>NC_083722.1:93368121-93671151 GCF_028564815.1 Eubalaena glacialis | reverse complement strand
TTTCTACTGCTAGGCTACTGACCTACTTTCTAAAATATCTACACTATCTTCTCCTTCCCCACTTTTTTTTTGAACCTTCTCTTTCTTTCCTCTTGATTTTCTCTGTCCTTTTCAATTTTGATTCTTCTATTTCCAGCAGGTTTTCCTTGCTGTGGGTCCTGTCCTGGAGTGGAGTCCTGGCAGATCAGTTTTGAGAGATTAACTGCACTAGACTACACCAGACTCTTCGGGGTTTCTTAATGTGAGCCCTGTGTACTGTGCCTTTCTTAGAATGGGAACAATTTCTCCCAGGTTCATCTGCTGTTTTAAATTGGTTCATCACACTTTTCATTTAATACTTACTGAAATTTGGGGAGTTTCTTTCTCAGGTCCTTCAGTTGCCCTGTTGTATCCCTCTGCTTCTTTCTGTGCACATGCAGCTAACCTGCAGGAATTGTGGTTGGTATTGGTATTTTCCAGCAGCTGTTGGTACTTTGGTTTTTGAGGCAATACCTAGTCACCTAGTTTTGTTGTAAATTTGTCCAACAAACAATTTGTTTTTGGTTTGGTTTTTGGTCTTGCTCTCAGGTTGTTCTGTTTTTATGAGGGGATTTGGAAAGATTCAAAAGCTATGCTTTTACCTCTGCCTCTAATTTTTTTTGGTTAAATGTATTAGCTTAAATACATTTTAGAAAACTAAAATTAAATTTTTAAAAATTTCACCATTTCTTCCAGCTCCTACCCCATGGCAAGCACTAATCTGTTCTCTGTATCTATGAATTTGTTTAAAAATTTAGATTCCATACGGAAGAGAAGTTGTATGGTATTTGTCTTTCTTTGTCTGATTTATTTCACTTAGCTTAACGCCCTTGAGTTCCATCCATGTTCTCACGAATGGCAAGATTTCATTATTTTTTATGGCTGAATAATGTTCCATTGTATATCTGTACCACAGTTTCTTTATCTATTCATCCATCAGTGGACATTTAGGTTGTTTCCATGTCTTGACTATTGCAAATAATGCTACAGTGAACATGGGGGTGCATATATCTTGTCAAATCAATGTTTTCATTTTTTTAAATAAATACCCAGAAGTGGAATTGCTAGATCATATGGTAGTTCTATCTTTAATTTTTTGAGGAACCTCCACACTGTTTTCCATAGTGGATGCCCCAGTTTACATTTCTACCAAGAGTCCACAAATGTTACTTTTTCTCCACATCTTCTCCAAGGCTTGTCATTTCTAGTCTTTTTCATAATAGCCATTCTGACAGGCATGAGGTGATATCTCATTGTGGTTTTGATATGCGTTTCCCTGATGATTAGTGATGTTGAACATCTTTTTTGTACCTGTTGGCCATCTGTGTGTCTTCTTTTGAAAAATGTTTATTCAGATATTCTGCCCATTTTTAACAGGGTTGTTTGGTTTTTCTACTATTGAGTTGTATGAGTTCTTTATATATTTTGGATATTAGCCCCTTATCAGATATTTGATTTGCAGATATTTTCTCCCATTCAGCATGTTGCCTTTTCATTTTGTTGATGGTTTCCTTCATTGTGCAGAAGCTTTTTAGTTAGATGTAGTTCCACTTGTTTATTTTTGCTTTGCTGCTTTTGCTTTTGGTATCAGTTCAGAAAATCATCACCAAGACCTATGTTACTACCTTTGTTTACTTCTAGAAGTTTTTTTGGTTTCACGTCTTACATGCAGGTCCTTAATCCATTTTGAGTCAATTTTTGTGGATGATATAAGATAGTTGTCCAGTTTCATTCTTTTCCATGTGTCAAGTTATCCCAGCACCACTTACTGAAGAGACTGTCCTTTCCCCATTGTATGTTCTTGACTCATTTGTCATAAATGAATTGACCTATATGCCTGGGTTTATTTCTGGGTCCTCTTTTCTGTTCCACTGATCTGTGTGTCTGTTCTTTTGCCAGTACCATACTATTTTAATTACTATGGCTATCTAATGTAGTTTGAAATCAGTGAGTGTGATGCCTCCAGCTTTGTTCTTCTTTCTCACGATTGCTGTGACTATTCAGTCTTTTATGGTTACATAGAAATTTTAGAATTGTTTGTTCTATTTCTGTGGAAAATGTCATTGGAATCTTGATAGGGAGTGCACTAAATCTGTGTTTTGCTTTGGGTAGTATGGACATTCAATATTAATTCTTCCAGTCCGCTAGCACTGAATATCTTTCCATTTATTTGTGTCATCTTCAATTTCTGTCACTAATGTCTTCTAGTATTTAAATGTACAAGTCTTTCACCTCATTGGATAAATTTATTCCTAGGTATTTTATTCCTTTTGCTGCAACTGTAAATGGAATTGTTTTTTAAATTTCTCTTTCTGATAGTTCATTATTAGTGTATAGAAATGCAACAAGTTTTTGAATATTGATTTTGTATTTTGCAACTTTACTGAATTTATTAGTTCTGATAATTTTTGATGGGGTCTTTAAGGTTTTCTGTATGTAAGTAATATCATGTCATCTGCAAATAGTGATGGTTTTACTTTTTCCTTTCCAATGTGGATGCCTTTTATTTATTTTTCTTGCCCAATTGTGCTGACTAGGACTTCCAACACTACGTTGAATAAAATTGCTGAGAGTGGGCAACCTCGTCTTGTTTCTGATCTTAGAGGAAAAGCTCTCAACTTTTCACCATTGAGTATGCTGTCACCTGTGGGCTTGTCATAGATGGCCTTTATTATGTTGACTTATGTTCCCTTTATACCCCCTTTGTTGAGAGTTTTTATCATGAATGCATATTGAATTTTGTCAAATGCATGTTTTGCATGTATTGAGATGATAATATGATTTTTATTCTTCATTTTGTAGTGTATCACATTGACTTGTGGACGTTGAACCATCCTTGCGTCCTCTGAAAAAATCCCATGTGATCATGGTGGGATCCCTTTAATGTATTGTTGAATTTGGTTTGTTAATATTTTGATGGGGTTTTTTTGCATTTTTGTTCATCAGCCATATTAGCCTATAATTTTCTTTTGACATCCTTGTATGTTTTCAGTATCTGGGTAATTATGGCCTCATAAAATGAGTTTGGAAGGGTTCCCTCGTCTTCTGTTTTTTGGAAGAGTTTGAGAAGGATTGGTATTAATTGTTCTGTGAGTGTTTGGTAGAATTCACCAGTGACGCCATTACGTCCTGGACTTTTATTTGCTGGGAAGTATTTGATTTCTGCTTCAGTCTCCTTATTAGTAACCAGTCTGTTCAGAATTTGTTTATTCATGATTTAGTCTTGATAGTTTATATGTTTCTAGGAATTTACATGTTTGTTGTAGGTATTCCAATTTGTGTATAATTGTTCATAGTATTCTCTTAGAATTCTTTGTATTTCTGTGGTATCATTTGTAACATCTTTTTCGTTTCTGATTTTGAGTCCTCTCTTTTTTTTCTTGGTGAGCCTAGCTAAAAATTTGACAATTTTTTTTTTTTTAATCTTTTCAAAGATCTAGCTCTTAGTTTCATTGACCTTTGCTATTATCTTTTAAATCTGTATTTCATTTACTTCTGCTCTAGTCTTTCTTATTTTCTTCTTCCTACTAACTTTGGGCTTCGGTTGTTCTTTTTCTAGTTTTTTGAGGTATACAATTAGGCTGTTTGAGACTTTTCTTATTTATTGAGATAGGCATTTATTGCTATGAACTTTCCTCTTAGAACTGCTTTAGCTGTTTCATAAATTTTGGTATGTTTCATTTCCATTTTCATTCGTGTCAAGGTATTTTTTATCTCTTTTTTGATTTCTTCTTTGACCTGTTGGTTGTTCAGTGACATGGTGTTTAATCTCCACATATTTATGAATTTTCCAGTTTATTTCATGTAAGTAACTTCTAGTTTTATACCATTATAGTTGGAAAAGATGCTTGATATGATTTAAATCCTTTTAAATTTATCAAGACTTACTTTGTGGCTTAACATATGATCTATCTTGGAAGATATTCCATATACACTTGGGAAGAATGTGTATTGTGTTGCTTTTGGATGGAATGTTCTATAAGTATCTCTTAAGTCCATCTGCTCTAATGTGTCATTTAAGGTCAATGTTTCCTAATTGATTTTCTGTTTAAATAATCTATCCCTTGACGAAAGTAGAGTATTTAAGTCCCCTACTAATATTGTGTTGCTGTCTATTTTGCTGCTGTCTGTTAATGTCAGCTTTATATGCTTAGGTGCTCCTGTATTGGGTGCATAAAAATTGACAAATGTTATATCTTCTTGTTGGATTGACTACTTTATCCTTATGCAGTGCCCTTCTTTGTCTCTTGCTTCAGTCTTTGCTTATAGTTTCTCAAGCTTTCTTTTGGTGTCCGTTTGCATGGAATATCTTTTCCATCCCGTCACTTTCAGTCTGTGTGTGTCTTACGTCTAAAGTGAGTCTCTTGTAGGCAGCATATAGATGGATCCTGTTTTTTTTTAATTCATTTAGCCTCTGTGTTTTTTGATTGGAGAATTAATTTGTTTACATTCAAAGTAGTTATAGGTATGTGCTTATTGTCATTTTGTTAATTGTTTTCTGTCTGCTTTTGTAGTTCCTGATGTCTCATGCCCTGGGGCAGCTTTGTGTTGTGACATTTAATAGATCTAGACTTTGTGAAAGGAGATCGTGGTGTTTGGTTAGGTCAACCATTCCAACTGTTTCAACCATTGCAGCCAAGTGGATTGATTAAGTCATGTTGCAGCTGATCAGAGAAACCCAGTCAGCAACAGGTGGAGGATACTGAGAACCAAATTGAGCCAATTTGGCCATTCTAAAACTGTCAGAGCTTTTGGCCAGTATGATAACTACCATGATTAGCAGGAAACAGGGTTACGTATTTTCCGCTCTCACACCCTCACTGTTCTGTGGCAAGTTGCACTGAAGGCATGTCTCAGCCAGAATTCTGCCATATAGGCAGAGATGTGTCAGGAAGCATGCCCAGAAAAGTCATATGACTTACTCCTTTGAGGGTTGAAACCTCTCATGGGAAAGGTATGAGGAGAAAGCAGCACTATTTTGGTGGCAGAATTAGCCAACTTTCTAGCTGAAAGGTGACAAGGTTCTCTCATAATACCAGATGAGATCTAGATTCCAAGTACAGTTCTCAAGGTATGAGGCTCCTAGGCTCCTTGGCACTCACAATCTTTTCAGCTGATCATGTGTCTTGAACACTACTTAGTTCATCAGTGAAAAATAATTCCAAACATCTCTAATGCTAGTGAACAGACTTTGTGGTATAGTTTTAGATAACAATGTTTGAGGCACCTGTATGATCTTCTCTCATGTAGAGAAGGTTGGGAGAATATCCTGGGAGGATGTTCCTGATTCAGAAAAATGTTTTTGTATCCTGGTAATAAAAATATAAACATACATGTGCACCTGATTTTGAAAGAGCTAATTATCAAAAAAAGTGAGAATTAGATTAGATGTACTTTGAGATTCAGATACAATTGTCATCAGTAAACACACACGTGCATGTGTGCACACTTATATATGATAGAATTGAACTTCCCTTTACAGCAGACCATTTGTTCTGTTTATAACTTTGAGAAATTGATTGGTCAGATTTCATGATTCGTGGGTACATATTTAAACATAGTTCAGTTCTCTTGCAGTTGGCCAACTGAGAAAGGAAAGCAAGTGATCTTTATGTTGCAGCTGGGAAACCTATCTCAGTACAGTGGGTCTGCCTCTCTTCTCTCCTTGAAGTGACAGCATTGCTGTCACTTCTTCCCTTTCAACTCTTCCTCCTTTAAGGAGGAGTCGGCCCTTAAAAGCATTTCTGAAGGCATCTTTTCTCTTCTCACCTCTGGTTTGGTCTTTACCTGCTTCTGTTCAGTATTGGCCTGTGGCCTCCAAGTTTGGGAGGCAGCATACATGGTGGTTGAGACACTGGATTCTAGAAAGGACAGTGGGATTCAAATCCACGCCACACCATTTATTAGCTCTATGACTTGGACCTCATTATCTTGCAGGACCTTTGCTTCCTCATCTGTTAAATGGGAATAAGAACAGTGTAGTGCTGGGACATATTAAGTGTTGCTTTCTAATTATCCTTCTCTTCCTGCTTCTGCTGTTACTAGCGTGGGTTTATCACCTCTTTCCACCCTTCCCCTGGGTCTCTCCAGATTTAGAGTTCATTCCCTTCCTGTACCAGACAGCCTCGTACAACCCAACTTCCCCAACTCCTGCATCCTTTGTCTTCTCCTTTCCTCTCAACTGCTAGTATTTAGGAATTTGCTTAAAATTTATCCCAATATTTACCCACTTAAGACACATACCTAGTGAGCATGACAAGAAAGCCTTTCTCGAGGCAGATAATTTAAAGAGGAAGCTTTTGTTACTTTTTCCTTAGACAAACTGAAATCGTGTGCTAAAATACCTCGCTCCAAATTCTCCCCTACTCTTTTCCATTCTTTGAAAACACATTCTCCCCTCTTGAATAACTGTTACAAGTTTTGTGTTACAAGCCAGAGCGCCATCACCTCCCCTCTGCCATCACAATCATCATAGGGTGAACTGGAAACCCACATTGTGACCAGGTGTTTTGGGGTATCATTGGAAGCTTTATTACAGTTATTATTGAATTGTTGTTTTCCACCTGGGCTTCTTTCTGTGCTTTTACTCATGGATTTCTCTCCCCTTGAGTCCATTGGGTAGTACAGGACAACCTTCTTGAATACAGACTCCTGCTTAGCAGTGCCTCTCCTTTGCACTGTAGTACTGGTTTTAAGGTGATCTGGTAGCAGATCACATTTCATTATGCTTTGAAGATGAGGGTAACGGTATATTCCATGTACGGTTGGCCTCTTCCTGCTAACGTGTGCCAGATTGCTTAGTGCATCACATAAAAAAAAAAAACAAAAAACCAACAGTATAATAAAAAGAGAAGGTTCCCACCCCCCGTTTGAAAGCAAGAAATAGAGCGATATTGCTGCTAAATAAAGTATTTTTCTATTTTGAATACACCGAGGGGTATTGGCTGCTGTCAGCAGGATATAAATCATCACATTCCTATCTTGAAGTGTTAAAGTGCACCTGATATTCTGTACACAAAGAATTCATTTATCAGGGGTGCTCTTCTCCATTCAAACCCCACACAGATGTTTCATAAAAATGTATTTTGTGGGAGATATTATTATAGGCACTAGGTGTAAAGGTAGCTACAAGTCCTAGGTTGGTGTCATTGGTCTAACTCTCTTACACTAAACCCTATGGTCTGAACTGACATAGGGCCTTCTTTCTTGCTTTATGAATGCTTTATGTTTTCAGAGGTGAAAATCACAGAGGATGGCACACTTTGGGGGCAGGGCACAGTTTGACAGCCTCAGGCCTGTTGGGTTTGTGTTGGTTGCCAGCACTTAAATATCAAGAGATTATACCTGAAACAGTCTGGGATTCTGGGTTTTGTGAAAAAAGTGAAATAACACTGGATCCGCAGTGGAGTGGCTGCCCCCCTTTAGCTGCGGTGTGGGCTAGAGTTTGTCATTCTCCTCTGGGCTGCATTACTCATTAATGTGATCCTCTGTCCCTTTAGGCACTGGAACTTGCAACCCCTTATTTCAGCATTGCAAAGGAAAAACAAAAAGAATTTGGTATTCAGGACTAAACAATATGTTGAGTGTGTCTTTTTGACGAACAAATTTCAGACAAAAGGAAATACGCTTATATAACTTTCTTGAAATCTGTTTAATTTATGAAGTTTATGTATACAATCTCAGGAATATATAACATTTCTGGAATATAAATGTTATAGAAATTAGTGCATATATAAATGCTAGAAGGTATTACAAGTTATATGTATAATTTCTGCTCTTCAGAATGTAATGTATCTGTAGAATCTTCAAACTGGAAGGACCCCTTGCGAGCATCTAGTTCTAGTTCAGCCCTCTCCTTTGAGTGTTAAGAAATTGAAGCCCAGACTCAGAGAGTCTAATGATTTGTTCAAGGCCGTACAACCCGGAAGTGGTGTTGGGACAGGATGCCTGTGGCCTGTTGGTGATGCCAGGCCAATGGGGGCATAGATGTACAGTGTGGAATAGATGGGGATAGAGCGGAACTTTAAAAGTGCATGTCTTTTCTGTTCTTGAAGTTTAAAGGCAAATTTTTACAAGGATTCTGCAAGCACCCTTCACAGTTCTCTGTGCCCCACTCTCTGGCCTTCTTTAGCAGAATCCAGACTGATATTTCTTCTGACTTCCTGGACATTTCTACCAGATGCTCTGAGGAATTTAGTAGGCAGTGCCTCTAAAACTGAACTAATTGTCACTCTTTCTCTCTTAAACCTGCTTGATTTTCTGCATGCTTGATCTTGGTCATTATTGCCGTGGGCTAGAAGTTGTATCATACTCTATTTTTTCTTCTCTGATTGCTCATATTCTTGGTTTCCAAGTCATATAAATTCTGTCTTTGAAACTTCTTCCAAAATCAGCATTTCTTCTTCATCCTCCCTGTTCCTGTGTTAGGTGAGGTCCCCACCACCTGTTGGTAGGACTGTTGCAGTAGACTTTTCCTCGTACTTCTTCATTCCAGCTTAACTACAATGCCAGTTCTTTGTCATCTCCATTGGTTTTCAACCCTGGCTGCGCTTGAGTCGCTTTGGGATTTTAAGACTTACTGAAGTCTAGGCCCCATGCCCAGAATTGGACATAATTGAGTGAGCGTAGGGGTTTTGGCATCAGCATTTTCCGAAGCTTTCCAGAGGAGTTGTCATGTGCATCTCCAGAGTTGACAACCGCTGCATGGTTAGTTTTCTGTAAAGCACGTCCGATAGGTCACTCTTTCTGAATTAAGCCCTGATTCCTACTTTGGCTTGTGAGGCCTCCAGAATTGGATCCTAATCTTCCAAACCCATCTCCGGCCATTGCTTCCCCATGAACTTATGTACCCGTCACCAAGACTCGCTGACCTTTCCTGCCTAGAACTCAGAATGCCTCTTGAAGTGCCTTTGCGCTTGTGGTTTGCTCCACCTGACTCCCCCTTTTTCCTCCAAAAAATTAAAAACTACCTGTCTTTCAAGAATATCATGTCCATTATAAAATCTTTGCTGCTACCAAATCATCCCTTATCACATGTTAGAATTTACCTGTATACTTAGCCATCTTGCCCCCGTAACCAGAGCTGATCAATAAAACTTTCTGCAGTGATGAAAGTGCTCTGCGCTTCCCAGTATGGTAGCCAGTACATGACCGGCAGCTACGTGTAGCTGTTCAGCACTCGAAATGTGACTTGTGCCACTGAGGAACTGGATTTTTGGTTTTCATTTCATTTTAATTAAAATATGCACATGTGAGTACTGACTCCTGTTTGGGACAGCATAGATCTTGACTCTGAGCTCCTTGAGGGCAGGGCCAAGTTTTGTTCTTCTTTACTTTCCACATGGCAGAGTGGTGTCCACCAACGTTTGCTAAGTGACTGGATGAATAATGTTGGGGTTGGATCAAAAATCACTCTCTTCTCTAGTTTCACACACCTCGACACACACGTATGCAAGCAAAAGTCCTACCTGTGAGCCTGACACATTCAATCATGTTTGACTCCCACAGAGATTTCATGAACCCATTTTACAGATGAAGAAATTGAGGATCAGAGAAGTTAAATGACTCAGCCAGGTCATAATTATGAAAAATAAGATCTGATCACATCTGCCAGTTACCTTTGATTACATTATAAACCACACACTTTTTTTCTTTTTCTTATTTTATGTCTGTCTTTATTTATTTATATTTTTTTCCTTCACTTTTATACGGGCATACAGCACTGTGTAAGTTTAAGGTGTACCGCATAATGCTGTGACTTACATCATGAAATGATTATCACAATAAGTTTAGTGAACGCCCATCATCTCATAAAGATAAAAATAAAAGAAATTAGAAAATTTTTTTTTCTTACGATGAGAACTCACAGCACTTACTCTCAACAACTTTCACATATAATGTATAGCAGTGATAATTATATTTATCATGTTGTACGTAACATCCTTAGTAGCTAGCTGTCTTATAACTGGAAGTTTGTCCCTTTTGGCTCCCTTAATCCAGTTCCCCCTCCCCCACCTACTACACTTCTTTTTTCTGATAGTTTTAGTTCTGGGTCTCTGAAAACATCAGTCCCACAGAGAATGTTCCATGGCCTTATTTGTCGTTAATAGCCCACCTGGTCATTTCACATTTCCAGAGGTTGGCTTTTATCCTTTCATCACTTAAGTGATGCCGTTTCTTGAGTCTGAGGCTGTTGTTGGCTGGCACCAGCTCTCTTGTTTTAACACCAAATCTGCCAAAGATTGCAGTTCACGGGTCTGATCCATCACGGCTCTTTCTTTTACGCTGTTTTGAAGACCGCTGCGAAGTTTGCACTGCTAGAGGTGGGATGCATGATGAAATAATTAAAGCTGAAGTTTAGCAGACGACAGATCCAGGAGAGGGAATGGCATTAAGGTTCATCTAAGACCTTAATGTAAAATTGTCTTATAACCTGAAAGCTCTTTTTGTGCAGAGGCTAAATTAGGGCACTGTTAGTAGGGGGAGGGTAATTGCATTTTTGGTGGATAGTGAATTTCGATTCTTACTTATAAGAAGTCAATTTGATTAAGTCCTTATAGCTTCCTTGCTCATTCTATTTCCTTTGCAGTGTATTATGAATAGTAAGGTGATTTTACTTCAAGGGAACGTAGTGTTTTTTTCTCAGATTATGTCTCAGTCATTCACATAATTATCAACCATGATAACATTTCTCATATCTTCAGAGTTGTGAACAAATACTATGCAGATGCGATCTGCTTGACCTCACCTTGCTGAACGATTTTAGTGGGGAGAGGAATTAAGAAGGAGAAAAGTTGATTTTATGAAGGAACCAAAGAATTGTTGTCATTGACTTTGTTTCTAGAATTCATCAACTTTATTCTTTGAAGGAGAGATGTTAGTTGTAGACCTGAAACTAATATAATGTGTGTCAACTATGCCTCAGTTAAAAAAAAAAAAAATTTGTTTTAAGATATTTGAAGTGGTTTTAATAGACTGGGCATCCAGGTTACCAGGCGAAACTATTGATTAGACACAGCACTATCATAAAATGGAATCATTGCTATATTAGGACAAGCACGGTATGCAAATGGAACCAATAACAGGGGCATAGATCCAAAGAGAGATGAGAGAATGCTTCTTGGAGCAAGTGGCATTTATTTAGGCCCTTGTCTCGTGGGACGGTGAGCCCTCTCTAGGAGAAGCAAGGCGGAGTAGTGATCGGTGGTCTGTGCGAAGGCTTGGGGCTGGGAGGGTGCAGGGTGTGTGTTATTATATGTTATTAGAGTGTGTATTGATGGTAGACTGAAAGTCCGGGAGCAGCAAGAGGTGCAATCAGAAGACCAGACAGGACCACCAACACGAAGGACCTTCTGAGTACCTTTGCACATTTCACCTTGACTTTCCGGCCCTTAGGAAGCCAAGAACTTTTTAAGCATGGGTGGGACATGCATCTGGGAAGCCTATGGCATTAAGCAGCTCCATCAATTTTGAGATGCCTCCCAATGTCAAAAATAGTAAGATGAGAGTGAGGGAAGCTATCCAAGAATTGAAAAGACTTTGCAAGCTTGTATTTTTTTACAAGTTAGTTTGTCTTCTGTGTAGATTGGTTTGAAGAGAGCAGGTACGAAGACAGGAAAAAGCCTCCAAAGGCCCTTGTAGGAGTCCGCACAAGGCTCTCTTGGAGTGGGCTAGTGAGTCTTGATTGAGATGAAGAAAAGGAAAAATAATTGAATGCCTTTGGCTGTTGGAGGCATCAAAGCAGCCTCCATAGTGTTTGGCCTCATTTACGGGGTGGATGGTGGGAATATCCACCTTCCTGTGGGAGGGACCGTGGGATGGGGGCTCCTTGGGCGCTGAGGAAGCTGGCGGATAATGGACGGCCAGGGTCCCAGGGAGGACCCTCGGAGAGGAGCAGGATTTGAGAAGAAGAGAGTTGGCAAATGTAGCTAACGGACCAAATCAGGAGAGACTGAAAACTCAGTAACCTTGGCAACAGAGCCGCGGCGAGGGCCGAGGGAGGTGTGGGAGGTGAATCCATGGAGAACGCAAGTGTAGACAATGCTTTCTGGAAATTTGTGAAAGGGAAGAGAGAGAAGGGGACACGGGACTGAGAGATGACTCTGCTAATTTTGTAACAGATACCAAGGTCTCACCAGACTCTTTTCCTTAAACCTTATTTAAAATTTCTAAGTTCCAGATCGATGCCTTTCTGACTGGCAGTTCGTTAGCAGAAAGTTGGAGGCTTTGGGGACGGAAGCAGGACAGGCATGTGGAGGGGTGCACACGACTGCAGTCTTCAAGGGCAAGACCTGCAAACGCAAATAACAGCCTTGTCACGGTGGTCTGGGGCTTTTGGTGTAAATAGAGTTAGCCGCACAGAGTTGAAAAAGCTCTGAGGCCGCTGTGGGTATAAAGCATGCGATGGTTATTGAAAGCGTATGTGTCTGACAAAGATTTCCATCAAAATGTGAGGGCCAAACAAGTTGTGGGGCCAAAGTGGTCAAGTGGTTTTCTAGAAAATTCACTCAATGGCAGTATCACGGCCCCCAATACAACTGTAAGAAATACAGTCACTTTAAAACGTCTCTGCCCTCTTTTTGGACACCATGTAATTCTATCCCTTTTACGCATGTCCTCCTCAACCCTAAATTTGTGTGCGCTTCCCTAATGGAACACGTCTTTACACTCAGGAACCATGTTAATTTACGGTGTATTTTGGGATTCTAAGGAATGCAAAATGGGGCGGTAATACGACTTCTCTTTGTTTTACTCTGAAGAGGTTTTTACTACGGGGTTCTTGACATCTTCCACCTTAGTTTATCTTTAATTTATCTTTAACTGGAACCATTTTGTCCCTTAGCTCTATTCTAATTACCTCTCAAAATGGTCAGATTTACAGGCAACACATGACAGAGAAAATGCACACAAAATCAGCCAGCCTCTCCTGACATTCAACAGCAGCCCACGTCTAAATAGTGGAAAAGTTTATTTGCTTTTTCTGAGGATGTGCTAAGTGATTTTGCAGTGTGAGTGGTATGGCCTTCTAGCTCTTAGGCCTGCATTTATTAAATAAATTTGTTCTCTAACTCAAGTGTTAAGTGTGTATTATGAAACCTCAAAGGCAATTTCAGTGATTGCAACGTGCAAATATTTTTTAAATTATGTAATTAAATAGGACTTGGCCTTCGAGGTCCACCGAAGTAATTTATTAATTGAACAGTCTGATTTAATTGTATGTTATTTTCATTTATTCAGGGAAGGGCCTGCATCTTCTGAAGAGAGAGGAACCTCTTGTGCGCCTTGTCACTGGAGGTGCAGAGGTCTCTCCAAGAAATTTTTAGCACCCAATTAAATATTAACCAAGAAGAGAGGACTTGTTCCTTCTGTCCCTGATACTCTGTTTTGATGTCTGAGTCTGGTGATTTTAAAGGAAAAAGAAAAAAAAAATCCTGTTAGGTAAAATTATTTGTAATTTGCTCGGTTTATCATGACATTATTTAAAAGTGAATCACTCTTTTCCTCTTAATTGTGCCAGTGTACAGGGTTATATAAAGTAAGTGCATAAAAAGAGAAGCCCCTTGAATTCAGCGATAGCTTCATCCAGCTACAGCCTTGCCGTATCTGTTTCCTTAAAATGTCATTTTAAAGGTATTGTGGTTTTAGAGCAGCAGCTGTGACTGAAAAGTATGTAAACTAAGCTGTTCTTGCTCATATCATTTTTATATTCTTATGTCAGACCAGAAGGCTGCTTTAAATTTATTTTTCATTGTGTATTAGTTCTAGAGCCCGTTTTTTTTTCCTTTCTTGGGAACATATGTTCTTTGGGACTTGTGATACTCGAGCGCTTAGGAAAATAACAATTGTTGGTGGGCGGGGGAGAAAACAGGTCTCAAAATAGCTTTTTTATTTGCGTATTGTATTTGGGAGAAGGTGAATCTAAAAAATGAACTTTCACAAGGTAGAATTGGGGGGCCTAGCATCTGTGTTTTAGGAAGTGGAAGAATTCAGGCATACTGTAGTGTACTAAGTCACGTGAAAGGCAGTAACTTTTAGAAGCCCAGATTGCTTTCCCAAAAAGAAAATATTTTTTGTTGCCATTAAATATAGTTTATATTGCTACTTCAGAACTTTTTTTTTTTTCCAGTGAGCCCCTTTACTTAAATTCTTAGTTAATATTTCTATATAGTAACGTCTTTGTCTCCGGAGCTCGCCTTTGCAAATTCTCATTTAATATGTGGTTGTGGATCAGTATTTATTCATACCACGTGGTACCTCTCACCTGATCAAGTGACAGCATGGTGTCACGTCAGCCAGCAGAATGTTGGAGTGACTTTTGAGTAATGGTGGCAAAGAAGGTACAGAGGGTTGAGGGAAACGACAATAATGAGAATGTTTTTTTTCCTTTCCTATGTATTTCAACATGTGTAATGCCTTGACTCTGCTGTGGGAATTTGGAACATTGGATGGATAGAGAAATATTCCTTTTCCTAAAGAGTTATAAAAGCAGAGTAGAAAGTCTGAGCTATTAGAACTTTCCCTGGTAAATATAATTTGATTACATGTGTTCGTAATTTCCCTCAGAGCTCAGGATTTCACTTTGAGAGCTGTTTCACAAGGATAGATTTCTTTCCAGGTTTTGAAAACAAATTTAGCCCTAAGGATTTGCCCTGAGATTCCACTGATTTGCCTCCTGACTACAGGCCCACATCTAAGTGCCCCAAGTGGGGAAAGTAACTTGGGGAGGAAGGTGGGTTCCTCACAGGTCTTTTGTTCGGCTTGTCCCAGGCCTCCTGTCTCTCCCGGGGCTCCAGGTAGTGGCTTCCTCCATCCATAAGCTAGCTTGTCCTCGTGGTCCTTACATCATAGCCTTGGAAAAGGGCTTCTCAAAGCATCGGGGCTGTTGGTCAATGTGGCTAAGAGGTATAGCAGAGACATTGGCCGTGCAGGAAGGACACCAGGCATAGCACTGGGGCAGGGTGCTAGGACATCCTTTTCTGTGCTTCTGATTCTAGGAAGTTCAGGGTAGTGGCCCAGGGTGTACTTGGGTAACCTGGGGGCAAAGGCTGTTTCCCAGCCTGTATACAAGTATTTCAGTATTTTAACAACTTCTTCAGGTGACCACTGTGTACCAGTTGAACATCATCCCTGAGTACCACTCTTTTTCCCAACAAGGAGACTGAGGTGTGGAGAAGGGAAGAGGATTACCAAATTCTAGCGGAGTCGCTGGTGGATCCAGGAGTAGAAACACATTTCTCTTGCCTTCTAGTGAAATGTTCTTTCCACTTCACTCTGGCCCCTCTTATCTAGGGTGTGGAAAAATCTCTTTTTCTACTAACTTCAAACGAGAGTTGATTAAAAGGCATTTTCTTAGGAATAAAACTGAGAGGAAAAGCCAAGATGCCTGGAGCACTGAAGTGAATGACTTTCTAGAAGAAAGTTAGCTTGTTTAGATTCTAGTTCATATGCAACAGGCTGGCACAATCCATGGGACATTTGTGATTCCTGTGTCCCTTGTCTTGCCTTCTTGCTGTTCACAGGACCCTGCTCCAAAATCTCCTTTGAACGTGATCGATGTTTCCAACAGCCATCTTCTCGAGCCCTCGCTTTTCCACATTTTTTGGGAGTCAGAGGCTCTTGTCTCTGCTTTCTTCCACGTCACCTGTGTGGTCTCGGTCACACAATGAATCTGCTCCCCAGGAGGGAGTGCCTTGACTAGATCCCCTCACAGGTACCTTTCAGCTCTAAAATGTGTTTGTTCTTCTCTCTCATCTGAGATTTTCCCCATATAAGCCTTATTCCCTCCACTTCAAAGTCCGGACCACACAGTGGGTATAGAACAAATCTGAATTTTGGTCATGAAGACACAAGACATCTCATTTGACCCCCGGTCTGTTTTCTGGGGGGACACACTGGTCTTTTGTCCTTGGTAAAACTTGGTCAAGGAATTTCTGGTGAAATAAATCTATCACTTCGTATTCTAAATGGGGTTTGTGCTGTATTGTTATTATTATTATTGTTATTATTATTTCTGTCACTGATAAAACTCCATGGAATGACTGGGTGGGGGTCCTATGGCCTTTTCCCCACCCCACTGAAGAAGCTCATGAAAGATTGTGCATTGTAGAAAGTGCCTTAGCAATTAAGTAAAAGAAAGCCTGGTTCATATAAAGAGACATGTTTCTATATGGAAAATATGAGCCTTTTTTTTTTTTTTTTTTTTACATGGACCAGGTGTGGATTAGTTCACTGAACCTTTCACCCAGCCGTATTCCCGCTTGTAATTCTTCTGAGGCATAGTTCAGCCAAGTCAAAGAAACATGTTATTAAAGGTGAGCTGAAAGGCATTTAAAACATAAACAAACTGTTTAAGACCCTAAATCAGTAACAGAATCTATATGCACGGACTTGAAAAGTACGAGAAAATGTGTTTCAGTACCTTTGGGTTTCAGGCCAGCTTCTTCTCTTACCTTCTTTGAACGTGGCCCCAAAGTCCTTTTTGGTCGTTGGCGGGACGAGCGGTTGCCTCTCGCTTGGACTGTAGCTGTCTTATAGGTGGTGATTTACCCTCCACTGAGACCAGTGAGACCCCAGTCTTAAACCTACAATTCTCCAGCTAATATTGAGGGAGAAAAATAAATACTTTGATTTTATTTTAGCACTGTGTTGCTAAGTTTAAAATCTGCTGTACGTTCTTTCTTTAAAATAACAGTGGCTGTCTTTTCCTTAGCACTCACTATGTGCCAGGCACTTTTCCTTCTCTTTCTTCCTTTTTTTTTTTTTAAATATTTATTTATTTATTTAATTATTTTTTGGTTGCGTCGGGTCTCAGTTGCGGCACGTGTGATCTTCGTTGCGGCATGCCAGATCTTTCATTGTGGCACACGGGCTTAGTTGCCCCACAGCGTGTGGGATCTTAGTTCCCTGACCGGGGATCAAACCAGTGTCCCCTGCAGTGCAAGGTGGATTCTTAACCACTGGACCATCAAGGGAAGTCCCCAGGCACTTTTATAAGCACTTTTTAATGTTAATGCTCTTATTCCTCGAAAGTACATTATGTACTATCATTCAGCCCATTTTGTGGATGAGCACACTGAGGGGCAGTGAAGTGAAGTAACTTGCCTGAGTTCACAAGGCCAGTAAGCAGAAGAGCTGAGTTTTGATCTCTTGGACTTGAATCTGTGCTTGTAAGGTCTGAACTATTCTAGACTAAACTCTACTGTGCAGTACTATTTTAGAGAATACTGAGTTTTAACTGAAGCAGCCCCAGGCAGCATTAAGAAATAAAGATATTCATCCCGTACATCCTGGGCCTTGCCACCTTCACCCCGACCCCCCAAAACTGCCATCAGAGTTTTTCCCTAATTAGAAAAATTTTCTTTCTGTTTTCTTTTGTTTGTTTTTATAGTCTCTTCTCAGCTAAGGACTGGGTATCATTTGTGTCCTGTCATGCCGCTTCTCCCTTGATTATCTTCAGCTCCCCTTGTGATTGTGGGATTGTGGAAAGGCATTCTCCCATGTTTAAAGTAATTCCAAAAATCTGGAACAAAGGAGGAGAGGCGTTCTGGGGGTATTCTAGGAGTCTTCCTGGCCCACTTTTTACAAGGTGAGCAGTTCCTTCCCCAGTTCCCCAGGGTGGATGCAGAGCTCCTTTCAGAAACTCAGAGTGAGCTGAAAAGAATCACCCCATCCCCACCTGTGCTGCTTTACCTGACCGAAGAGGGAGCGGGTTCAGGCACCAGCTTCATCTGGTACACTTCTGAGTAGCTTTGCTTCGTTGAAGGCCACATGCTGAGTTTGTCAGAGTCACCTGCCGCTTTTCAGCCATTCTTGTTTTAGGAACGTTAACTTGCTGGATTGGGGAAGCAGCATCCCATGCAGACAGCCACGTCAGGCTGCTCCCAAATGTCCCTCCTCGTTTGTCAAGTTCTGGGGGCGTTCGGCAGAGCTTTATTGTCGTCAGGATTCAAGGTTCCCTAGTATCAGTATTAGTATAGCATCCTGTACATATCAGAAACCTTTCCAGCTAAGGAGCCGAGAGGGTGAGCCCCACAGGGTTCTAAATTATCCTGGCATTTCTTAGTGTATTTCTAGTGGGAGCCAGAGAGATGGTGAGCTTTGGAAGGTAGGAATGTTCTGTGTCGTGAACATTGCAGTGGCGGTTACAGGACTGTATACTTTTGGCCAAGCTCATCAAATTGTACACATAAAATTGATGAATTTTGTTGTATGTAAATTAAGCCTAATACTGATTTTAAAATACCTTAAAAAAAAAAAAAAAAAGATGGGTCAAAGTTGAGTGTAGAAGGGAGCTGGGATCTGCAAATGTCAGAGAATTCAGGAAGAGAGGCCTGGGAAAGGAAATGGGATGAAAAGGAGCCAGGAAAAGTTGCCTCATCATTTGGCATTTCTCTGGTGGCCAAAAGGTAAGCTTCTACTTTCGGGTCACTCGCGAGCACTGGGGGCACGTAGCTGCCAAGTTTTGCAGTTTAAGGACTAATAAAGTCGGGATGTGGGTAATACTGGGAGAGGGCTATTTTCAGGGAAAGATTGCTGGGAGGTCTTCCCACCTGTAGTGACTGTGTGAGTGGGTTCATTCTTGAGTGTCTCTCCCTGGGTGAACATGTCCACAGTAAAGTGCAACTCTGGAGCCACTTTAAGGGTCTTTTCTACGTGCACCCGGAACGTTAGCCGTTGTATATATAACAGAGGAATTGAGGAGCTGGGGTGAGATACAGGATTCTTTTTATTCAACTTACATGCCGACTCGTGGTGTTCATTCCAGGATTCTTCTTATTCAACTTACATGCCGACTCTTGGTGTTCATTCCATGTATATTTATTGAACAATGACCATGTGTAGCTACTGTTCTGTATTAAGAGACAGCATGCAAGACAGATGAAGTCCTTGCCTTCATGGAGTTTATATTCTGTTAATTTGTCCCAAACTGAAATGCACAGAGTCAAGATTAATCTGCCTGGTTTTATCTGTTGCCTAAACTTTCCCAGAAAAACCAAACAGAATGTTTCGCCAAAGATTGAAGCCGCCAGGAGCCAGATGTGGCCACGGGAAGAATGTCTTCAAGAGCTTGTCATCTGGCTCCAGCTGTGCTAACCTAGGCCTGCTAGGCAGCCACGAGTTGTGTCTGCCAACTGGTGGCCAGACGCGACTGCAGGTTTAAACAATTAGCAGATTCCTTCACCCGGTGGCCGGATTCGCTGTGTGTGTCCTAAGATTACCACGGCTGTCCAGACCAGGAGCCTCTGTGGTCCCGGGCAGAAACACCCACAGGGGAACCAAAAATCAGCCCCTTGAGAAAATAGCCAAGGCCTTCTTATCCTGGAACGTGGAGAGGGATTCAGGGGGAAACCATTGTCAGCAAGAAAGCAGAAATAAACCAGACGTGGCCCCTGCCATGCAAGTCTTGATTCCAACCAAGAGCTCCTGCCTGACCCAGAACGCCTGCCTGTAGCCTGCCCCTGCAGAAAAGCAGAGAGGAGAGTTGGCCTGTGAGGCCTTCTCTTTCCCAGTTATTGTGGTTTTTAATTGTTGCCTCTTTGTGAGAACCATTTATGATGACCTATATTGATTTTACCCGCAAGAGATTTCCATTAAAAGTCTTAATTCCTACCTTTGAAAGCAATTGAATACCTACAGATGTGCCATGACTTTTCAAATATCTACATACATAAATATGTACATGAATACGATGCTTCAGCCCACCTGGTGTGGAAGATTTTTTAAAATGCGGTGTTGCTGGTTTCCTGGAGTAGGCAGTTTCTGTTGTCATATGGGATACGATGATTTTGATCACCCATTGTTCAGCCAGTTCCTGATACCACAGTAGTTGCTTAGTAAATGTAGAATGAGCCGAATAAGGAAAAATTCCAGCGGGCATGCTGACATTCAAGGACAGTGATTCAAAGTGAGTGTGGTTATTTCAAATAATAAATGAGGGAAACAACCTACAATTTAGAGCAAAAAGACAAAAAAAGTAAAGGTGTAATTGGAACACTTTTAGCGTTCTTTTTTCAGACGTCGACATCTAGTGTCCGATTATCACAGAAGACACAAGATAGTGGAGATGAAGATTTCGAAGGGGGATTCTTCTGAGCCTAAACTGATAGATCCTTTTGGGGACATCTTTATTACAGTGAAGTTCCAAGTGGTTTTTCAAAGAAGCCCCGCTCTGAATAAGTAACAAAGACAACAAAATGGTTCAAGTGAGGAAAAATTTTAAGACACTAGTGTATGTGTAAAAATCAACTTTTGCATTCTGAGTGCATTGTGTAAATTTGCTGTGCACGAAACAGAAGTGAAGCCATTTGGTTTTGTGGCATTGGTGTGGGCTGGCTAAGGGGGTGGGGGAGAAAGTTGAGGCATTGATAAAGTATGAGGCGAGCCAGCCAGATGGTTGCATTACACGTCTTTTGTGTTCTTGTTTGCTTCTTAAAGCAGTTGCAGAATTTGGCCCTTGGCGATATTTCTTCGTGCTTGTATGTTCTGCTACGAATTTACTTTTGTCAGAGTCCTTTGAAAGAAAAGCCATACTCTTAAAAAAAAATTTTTTTTTTTTTTACTTACATTATAAACTTGTGAAGTCAACAGTGTGTTCATAAAAATATTTTTTAAATGTTAAGTATGTTAGTAAATAGCAGGAAGATCAGCTTTTTCCTTAGCACAGTAACTTCAACCATATTTTACTTCCGTTCAGAGATTTTTGCAAAATAATGAAGGTAATAGAATTGGCGGATGGATGGATGGATGGAGACAGACAGACAGAACAGCTACATTGTTATTCCAGTAATAATGGGGCTTATCTGATGAGAGATTTTAACTTCTCCTCTTAGAGCAAGTTGTCAGGTTGTGGTTTACCTATTGTGTTTTACCTGTGAGTCTGACTTGGTGATATTTAAGTTAAGTGGGAATGCTTTGGGGTTGGTTGGTGGGTTTTGCCTGTGTGTTTGCTTGGCATTTATTAGAACTGTTTATCACACCATCATTGAAATTTATATTTATTTCCTACCAAAAGCAAATTTTATTTTGCAGTCACCAGTGGAAAGTATATTTAAGATATTCTAACTGTATATAAAGGATGATATTTTATCACTGAATGCTTTTAATACGGAATTGCTTTGCAGCTAATTTTTTCCCATCATGATGGAATGCTTAGGATAATTTAATGTCCTTTTCACAGTCCCAGTTTATCTCTCCCTTTTTTTTTTTTTTTTTTCCTCCTGCTCAAACGAGAGAAGAGTCCAAATGTAGGATCCTTGGGCCATGGTTTATTCTCCTGTTGTGCACAGATTTCCAGTTTTAGTTGGAACCTGTGGTCCCTGATGAGAAAACAGGAAACTTAGAGTCCTAACCTTATTGAAATCTCTGCCTGGTTTAGTCACAAGTCTGAGGCAACTCCTTCCAATAATGAAGCCATTGTACGCATCATATCTGATCAGTTCTTGAAATGTTTTAGTAAGTCTATCTTACAACATTATAAGAAGATAATCAGCAGCCTTAGAAGGTCCCCATCTGGACTGTAGAGTTCTTTTACTGAAAGATGTTTTGCCTTTTTGAGATAGCTCTCGCGTTTCATCATCTGTTCCGCCGAGATGAAGTGCATATGAAAAGTCAGTGACTCTGAATCCATCTGTTGTTATTATTTTCCACTGATAATTGGCTTGAACAATGAAATGTCTGTGTCTGCACCCTTTGAAACTGTACACCCTGTTTATTTTCTGGAGGTCTCACTGCAACTCCTCCCCCCCCCCATTTTCCCCCTTCATTCTCTCTCAAGCTTGCAGCGAGTGGCGCTTGTGTGAGGATGACATCTTTGACTCTGTGCATCAGTATGTGTCACTCAGCCTGTAAAGCTTGCATATGGATTTTTGTCACAATCCCTATGTCTGTGCTGTTTGCTCAGGGATCCAGTGCTCTGGCGGCAAGGAGCTTAGCTGGGGCCACAATGCATGGATCCCTTACCTGGATCGTCGTCTTTATTTCACTATCCTCATTAAAATATTAATTTCGAGGACAGTATCTAATACCTATGGAATTAGATACTACCTATAATTGTGTAATATATTCAGTTGCATCCAGGTTTGCACGATACAGAGCATTAATATTGGATTCCACTAACAGCATTTCCATTAGCTTGCTCAACCAGTATGAGATATAGATGAGCTGGGAAGCATAACTACCTACCAGAACTGCCAAAACAGTCATTAGAAGCTCCATTGGGATGGACAAAGGCCTTTTTCACAGTGATATACTGATTAAATTTTGTTCTATGGTTTATTTGCATCAAGGTTAGATCACTATAGTCTATGCAAGAGGGTTATCTAACACCTGACTTGGAAGGTCATTTCAAGACAAAACAGCGAAGAGAATAGGCATCTTGAGTTTCTTGGGGACCCCCTCTTAAAGAACCTGTATTTTATTTCAGGGGACTTTGGGAATTTTCAGATTTTCTCTCTGTATTATACCATAATATATGTTTAAGATTGGTTTTTTAAAACTTTTCAGTAATATTCTTTTGCTTTTGGGGCAGAATGATATAGCCAGGAAACAGTGTGGTGTTAATAAAATAAAACCCACTTTGGAAATAGAAAGCCACCTTATTTCCCTTGGCTAGCGTAATCGTGGTACATCCTCTGAGGCTGTGAAGGACCTGTGACCTACCCTTTTTTAGTCCAAGTAATAATGTAGGCACATCCTATGGAATAGCAGGGCTGGATTTGCCCCCAAAGTCCTATGTGGCATTAAAAGGACGTAGACGAACATAATCTTATTTATGTTTCAAATGAAATCATTTAATACTGCAAAGGTTATTAAAAAATAATTAAGTTACTAAGACCAACATGTAACTGGACCATACAGTAAGAGGTTAGGGGTATGAGTTGACTCCATGAGCTGAGAAAATGCAGTAGTGAATTCCTAGTGCCCGCATGTTTTTCCTCTTGCTTAAATTCCTCAGTTCTAAGGACAAATTATGTTGAGGTATGGCAAATTTTCTGCCAAAATGGAGAAAATTGTTGACTGTAATTATGTTATTTAATTGAAATTATAAGTGGTTGAGGCCACTCAGTTAAAAGCATTCTTTCTAATATATGGGTAATGTTTTTAAATGAGTGGTCATGGATTGATGACATTTGAAAGGCAGGCATTTGGGATGTATTTTTGGAAGACTCAAATTGTTTTTCTTAAATCATTAGTGAACTAAAGAGTGTAAAGGGACACTTTTTGTTTGGTTTATTCTCTTTAATTAGATATGTGTAAATATTCTTTATGAGAGCATATATATGCACGTATATGCACGTACATATATGTGCATGTATGTGTGTATATATTTCATATGTGTAAATATTTACACATAGATGCAACAGATCCTTCTGGAGGTACAGACTCACAGGGATCGGTTTATAATGGGGCAAAGCAGAGAAACAAGAGGTGTATTTCTGACCTTAAATTGTGGCCGAAAACATGTGATTGTTTAAACCTCTCATTGAATATTAGAGATCTTAAATTCAAGCTACAGTAAAACTCCGCTGATGTGTCTTACGCCAAGTTCTTTTTGGAGTGCTAGAGATACAACAATAGCCCTGTATTCCCCACGCCCTCCGCCATACATCCCCCGCCCCACCACCACCACCCCCCCGCCCCGGGCCAGGAGTGAGTTCTTAATTACTAATGAATGCAATTCATTTTAATTGTTATTATAGCAACAGAACATTTAACTGTCTCCTGTTTAGTCCTTGTCCTTTGGAACAGGCAGTGTCTCCCGTCAGAGAGAAGACAGGTAGAAGGCACAGCGGGCGTCTGATTGAGCCAGTTATTCATTTGCTGAGTGTTTGTGTTTATGCAAAGGGGCCTCTTCCTGCATATTTAATCTAGAGTAAGGCAGTGGCTTTTGTTGTGTTTAGCCCACATACCTTCAGTCCTCCCTCACACTGCCGCCAGCCTGGGAGCCCTGAGAGCTCGCAGGCTTCCCAGCGCCTGTACTTTCTCCCTTACAAACTCTCAACTTTCTTCCGTTGTGTGAAAATTGCCTCTGCGGCCCCAAAGCTTCCCTTCCTCACCATGAACGGGTAAGTGTGTGTGAAGCCAAGGCTGATACTTTTGTTTCATTTTCCAAATGTTGAGAGGCTACTTTGCCTGCTCTTCTGGTCCTGGTTCCTGGGCCGTTTGTCAGTTGCTTGGCAGCGTTGAAATAGACAAGTACAGGTGCCTCTCAGGAAATGTGGCTGAATTTTCAACTGGCAGAGAGAGGCTCTTGGGAACTGCGGGGGGCGGGGGGGGGGGGAGGAGAAACAGAGAGAGGGAGATGGGGAGAGAGAAAGAGAACAGCTTTATTATTCTTTGTCCTAACAAATCCTGTTTTGTAACTGTCCTGCAGATAATGCTGCCATTGTTTGCTAAAAGCCTTCAAACAGTGTGCGAGACCGAACTGTAAGAAAGCAGTGAAACTCTGCTGCTGTATTGTCTATCCCCAGGCCAGGGTCCTCCCCGAAAGTCTGTGCCGGAATAGGAAGGGTTTTCTTCAGTGGAAATCGAATCGTCTCTTCATTGATATTAATAGCACACTGGAGATGTTGGCCGTGCTGTGCAGAGCGGCGGTTGGGAGGGAAGGAAATCTGATCTTGCTGGGGGGAAGATGACAGCCTCTTGGCCCCATGGTGGAGGAGACATCCATCCAGGCTCAGCCTGCATAATGGCATCCTGGCTTAACTGTTTGCTCTAGGAATTTTAATCTTGCGCTGTTGGTTTTACTATCTGGGGTCTTGATATTTTTTGTTCCTGTACTGTCTTTAGAAAGTACGATGTTCAGGGTCTTAATCCAGTCTTTTTTAAAAGTGAAATTTAAAAAAAAAAAAAAAAAGAGAGAGACCTAGAGAAATTGACACGCTGTGCACTTTGATCATTCTGGGGTATGATGGTAGAAATCGTGGGAGAAATTCAAAACTAAATTGCCACAATTAAGAAGGATGAGCCGTCCAAGGGAAGGTATGTCCTATGTAAAGATATCTCCGAGGCTAGGAATTGTGTCCAGGGTCTGAAAGGAGTTTTCATTGCCAGTTAACTGTTGCCTCTGTTTGAGTGACTCTTTTCAACAGAAGAGTGTGCTGTTCCCCCGCAGGTCGGAAACCGTGAGAATGTGAATCCAATTTCATCAACCTTATTAAAATATGTAGGGACTTGGGTCTTCTTAGGTACAAATCAGTCTAGAGACTTAGAAGCATTTGTTAGCAGTGAGGCCGCTGAAGGTTTTTAATAATAAAATTACAAATACCCTGTCTAATTGTAAGTATATGACTTTTATGCTCGGTTTTTAAGGGGAAGAATACTTTTTTTTTTTTTTTCATGAGGAAAAGTAACTCCGCCAGAGCACCTTCTGTGATTAGCGCTATTGTATTCTTAAATTTTGATTGATAGAGATAATAGTTTTCACTTAAAAATACAGACAGGTACTTTAACTTTCCATGACAATAGCTATTTGCATTTCTTTTATCTTTTTGTTTAACATTTATGGGGGCTGGGATGGATTTGATTATTAACTCTTGTTGCACACACTCCGTGTAAATCTAAAACAAAGGCTTTGTTAGAGCTTCAAAGAGAAAACAGCAAATATTGTTTTTAGGTTTCAACATTTAAAGCCTGCTAAGGGATACCTATAAAATATTTTCACAGGACCATGACCAGGGTTTTGCTTTCCTTTAAGGTAAGAGAGAGTGGTTTTCTCCAAATGAGATAGGCCAACATGGAGTTGCGGGGGGCCTGAAGTAATTCCACAGGCAAGCCTCGGCCAGGTTTTGCCTGTACCATGGGGCTTACTTCATGTAGAGTAGTTCAGATTCTTCTTACTAGAATGGACCCCAAGTTAGGTCCTCTGATTTAGTTGAGGGTCCCAGAGGGTGGGGAGAAAGGAAGTAAAATGTTCCTCGCAGCAATAGGAGGGGAACGTAGGTGCAGTGATGGATCCCCTGTGGTAGATTTTTCTTTGCTAAAGAGAAGTAAAAGAGATGTGGCCCTTTGTAAACCAGCAAACCTGGGTGATGGCCAGGGTCGCCTCTGGTCCCAGAGACCTGCTCGACACAATAGTTTTCCTTTTCTTTCTTTTCTTTCTAATTTACTTCCTTTTCCTTCACCCCCCCCCACCCCTGCCCCTGCCCGTGTACTCTCCCTGTTTCTTTCCTTCTTTTCTCACTTCCTTCCCTCCCTCCTTCCTCTTTCTTGTTGTAAGCCTGATTCAGTATTTGAAGTTATTAGAGCAGAGGAAAAAAAAAAAAAAAAAAAACACTTTCAGGTTGATTTCTAAGCGGATTTTCTTGTCTTGAGTGCAAGAAAATGAAGTGACCCTTGTATTATCATTTCTCAGCTAGTCGAGTTTGTGTTGAAGATAGTTCTGTTTTTCTAGGACATCTTTGAAAAACAAGACAGAAAAGCCCACATGAGTTAAGATTCACAGGTTAAAGAGACAGCCATCTCTTGGAAATTGGCCCTTTGAGATTTTCTGTTTTCTCAGATGAAGTATATGTCATTTGATGGGGATATTTGGGAGGATGGGAAGTTTGAACCCTGTTTCTGGACTTCGAGAGAAGGGTTGCTCTAGCCAGAGATGAAACTCCTAACTGCCACCTTCATCATGGCGCAGGAGCTGGCGTTCATCATCCTCGCATCCCAGGGACACTGACACACAGTAGGTTCTCAGCCAGCATTCGTTGGGCTGAAGGTTGCAGTGAAATAAGGTGGCTGTCCTTCACAGTCTCTTGTGTACTTGTACAAAATGAAATATAATGCTGAAATCCTGATGCAAATCATTTCCTTGAGTTGCCATGAAAAAAGAGGGAGAAATATTTTTAATGGCAAAAAATAGAGCCTATATTGTTCATTTTTCTTCTTGTGAAATAAAATCACACCTCCATGTTTACCTGCACCTCGTTTCCAGCTAGGCCATACCAATTGGCAGGATCACACTGGTTAAATTAAGGGCAAATATACTGATAGAAAGTATGAAATTGAAGCACTGTAGTAACCTAAGGGGTCTAGAGAGTGAAATTCCTAATGGGGAATAGGGGGAACTGGGGAGACAGAGGAAGAGGAAGGTGCATTAGTCTCCTAACCTAGGGATCTCAGCTGAGGAGTAATGTCGTGGTCAAGGTCTTTATGGTCATCAAATAGCTTTAGGTAAATAACATTATCGCAAACAATAGTTAAGAGGCCACACTCAGAACATTTTCTGGTGTTCACAGGATCTTAATTGTACAGAGAATGACATAAAGGAAAATAAGTGATTTCTATTTACCGTATCCCTGGCTCACCTTTAAAAACCTAAAACCAATAGGAAACTTAAGAAGGAGAGAAAAAGAAAAAAAAAATGAAATTCATTTGGTGCCAGCATTTTTTCTAAGAGGAGACAAGGGGGCTGCAGGGCAATATTTTTCTTTTTCTTTTTAACTTAAAAGCGTTACATAATCGTTTAATTTTTACTTTTGGTACTTGTGCTGCCAGTAAACATGCAGATACGTAGTTGATATATTTGATAAGGTGAAGTGTTTTGTTTTGTTTTGTTTTTAATAGCAGTTTTAGAAATGGAAGTTTTATGCTTTGGAAAAAATGAAATGCAGATTTTTCTGCTAGTTGTTGATTTCTGATTCTTGTAGGCTAGTAATGAGGCAGACTCAGGCCCCAGAACTACTCCCTAATTTTCTTGTCTATTATATTGACACATTTCATTTAATTTAGCATGATGGCAAACAGCTGTTGAACTATTAATCTTTTCTCAGCAAAGCTGGAAAAATATCTTTTAGATTACTTTGCTAATGTATACTAAAAACTAAAATCAACAGAAATAAATTAATGAGTGGTCAAATGTACATTTGCATTAAAATTTATGGAACTTCAAAATGGAAGAAAATAGGGTTTGTATCCCACTGCCAATTTTTTATGTCTAAGTAAAAATTAAATGTAGCCAAATTTGTATTGCTTTAGTGATTATAAGTTGGAGGGTCAATTGTATAATATTGTTATTATTAATTTTTTTCCTCCAGGGAAAAATTACGCTCATAAAATCTGTGAGGGGGAACCAGCTTATACTTTGGCTCTGTGTTCACTTACCTACTGTTCTAGGTAGCTATAGGTGAGTAGAGAAACAGACGCAGTACTTACCTGGAAATGTTCTGCAGGTTTGAATACAACACTAGAGATAACTTTATACAAAGTAGGCATTTTCAGCAGTTTTTTTTGTTTTTTTTTTGTTTTTTTTACAGACATTAAATTTTAATAAGGTACAATTGTTTGCCAGGCCTATATGATCTTTGCAATGCAATCTTATCTGCATTGCAAAGTCTGATACTATAGACCTGACTGCCAAAAATGCAAGAATAGGTGCAACTCAATAGATAAAAATGAAAATTAGTTTAGAGTGCACACGTTGGAAAACATCTCAAGTGAAAAGGAGGGAGAAAGGGCGTTCTTGCCCTGAATTGAGTAGGGTCTGCCAGAGTTCACTTACTTTCCATTTAAGATTGGATGAGTGGCGGAGATGGAAATTTCTGTTGTGTGAGACGGCTGCCGTGCCTCGTGTCTCATGAGCTCTTCTTATTGGCGTGGGGCGGGGCTGCTTTGTAGATCTCAGCATTACCTCGAGGACCCGACCATCACAGCTCTGTTTTCTTATCACCATTTGCGCTCTAACCAAGTTCTCACCGCTGGAGAAACCAATCCTTGGCGACACACCTCAGCAGTAAAGCACACGATTTTCATTTTCGATTTGAATTGTTTTGTGTCAAAACAAAAAGGTTTGGGGCAGGTTGCAAAACAGTAATTTCAAGTCCCAGAGCTAGGGTTTTCCCCCACCCAAATGGTGAACATTTATGGTGAAAACCTCCAATTTCCTCTTACAGTAAACATGAAAATTATGATTTCACTCAGAGCCTGCATTTTTTCCCAATCTTAATGGCAAGAATCTGCATACACTTGCTTGTGGAAATGTCATAAATTGGCCTCCGATCAATTCCTCAAAGATAGTACACACCAAAGTACCACTTTCAAATTTTTAGCCCTAGTGAAATAAGATTGAACTCTTCTCAGTGATGTTTGCCTTTCCACATTCAGGGCCAACAGCCGAGGGATGAGCAGAGAAATATTCTGTATCAAATTTGAACCACTTCATTACATGTTGTTCTGAAGAGTAAGCAAAAGGATATTAACGTTTTAGTAAAAAGATGGTATGACTTCACCATCTTAAGAAAACGTACGTATATATGAGCATTTGGTCAATTGATGTGGAATGAATCCTGTACCCTGTTGGTAACTTGATCTAAATTAATAAACAAATGTTTTTCTTTTCCCTTGTGCCATATGTTGATCCCAGTTACATGGGCAGAGAGAGGCAGCTTGTAATGTTTCTTAAAGGATTATACGCTGTTTTGCATAAGGGAGTATGCAGATGCAGAAGTTAGATGTGTTCCGTGCTTCCTTTGTGTTTTAGGAAGCTTGATTTCAATTGTTGATTTCATCTGACACGAGCCATTTTTATTGAACTTAGTAGGTCTGGTAGAGGTACGCTAAGTGGAAAACATTGTGTGAACAGCTTTCACCCACCGATGAACCCCCCCACCCCTCCGCAAGCTGAAAATTGTGGTGCTTTTATTCATTTTGAAAGGTCCAGAGTGGCATAAAGCATCTTGTCTATAAGAACTAACGCTCTTGCAAGGGGAAAAAAAGTAAGCCTCTGCTTTAATGAAATTAGAGATGTCGTGGATGTTAACCAAACAAAGACACGTTCAAGTAGCAGTCTGGTTTCCAAAAACAAAGGCCTATGACTCACATGTTATTCCACATGAAATAAATTGATAGGCAACAAGATGAGAAAAAGTTCATAGGCAAAATATGAAATGCTTCATCTTGACTTTTTCCGTCCAAGTTGTTGTTATCGTCTTGAAGAGCCTCAAAGGCACATGGTCCACTAAGTGGAGGTCTTGACACTGGTTTTTATTAACTCTGAGAGTCTTTTGCCATTAAATAGAATTGAGTTCTTTGGTTGGTTTTCTTGCATCTCTCCCAGGCAAATAGGTGGTTGCTACTTTGTCTTGACATTCAGATTTTGATATTCTCTTTTGTTTTCAGGGTAAGAAGTGACCTTTTGAGGTGACTATAACAGAAGATTGCTTTACAGAAGCCAAAAAAGGTAAATGCAAATACGATTAGTGGAATTACATCTAGGACTCTATCTACCAACTTCTAGGCATCTTAATTCAGTTCTTTTCGGATCTACATAATTATCAAATATACATGTATTTATTTGTGTGTAAGTGTGTATGTAGCGTATTTTTGGAGGCCTTTAAAGAAAAGATTGCTCTTAACAAATGGTTCACATAGTCACATTTCCCCCCCGCCCCCCGCCAAATATTATCAAACTTTTCCCCTGTTTGTGGAAGTCGAATTTTTTTTTTTTTTTTTTTTTTGGTTGTTGACTTGGTAGGTTTAAAGTTAGAAAGGAATATTCACATCACAAAAGTGGTGATTCATAAAATTAACTTGCTGCAAACAGGAGTAACGCGTGTCCGTCTTCTGTGCTGAAGTGGTGTCATCCAATGGATGTTCATCTGGCTGCTTTATAATCCCTTCTTTCAGAAATTAATAGTCAGGCACCATAGCAACACGCCGCGTTGATGTAACTGCCATGTGGCGTGGGGCATGTCCCTGTGACGTCGGCGCTCAGCTGCCTTGTTCTCTTGACCTTGCTTGAAAATCAAATGAGTACTTAATTTTAAAATTAGAAGTTTTCATAGAGACTAGTGTAGCTTGATGAATTAAAGCTAAGTTAAATTTTCTCAAACTCACTTGTGGGAGCAGGGGCAAAAAAGCACTCTGGTTAAAACGGTTCTGGAGGCTACATTTTTTTTTTTTTTGATTCCCAAAGTATGTCTCCGGTGAGGGCAGAGGTCGCCTCCCTCAGGCTCATCTTGCAGGTCACTTTCAAGTCTGATGTTTCTCAAGGAGCAAGCGTCTTCATTTTATTTTTGAGTCTTGGCCAATGGTGTTCGCATTTGATTGAGTAGATTTGTGTCTGCTTTAAAACACTTACTTGCCAGCCTGGTTACTACACAAAGCCTTTGCTCAGATCTTACCAAGTTAGAGTTTATGAATTTGTAAGATACAGACTTCTTATTCTTCAGGTGAGCAAGGTTTTTTGTGAAACTTTGCTAATGTGAAGATTCTTAGCTCGGTTTTGTTTTTAATCTCACCCAGGGTTTGGGGGTTCTAGAAGGCACTATCAAGGTAGGGATTTGTTTTTCCAGTTGCATTCTGGCACATTTGATTTGGGCCCAAAAAATCCAACCAACTTTCCTCATTTCACTATCTTTGTTGTTTAAATTAAACCGTGTGGGAAGCACCTAATTGTCCTCCAAAGAGGATATATTACCTTTCAGATGTTCTGGCATGGAAAAGGTTGATTCCAACCAGTCATTGGGGCTCTCAGCTCCTACCTCGCATGACTTCTGGCAAAGCACTTCCCAGTTTCCCAGTTTTAGTCTACTTCAGGGCTCTGCAGCCGCCTTCTGTAAAAGGCCATCCACTCACTATTCCCTGTTTTGTGGGCATTTTGTCTCTGCCACGGTTAGTCAGCTGCATGTTGTGTGTTCTGGTCTCTGTGATCCCTGCAAGATCGCAATCCAAGGTGTTCCTCATTGAAAGCCAGGCCAGGTGCTGAACTCATTTTGTGCTGTTAGCAAAGGTCTCTGGTGCAGCTAAAAATAGTGATGAAACAAAGCTGGAAAAGTGGTTGAAAAGATGAAATATCCCTCCAGCTCCAAAAATGGGCTTAATGAGTAGGTTTTCATTGTTTTATTTGGAATCACCTGTAAGCATAAACTATTTTTCTCCTGACTGATGTCATTATGATGACCATGCTTACACCCATGACGTGAAAATATTTGAATTTGTGCAGTACGATTTTTCCCAATTCCATGATACTGTTCAAGGTTAAAGATATCATGAGTCAAGGGCAAGTTTGGGGAAAAAAAAAAGTTTCCAGGAATTTGTCATTCGTTGACTAAGAAAGGTAGTCCATGCGGAGGATAAAACAAGCTTTTTTATAATTACTGTCAAGAACATGGTGTATTATACAGTATCCAGCAACTCAGGAACGCTTTGTCAAATTTAAGGAGAATAGAAAAATTTTGTCCTCCTGATGCCTCCTTTCATAAAACAAAGGAAGCTGAACAACGAATTCATCTAATTTTTCTTTTTGTCTTGACTGCTAGGAATCTCAGAGTAAGAGTTTTTGCTTAAGCTTAGTAGTATTTTTTAACTTCAACTTTTTGTTTGTTGATATTCTGCTTTTAAGTCAACTTCATTTTTCCTACTCCCAATTAACATTTTATTATTTAACTGTTTTTCTTCTACAATATCAATTCCATTTGTGTTTTGACTCCCTTTTCAGTTTTTTTTTTAGAAATAAGATATATAGACAAATAGATAATAACTTACATGTACTCTTTTACCTTTTAACAAGCTCAAGGATCCTTCAAAAACTAATTCTTACATATCTTGACCTCTTACATATGAAGGAAAAAAAGATTTGTTAAAAATATAAAATCTAAAAAAATTTATAAAATGGATAGAATGCTTAGTGTTTCCTCCCAGTGAACAAACCTTAAACAAAGATACTGTGCTGCCCAGTGATGGTCAAGAGACCAGCACCATCTTCCACAGTACTCACAGGATAGAGATTTCAGATACCAGGAGCTCCTCAGTCAGTGGCATGCCCAAATTCGAAATCTGGGACTCATTAACAGTCAGCATAAATGCAAATAAATGTGCCTACAGTGGCACTCTGGGAACAACTGGTTATGTGCATAAAAGTGGCCGGGAAAATTCAGAAAACCAGATGAAGACATTTTTCCAAGTTAGATTCAGAAGTCTGAAAGATCATACATAACACTCATCATACTTGGTAGTGATAGAACAATTTCTTCCAAGTAGATTTGAGCACTTTACAAAATGGGTCTGGTTGCTGACATCCCTGAGAGGTAACGCTAATTATTATAATCCCCACTTTACAAACTGGGAAACCGGTCACATTAGTAACTTATCCAAGGTCATGTAAAATATCAAGACTGGAGCTAAAAGGACAGCTTGCTCTGGTCACAATTACATTGATGCCATTCTATCATGGCTGCCTTGGTTTGGTGGTTTAATATATAGGTTTCTGTGTCATTTTTTTCCCTGCTTCCCCCAAACATTTGCAATTCACCCACACAGGTTTTTGCTAAAACTTCAAATCCAATTTGTGAAATTCATTGTCTTGGATTCAGTTGTGAATGACAGTGGGAGTTAATTGATGATAATCATGAAGCTCATATAGATTACAGTTAAATGGTTATTCTTTAAATATTGGTCATCTTCAAACTTCATTTTTTGTGTTGCTTCAGTTTTATAGTCAACTTGTTAATGAGAAAGTTAAAAAACAATCTAAAAGAAAGGGTGATGGTTGCAGTTTTTCTTCCACCCCCGATTTGAGCTATTTTTTTGTTAGATTAAGGAGTGATAAGGCATCTTTATAGACTTCACTCATTGTGTCTTACATATTACAAATTATTTCTTGGTTACAAACAAAGTTAGAAATAGCTATCCAGCCATTTTAAATGTATTCATTGGTTCTTTTGAAAGTATATATTTACGTGATTCAAGTGTTTACTTAATGAAAACGATATTCTGAGTTAAATCCATTCAAAATGACCTCTTTATAGCATTAAGCATTTGAACTATTTGCCTATTCATGAAGTTGTTATAAAGACACTGGGAAAGAGTGATACCAGCTGACCACGGTGGCTGAAACGACTAGTCAGTCAGTTTAGTTAAGCGTTGAATTCCATCCTGCCTCCCCTTCACACTCATATACCCATGCCTGGGTTGTAACACTCAGAGTTAAGACTAGGCTGATATAACATAAAGACTCCAACATACAATGGCTTAAATCAAATAGAAGTTTACTTCCCTGTCTCATCTAATAATCTGGCCATTCTAGCTTGACTGGATGGGTTCTTTTCTTTTGTGCTTCTCTACTTTGGGCCTTTGTCCTTATCTACATGGTTGAAATACAGTGAAGTCCAAGGCAAGCAATTTTCTTTGAAGCAAATGATTTAAAAATTGCACACATCACATCCATTGACGTTTAATTGGTAAGATTATGATCATTTCACAAGAAGCTGCAAGGACTGCTGGGAAATGTCTCTAGCTGGGTAGCCAGGAGCATGGGAGAATTGGAGAACAGATTTAAGGGGACAATTAGGACACCAGCAACTTGATTGGTTGAAATGCCTCAGTCCAGTAATTTCATTCATTCATACATACATACAAATGTACATACTACATGTGTATGTACGTTAATTCTTACTGCAGGTATTTACTGATGATTGTGTGCTAGGTGCTAGGATCATAGCACTACATAAGAAGGATACCGTCTCTGTCCTCCTAGAGTTTATGTTGTAAAGGGGAAGACAGACATTATGGATGATGGTGACAGGTATTCGGAAGGGCAAATATTGGTTGCTATGAGAAAGTGTTCTCTAACACGGAGACCAGGGTGTCAGGAATTTATGTATTTTACTATTATCGGAAAGCTAAGTTAGACTAACTTGATTTCCTTGTATCTTTCATGCTAGTGTTGTTGTGAATGTTATTAGGCATGTTAATTTTTTGTTAATAGCTTTATTGAGATATAATTCACACACATTACAGTTCACTCATTTGAAGTGTACTGTTCAGTGGTTTTTAGTATATTCACAGAGTTTGTAACCATCATCACAATCTAGTTTTAGAACATTTTCATCACCTCAGAGAGAGACCCCACACCCACTAGCAGTTAATCCCCTCAACCCAGCCCCTGGCAACAACAAATCTACTTTCTGTCTGTAGAGTTTTACCTTTTCTGGATATTTCACATAAATGGAATTGTACAATATGTGGTCTTTTGTGACTGACTGCTTTCCTTTAGCATAATGTCTTCAAGGTTCATCCAAAGCATTTAAATTTTTAACTGTCCTACAACCTCAGAGTTGTATGAGTTCTTACTCCTAAATCCAGCAAAATGGTGGCCTGAAATATTCTCACAAGGGATGGCATTGGGGGGGGGGGAAATTACTGTTTTCATGCTGTTTATATTTCCATAGAAATAGACTTGGCCTCCCAACAGTTAAACTTCAGAATTTAAATGTTTGCATTTTAAGTTAGCTGTTTTTAAACATTGTTAGCCATAATGCTAAACTCAGTAACTCTGTAAACAAGAGCTGTCTCTCTTGAATGTTCGTTTCAAAGAAAATAAATTTTAAATATTGATTTCCAGAGAAATATGCTCAATAGAGTTCGTTTTCAAGCAGAAGTCACTTGTTGAAATGTACATGAAGGCACGTTTTGTAGTAAAGACAACATTTGCAACAGTTATCAAGTAGCCATATTTTTGCACAGTGAACAGTAAAAATACAAATAACAAATGGTTTTAGTCATGTTTTTTAAATGACGTTTTTGCTCTTTCATCTGCCAAGGGCACAGATATCCAAACGGCCTACCGTGAGCATCTTCGGAAGAAGTTCTCAGCTTTGGTGAAAACCTAACAGCTTACCAGAGATGTAGGAAGTATTGCCTTTCTTTGGCAATTCAAAAATCTCAGAGAAAATCTGAAGCTCAAAAATGTATAAAAACAAAACCCTGTTCAGGGTAGCACATCTGTGGTAACCTTGACTGCATGCTTTCTAATGTATCTAGTAACATCCAGGACCTTAAAGGAGGAAATGGTATATCAGTGGTAGAATCCTTATTCTGAGTCTGTTTTAGAAGTTGACACCTTCTGCCCAGGGCTGAGTTTGGATTTGAAGTTGATGGTGTCTTTTTAAAAGTCTGTTGGTGAGTAGGACTTTCATAAACGGAAAATGAAATTAATCATTTAAGTTTGTACTTCTCTGTCCTTGATCTGAACTATTGTACTTCCATGGCCTTTGCATGGGTTGAGAGTGAGGGGGGAGAAAAATGAAAAACTTGAAGTATTTGTGCTCTATTCAGATGCACTCTTTCTGAAGTGTGAAGATTATGCAGACTTTCCCTTGTATGTTGTATATTAGCAGGTATATGGTATATAATTACAGGTAATTCGATGTTTTGTTAATTATCTGACAGTGGAGTGAGTTATTTAAAATTACCTTTTAATTTAAAAAAATCTTGCATCATTGGATATGGATTGTGATGATTTCGGTTCATGGATTGGCATGGATCTTCACTTCCTCACCCTTTCCTCCAGCCCGCTCTTTTCTGGAAGTCAGTTTCTCTTTTAAAGGATCTTGAGCAGTCCCTGGAGGCCAAAGGAAGTGTCCTAAAATCCATTCATTACAGATGACATTTCTTTAAAGTTTATTTAGAGCAGTGATTTTCACAGGGCACATGGGGACCCATTTGTGGGTTGGGAAATCAATTCAGTGGGCTGTGCCCAAGAATTAAAAAGAAAAATAGAATAAGTATACAATAGAGCAGAAAAAAAACAGAGTAGAATAGACCTGCACTGTCTGATGTTGAAACCACTGGCCACATGTAGCTATTGAGCCCTTGAAATGTGGTTAGCCCAAACTTACATGCTGTAAGCTTAAAATCCACAAAGCCTTTCAAGGAGTTTGTATGGAAAAAAGAATGTGAAATATTTGAATCACTCTTCTTTATTGATTACACATTAAAATGAGCATAGTTTGGATACATTGGATTAAGTAAAATATTAAAATTAATTTCAAGGTTTCTTTTGACTTTCTCCAGTGTGGTTACAATTACTTATGTGGCAGGCATTGTATTTCTCTTGGGCAGTTTTGCTGTAGCTGATGGGGAATAGAGCAGTGAATGACACAGCCACAAGGCCTCTGCTCATGGCTCTAGGGGGTGTGGACAGGTAGGGGAACACAATAAATAAATATGAGGTGACCGGTGTGGTGGAGAAAATATAGGCGGATAAGGGAGGTCCAGTTGCCAGAGGGAAGGGGGTTGCAACTGTAAATAGTCAGGGTAAGTCTAACTGAAGCACAGGCATTTGAGCAAAGATAAGGCATGTTCTCAAAAGAGTACGTTGGCCACTGTGGCCAAACCAAAGTCATCCAAGGAGGAGAGTAGTGGGGGACAAGGACAAGGAGTAACAGGGCCAGACCTAGTAGGGCATTAAGGCTCACTGGACTCTTAATCTCTTAGTGAAGTAGGGAGCCGTGGATAGGCTTTGAGATGGGACAAGATGTGAGTCACGCTTTAAATGGATCACTCTGGAAACAGGTTTTTTTGGTTTTTTTTTAAATAAATTTATTTTATTTATTTATTTTTATTTTTGGTTGTGTTGGGTCTTTGTTGCTGTGCACGGGCTTTATCTAGTCATGGCGAGCGGGGGCTACTCTTCTTTGCGGTGCGCAGGCTTCTCATTGCAGTAGCTTCTCTTGTTGCGGAGCACAGGCTCTAGGCGCGCGGGCTTCAGTAGTTGCAGCATGCGGGCTTCAGTAGTCGCAGCACGTGGGCTCCAGGGCACACGGGCCTCAGTAGTTGTGGTGTGCGGGCTCAGTAGTTGTGGCTCGCGGGCTCTAGAGCGCAGGCTCAGTAGTTGTGGCGCACGGGCCTAGTTGCTCCTTGGCACGTGGAATCTTCCCAGACCAGGGCTCGAACCCGTGTCCGCTGCATTGGCAGGCGGTTTCTTAACCACTGCGCCACCAGGGAATCCCTGGAAGCTGTTTTGAAAGTAGACGGTGGGTGGGTGAGGTGATAGGCAAGAAGACGTGTTAGGAGTCCACTGTGATAATTCCCAGTGAGACAGGGTGACGGCCAGGATCAGTATGGCAGTAGAGGTGGCAGGGGATTTATGAAATTCTAACAAATTTAGTTTGGTAGTTATATTTGGAATTTATCTGTAGGTAGAATCCAAGGATTTCCTGGTGGAATGGATGTGAAGTTTGAAAACAGTTGCATCAAGGATGACTCCCAAGATTTTTGTCTTGTGTGATGGGGTAGTATCAACTGATGGATTGATTGTGGTTAGAAAGAAAGAAGTCAGATAGAAGACTGAGGACTTTCAGTTTAAGCAGCTGCTGGAAGGATGGGGCTGGCACTACCCAAAATATGGAAGCCTGTGGGGGAACAGGTTTGGGGGTGTTAAAGGAAAAAATTATTTAATTTCACTTGTTAAAGACGGTAGTGCCTTCTTTATTCGGGACCTTCCCGATAGGTGTAGGGAACGCTGCAGTGAGGTTTTATAGGAGGAAGAAGAGACTGACCTCACCTCCAGTTACAGCATGGGCAAGTGAGAATCTATAGCCAAGAAGCAGGGTGCGGGGGGGGGGGGGGTGGTCAGTAGATGGACAGTTTCCGGAAGGAAACATCAGGAGTAAGGGGGGATTCTGGCTAAACTGATCTAACAAGATTCTTGCTGAAGATAAGCTAGGGTGACTCGACATCACCTGGAGGATGGTGGCGAGTGAGGAACCCAATCAGATATCAGGGGTGATCAGATATCAAAGGTGAGAGAGTTCTGGTTAAGCTGACTGAGCAGGGTTCTTGCTAAAACTGGGCTTTACAAGGAAGTGCACAGATGGCTTCAGAAGCCTGATTCAAGTTTGATCAAGCCAAGCATCTTTGTCGAGAGTGGACGAGGGAAGCAGGGGATACCAGGAGTATAGCTGTAGACATGTGAGGTTGGAGTGGCTTATTTCTCACCCAGACTGAGATATCAAGTGGGCATTTGGATATGTGGGTCTAGAAATGTCTTAGCTAGGGCTATACGTTGAGGCTTTATAAGAATGTAAGTGTCAGTAAAGGCACGAACCTAGATGAGCTCACCAAGGCGGGGGACAGTGGTGTCGATAAAGAAGAGAAGGGTTCCAGGATGTGGGTTCTGAAGCCAACACCATTAAAAGATTTGAGCATAAGACACGGAGGAGAGGTCAAAGACGGGAGGAAAACTCCGGGACTCCAGAGAACCAGAGCCCCATTGAGGACATTGTTTAAGGGAGGCGAGCATTGGCACTTGTATACAGTGTTGCGCAGAGGTCAAAGCAATGATGACAAAGAACTGACCATTGGGTTTCTGAACGTGAAAGTCATTGATAACCGTAACAGGAGTCAAAAATGGTTGAATCTCACTCCTGGCTTCATACAGCTACCTGTCTGCTTTTGGAAGTTAGGCATCTAGAATGATTTTTCCAGGAATAGTGCCTGCTCAGCACTCTTATTTGTTAAGATCATCACATGTGCCTCCACCTCTTGCAGCCCCACTCGGAAAGGGTCTAACTCTGACCTTTAGGTCATAGGACAGCCTGTGGGAAGTGATCAGAGGAAAACTCACTGTTTCCTGATGAAATCCTGTGCATTTTGCGCCATGCAACTCATTCTCTAATCCGATGGTTCAGATATTAAATACAAATAAAAGGCAGGGGTAAAAGGAGATATATATTTACATGTCGAACTTAAAGTACGTTGTCTTTAATCATCTAAAGTACATCATAGCTTGGTGTGGTTAACCTGATCTCTAGATTAGTAGAGTACTAGTTGGTGCGTGAGCCACACATGAGTGTATCATCTTTACCTTATACTAATATAGGTAGTCTTTGATGGGTTCATCCATCTTTCAAATTAACTAAGAGCATCAAAGACTCTGGCTCATTCAAAAATTCTGAAACAGTTGAACATTTTCGAGATTTCTAGGCTGATCCCAAGTCTTCGAGCGTCTAGGAAATTGTAGGTAAAATAATGAAAAACATACATTGTCACTTTTTAGATACTAAATACCATCAAGGTGGTATTGGGTGAGGTAAGAGTATCCTCTCTTTGTGGAAGATGATAAATGTACTTCTTAATTTTTTTTCATGATAAAATGGCATTAAAAGAAATTAGAAGAGGATGAAAATGTACGAAGAAAAATTTCACTGGTGACCTCACCTAAATAGTTCAACATTTTATCTGTATCCTGCCAGTGTTTTGTATATATAGATTTGTTTATATGTACTACTTGTACTGTATATAGTATTTTGTTTCCTGCTTTTACCCTTAAAATATCATGAGTGTTTTCCCAAGTTATCACTGTTATATCTCGGTCTTATTTTTAGGGTATCTTGGTGACTTCCATTCTTGTGTTATCTATTCCTGCAAGGATGGGTCTTCTGATTCCCTCCAGTTACTAATGATGGCCAGTATGCCTGTGTAGGATGTCTCAAGATAGCTCAGTCTCTTGAATTAGTTTTAGAAATACGATGTTGGGATTTTAGGTTATCACTCAGTTTCTCCCTCTACTTTTAAGTAATATTAACATTAATTTGAGACACATAAAGTCATCCCCTGGTGTCGACTGCATGTGTTTTCCATAATAAGGTGAGGTACGCTTTGCATTAACTTTGATTTCACAATTTCTGGACTTTAAGTCGCTCGGCATTTTTCTCTTCTGATCTGATATTTCCCACTTCCCCAACTTGATTTCCACCATGGGAGCAGGGAACTTTGCGTCCTTTCAAGGGACAGCCATTCATCCTCTCTTTGTTGCGTTATCCCAAACGTCACTCCTTCTCTTTTCCCAGAGCAAGCCGTTAATTTACTTTGCCTGCATTTGCATCTCCAGAATTTGCTTTGGTTGAGTTTTGGTCAGTTTACTCTGGAAGACTCAAATGTCTTTACCGCTTTTAAAGTATAAAATTTAAGTTTACTTGCATGCCATACCTTAGGGGTACTGTCATTAATTGTTTAGGCAACACATATTTGTTGAGTTCCTGGGAGGTTCATGGCGTGTTTAAAATTGAACTGTGTACCTCTGTCCTTTGTGGCCATTCCCCTATCTAGTACTGAAATCCCCAAACGGCCACTCAATGAAGTATTCTTAGATTTATAACTTCAGAGAGAACCAGGGAATGTTAGCCTTCTCTGGTCAATTCCTTGTAAGTTACTGAAGATGAAACTGAGACCCAGAAAAGGAAAAAGATGTTCCCCTGGCCACCGCCTAATTGTAGCTGTCTGTTTTGGGATTCCCTCTCTCTTCTAATATACCTCTTCCTTCCTTTTATGATGCAATATCAAAAACAAGTGGAAATGTTAAAATTTCACTATTAAAAAGTTCACTGTTTAAAAAAAACGGACCTGATGAAAACCAAAATGTATTTTTTTATATAGATGGCCCTTTCTTAAGTTTCATTTCCAACGCACTCTCCTTTTTCCAGCTGTGTTAAGGGGAATTACACCATTTACAAGTGTTTAAAAATATTAAATATGAAAAACAGCATCTAAATATGTTAATTCAGAAAATGCCCACTTTTCACTTTCCCTCCCTCCCTCATTTCCTCCTTCCCTCCTGCTCCAGCTTCTAAATCTTCTTCTTTTCCTCCCCCTCCCCTCCTCCCCCCTCCCCTCCTCCCCCCTCCCCTCCTCCCCCCTCCCTCCCCCTCCCCCTCCTCCTCCTTTCTCTCCATCTTCCTCCTCTTCTGCCTCCTGTTCTTTCTTCTCTTCCTCCTTGTCCCTCTTCCTCCTCCCTTCCTCCCCCTCCCTCCCTCCCCTCCTCCCCCTCCCTCCCTCCCCTCCTCCCCCTCCCTCCCTCCCCCTCCCTCCCCCTCCCCTTCCCCCTCCTCCTCCTTTCTCTCCATCTTCCTCCTCTTCTGCCTCCTGTTCTTTCTTCTCTTCCTCCTTGTCCCTCTTCCTCCTCCCTTCCTCTCTCTCCCTGTCTCTGTCCTTCCTCTGAAGCCTGATTTTTTTTTTAACAAGGATATTTAATGAAGATGTGTGTAATGTTAGAATCTTTCTGCCAGTTGACAACTACTATGCATTTTTTAAATAGTTGAGTATTGTACATAGCATGAGAATTTAGGTGTCCACTCTCTCCTTATCTGACTGATTAACTCCAGTGAGCCACTCCCTTGTGACATGTGTTTTTCCAAGGACTGAGACACAAAAAAAGGATTATAAGGTGTGTTGGTCATTGTTTTTGAGGTGCACACTGTCTAACTGATTGGAACTGCTTAGCTCTGAAGCTCTCTCCCCCTCGTTCTGGAATGGGGTTGACATCCTCTCTTTATTTCCTTACGTGGGATCAAAACACATAAAGACCAGTATAGAATTGTCACCTTGAAGGGTCATATAATTTCATTAGTTTAGTTCTTATAATGTTATTAGTAATAGAACATAGAATAGGAAATTCTTGTAAACTTCATTTTTTTTTCTGATTACAAGTGTAAAAACCAGCTCATTATAGGGAATTTGAAATTGTAGAAAAGTTGACCAAACACAAAAGTAAAAATAATCAAGAATCCTGACCCTGGGAATAACATATAGTTTCTTCAATTCCTTTTTCATTGGATGTACACATATTAATGAAATTTAATTAACTCTTCTTCAGTATTGAGTGTGGGAGTCATTTCCAGTTTTTCTATAATATGTTGCAGTAGGCGTATCTGTGCACAAACGTTTATCAGTTTCCATTTCTTTAGATATATTCTATAGGGGGAAATTTCTAGAAGAAAAGTTATGGAATTCTTATAGATTTTCCATACATGTTATCAGCGTACTTTTCAAAATGCACCGATTTTTACTTCTACCAATACTGAATGAGAATGTTTATTTCACTGCAACTTCGCCAACACGAAGTTTTATCATTTTTTGTTATCACTTAAATCATAGAAGAAAAAAAAGTGTATGTCTTTTTTTTTTCTTGTTCAATTCTTTCTTTACACATGAAGTCCAGAAGTTTTGTTTCTTGAGGCTGTTTATATTTCTTCTTTTAAGTTTTCATAATTTCGGGAGCAGCCAGGGTTTCGAGGAGTGGCGATGGGGGAGTCCAAGGTGCTGGGCAGCTAGAGAAGGGATCCTGTTATCGGGAGGTTGCTTGACCATTGGCTCTTCTGCCAGAATTTACAGAGTAATTCGCTGAGTGCTACATTACAGCTTAGATCTGAGTGCTAAAATACTGAAAGGCCAGACCAGTGGCATTCTGATGCTCCCGAAATCCCATGGAGAGATCTGGGGCTCAGAAGCTTTTCAAAAACTTTGATGCTTTAAGTTCGTTCCTTTATTCAGTGAATAATTATTGAGTGCTTACTTATTCCTGGCACTATGTGGGGCAGCAGGGAATACTTAGTAAGCAAAAAAAGGGAAGTGCTTCTGTAAATAAGGTGGATGTGTACCTGCTTGCTTTATGGTGGGCACAAACAGGACAGATCTGTGTAAGGCATTTAGCCCAATAAGAGCAACTAGCTGCTGTTCATCTTATATGTCTCTGTTGTCATCAGCATCTCAAATTTAAAAACAAAACAAACAAACAAAAAACAGTGTTCAGCCGGATCCCATCTCTATAGTCTCCTTATCACCCGCGGGATAGGGCCTGTGCTCCCCAGCCTGGGAAGTTTCTCTCCATTTCTTTTAGCCGCTTTACCCAGTGAGCTAGTATCTTCCAGCTATGTGGTTCCAGAAGCTTCGAGAGCAGCAGGGCTGTGTCCAGCTAAACAGTAAGACCCTGGGGACAGCCCCTTGGGCTCCAGGGAGCTCCTCTGATTTCCAGCAGTTTCGTAGGGGTGTTGCTGAAGGTTGAGCTCCAAAGGCAGTGAGGGCGCTGGCAGTTGCACTCCCCCGCCCCGGGTGTTTGCTGTTAGTCTCTAAGCCCAAGCAGCTGATTCTCATCAACCCTGAATCTAAGGATTAAAAATTACTACATACATACACACATATATCTATGGAAAGGGCACTTCCTCTGGCTTTCTCTGTCCTCTCCGAGATTCCCCGCGCTCGGCGCTGATGGAGGGCAAGCAGGCCCCCAGGCCAGGACCACCCTGGGCCCCTTCTTTGGCTTTCCCCACTCCCCGGAATGCGCTTGGAAACCGTACTCCTGTCTGTGTACTTGCCTGGTTCCTATCACCACCGTTTCAAAACACAACCAGTTTCTAATGGAAAAATAAACATTTCTGATGCCGAAGTGAGGAAGGGGTAGCTCCTTGTTTCGGACCAGTGTGTCCTGCCCCCCACCAGAGAGGGCGTGGTTTGGGGGAGGCTGCGTCTGAGTTCGGATGTGTCCATTCTACGGCCTGCTTTTGACTCGCTCACTCAGTGGTCCCCATCTGTGACACGGGGACAGTGAAAGGCCCCGTCTCGTCGGTGTGCTGTGAAGATCACAGAAAGAAGAGTGTGGTTAAGTGTTCTGTTTAGAGTTCTGCACTGGAGGCCCTGTCCTGCTACTTCTCAGCTTGGCGATGTTGAGGAAGTAACCGGAACTCTCCAAGCCTTGTTTTCTTTATCTGAAAAACTAGGGACTAAACTAGTACCTCCCCTTTGAGATAGTTGGAAGATTAACTGAGTTATTCCAAGTCACACGTGCTTCGGGCAATGCTTCCTATATAGCAAGTGCTCAATAATGTCAGCTCTTCTTATTGTTAGCACAGTGCATGGAATGTAGTAGGTCTTTAAGTATGTTAACGATTTTTACTACTGATTCATTTTAAAGGTAATTAAAATATTTTTAAATGGCTGTTTTTATCAGGGAGCCTAGTGGAAATAGGAATGAAATAGGCTTCTGAATACCTTCCCCCGGCCCCAAAGAGAAAACCAAAACAAAAACTTTAAGATCCTAAGTAGAGAGAAATGGTTTCTGAGTTTTGCAGGATAATATTATATTTCTAAATCATCTTCTTCTCCTTCTCATCACCCATCTGGCATCCACAGGTAAGGAGTGGGCCCATCCAGAGCGATCCACCTGGCTTAGTTTTGCCAGTTTGAAGCAGCCTCTTAGCTACATTGCAGCTTCAATCTGAGTGCTACAATTGTAGAAGTCCAGGCCATGGACACCCAGATGTTCCTGAGTTCACATGGAGAGATCTGGGACCCACAGCTTTTCGAAACCTAAAGCTTGTGACCGAAATAGTGTGAACAGGTTTTCCAGGGCTGTGCATGGGATTCTTTGGCTCGGGCGTGATTTTATTGTAGCCCTTACACGTGGAGACTGCATTAAAGGGGACTTAGGTCGCGTCCCTAGCGCTTTACACTGAGGAACCTGGGTAGACACTGCACTGAGTGTTTACTGTGTCCAAGGCCAGGGATAGAGAGAGAGACAGAGGCTGAGAGAGGGAGGGAGGGAAGGAAGGGAGTGTGCAGGGCAGAGAGCAGGAATTCCTATCCATGTGGGAGAAAGTGAACTTTCCCACTACTTAGATATGTTTTGAGGGAGCAGAGGGTTGGCTCTTTGGGATACACCTGGCTGGAATGAATGACCTTGACCCCCACTGTGCCAAGGTGTGCACGTGTGTGCGTGCGTGTGTGCACGTGCATACACATGCATACAGGGCAGGTGGCGGCAAGCCCTTCCTCTGAAAGCTCCAGCATCCATCGTTTTCAACAAGGATGCGGGAGATCATCACGAGGGCTGCTTCATGTTCATGAAACCCGGCAAGCAGTTCTCTCTCTGTTCTTCAAACGCCAAACAGGTTGATTTTTCTGTACTTATACATGGTAATTCTCATAAAAACGAACAGTAAGAAAAACAGAAGTGAGAAAGTAAACCTTACCGCACATTCACCGCCCCCCAGGATCAGGACTTGGACCATTTTGGAGACAGTCCTTCTAAACATCTCTCTCCTTATCTGTCTGTTACTGAATACACCTGTGCTGTCCAATATGGTAACCAGTTGCCACCAGCAGGTCTTGAGCAGTTGAAATGTGGCTGGTCTGAATTGACATGTGCTGGAAGTGTCAAAGCCACACCAAATTTTGAAAAAAGAGACTGTAAAATATCTCTTAAGTTTAGAGATTGATTATAGGTTGAAATGGTAATATTTTAGATATATTGGATTAAATAAACTATACTATTAAAATTAATTTGCTCCACTTTACTTATGAAATGTACCTACTAGAAATGTTTAAATTACGTTTGTGGCTCACGTTATATTTCTCTCTGGTAGTTGGGTGTAGGAACATCATAGTTTTAACAGGATGATGCTACATTTTCCCTGTTTTTTTAAATATAAAAATATGTTGTTAATATCTTTCTGTAGCAGTCAATATATGGCAGCATTATTATTACCTTATAACTGTGTGTCGATAAGTCACAGTTTATTTAACCAGTCCCACTTTGTTGGTTGTACAAAGTTGTACACATTAATGCTGGTGAACAAGCTTGTGTATTCATCTTTGCAAGCCCATCTGATTCTTTCCTTAGGATAGGGCTTCTCAGCTGGAGGATTGTAGACGTTTTGGTCTGGATGATTCTTTGTTGTGGGAGACTATGCTCTACATCGTGGGATGGTTAGTGGCTTTCCTGACCTCGACTCACTAGATGTCAGCAGCACGTCTGTCCCCGTTTCCCACCCACCCCATCCCACCCCCATGCATGACAACCTAAAACATCCCTGGACGTTGCCATGTGTCCCCCTGCGGGACAGAATGACCCCAGCTGAGAAGCACTGACATAAGGCAAAGTATCAGAATGTGAAATCCTGGGTTGAAAAGTATACGTATTTAAAATTTAGATAGATTGATAGATATTGATACATATTGAAAATTTTATATCTATTCCCACACTGTTTTCTAGAAGAATAGTATCAATTCGTGTATCTGTCAAGAGTAACAGTGATCCTTGTTAAATGCTTATAAGACACTTAAGAAAGGAGGGGGCTGGGTATTTAATTGCTAACTTATATGTTAGCAGTTCGTTTAATGGCTTTCCTGAGATCAGCTCTTGTAAAGACCATGGCGGAGGCAGTCTAGGTATTTTCTTGCAGAGAGCAGCTTGGCAATGAGATGCCGTGGGCCATCCTAGCTTAGCTTAGCATAATGTACAAGGCTTCTGTGCTCATAAAGGAAAAAAAGATGGTAGAATGGCAGAGGGAAAACCTCTTGTTGTTTTCCAATTTGGGACTTTTCTTCTAGTGAGAAATGGGAATGGTAGTAAATGATGTAATAATCGTAGCTAATTATTGAATGTTTGCTCCGTGTCAGGCACTGGGCTAAGTGCTGTTACATGTAATTTTATTTAAACTACACAAAAACCTGGCTGTTGGGTAAGTGCTACTGTTTTTACCAGATGAAGGAAGATGGGCACAGAGAGGTGGCCGGCGGTTCATCTGGCATGCCGAGGGTCACAACCTTAGTATGTGGTGTGGCCAGGATTTGAAGTCGGCAGTCCAAGGTGACCACACAATTCATTTATTCACTTTTCCAACAAATATCAATATTTGAGCTTCTCCTATGTGCCAGCCACAGCGTTTTTTGCTGAGTTTATAGGAGAGAGCCAAAAACGACACAATCTCGGCCTCATGCAGACTGATGGGGGCTGATAAAAGCTCTTCTGATGAGGATTAAGGAATGTCGGAACGTGATGCCTTGAGAGCCTACACTTGGGGGACTTGCCCTAGTCAGGAAGGTCAGGGAAGGCTTCCAGGGGAAATAATGATTAAAATGAGGTCTGGAGAAAGAGAGAAGGGTGGAGGTTATGGGGGAGCCAAAGAAAAGGAACATCACGTCCCGTGTGCCGAGATGCTCTGTGGTGTGTGGAAGGAAGTGGCCGTGTGTAGAAGGTGCTAAGCTGAGCAGGAGGCCGAGGACAGGGTTGCAGAGGCAGAGTATCCATGGATCTGTGCTTCCCAAAGCAGTTTTGTTTGTCTGTCTGTTTTTGTAGTGAGGGATATGTGAGGTAAGGTGGGGTGGGATTAGGGGAATGGAGTACACGATCAGACTTGTGTTTTGGGAAGATCACTCTGTGACGGGTCAAGAATGCCGGGGGGCAGCGGGCAGTAGATACAGAAAACTAGGAAGGTAGGCAGTTACTGATTCTCAACAAATGACGAGCATTTCTGCTTCACTTATTTATTGATGCTTCACAAACTAACCTGAAACTTAGTGGCTTAGACAGCAATCGTTGGTGCAGGATTCTTCCATTCAGGCAGGGCTTAGCAGGGATGGTTTTTCTCTGCTCTGCATGGTGTTGGCTCAGGAGTGCATTCACCCAGGTGCTTGGCTATGGCTGGAACGTCCAACCAAGATGGCTTCACATCCACACTTGACACTTGGTCCTGACCGTAACTTGGTTCTCAAGTTGACCTCACCATCATGATAGACTTAGGGTGAAATAGGACACTGCCAGGTTTCTCAGGATCTAGGCCCAGGACTGGCACAGCACCCTTCACTCTTTTGCATTTGTCATAGCACGGCCGGTCCACACTCAAGGGGAGGGGGAAAAGATTCCACCCTCTTGATGGGCATGTGCACACAAGAATGGGAGGAATCACTGGTAGCCAGCGTTGGAGGCAAGTTGCTGTGTGCCAGACACAATTCAAGGCACTGAGAAGAGAGCACTGTATGATACAGAAACTACATTCCTACTCATATGGCCTACAGAGGGAGACATTAAGCAAATAAACTAGAGCAGTGTCAGGTTTAATTTGCTAAGCTGTGAACTGAAACAGTGGTGTATCAGAGAGTGGCTGAGTAGGTCAGTGGCCACGTTAGACTATTGGATTGTCAGGGAAAGTGACTGAGGAGGTAACATTCCACAGTTAAATTGAGATGATGAAAAGGGGGAGCCAGAGGTGGCTTAGGGAACGTGTGTTCCATGCAAGAGCAACTGCTAGGGCCAAGTCCTCAAGGTGGGAGTGAATGCGGCGTGCTTAAAGAAGAGAGAGGAAGCCAGCTTGGCTGCAGCATGGTGTGTCAAGAGGAGAAGGAGGATGCTGTGTAGGACAGATGAATGAGGAAGAGGCTATTGCAGAAGACCAAGCTGGAGAAGACTATGGATGGGCTGTGATATTGATGGTAGACAGGCAAGGGAAGAAAGGCTTTAAGAGATGTTTAGGCATTAAAAGCAGCCATCATTGATGGGTTGAGTAAATGATAAGACAGGGAGGGAGTATTTCAAGATGACATCTCAATTTCTGATGTGAACATCTCTGGATGGAGGTACCATCGGATGAGTTAGTGGAACGTTGGGAGAGCCCTAGTGTGGAAGAGGAAGATAATGAGATTGGGTTGGAAACATCTTGGGTTTTTCAGGTTGGAATCACTTCCATTTATGTTGTAGTGTGAAAGGATGGGGGACCACTTCTCCCACTTCTGGGGACCTGGGCTTGTGACTGGCATGCCATGTGGAACTCCCAGGATGTGAGACGACCCAGAACACTCTCATACCATCAGGTGTAGGCTGATGTGATTTTCTAACAGATTTGTAAAATGTATTCAGTTTTTAAAGGGTGGTGGGTAGAATATTTTACCAGGTACTTGGGGGTCTCCTGCAGTGGCTATTAGCTGGTATTCTGGAATTGTGCTCTTCTTTTTGTTTTCAGTGTCCCTCAGGGGCATCCGATCATCTGACCCTATCAGATGAATGCCAGGAAAAGGGAAGCCTAGGTAGCGGGTGTGTGAAAGGTGATGGGCATTTATTTTTTTAACTGGCAAGGTTGCAGACTCTAAGTTCACAAATATAGTAGCAAAAATCAACTGTTGCTTCTAGGGATGTATATTCACCCAGCTGATCAAAGGCCTGCGTACAGGGATATAACTTGCAGCATTGTTTCTGAGAGTAAATTCCCTAAATGCCTGTCAGGAGGGAAGGGGTAAATTATGGTCTGGCCTAGGTTGGGGGTGGGAAACACGGGGACAGTGCTCTGCCGCTGTCAAAAAAGGATGGAGACCTGTATGTGCTGATGTGGAAATATCTCCAAGATAGCTTAAGTAACCAAGTGGGGAAATATAGGACTCTTTGGGTAGAAGGCAGAAAAAAAGTATACATACAAAACCCTACGATTGTATATGTATAGAATATTTTTGGAAGAGAGAGACAAGATATTGGTAACAGTGGTTGCCTTTGGAAAGGGAAATTGGCGGTTGGGGGAAGGAATTTATAGTCTGTGTTTACCTGTTTGTGCTATTTGATTATATCTGTATGAGTCTAATACCCATTTGAACATAGTTCTTCCAGGATGCCAAAGTGTTATTACCTAAAGGGCAGGAAGCCCTGGGGAAAAAGATCAGATACTGGGTTTTGATGATGTCTCTTTTTAAATCCTTGCTTTTAGTCAATGTGAAAATCAGGTGTGATCGCTGATTGATTTCAAAACCCAGTGATAAGAAACAGTTGATTCAGCCCAGATCAACCACGTCCTCGCTCCAGATTCCCAACTCTGCGTGGCTGGCCTCTTATATAATGCTTGTTTTATCGACTTCCATTATCTAAGTATCATCTAGAACTTTTTTTTTTTTAATTGCTTGTCATGTAAGACTCATCCCATACTAGCTTAAACAAAAAGAGGCTGTATTTGACTATGTAACTGAATAGGTCGGATGTAGACCTGGCGAGGCTCAGTCTAAGTCCTAAAGCCTCATCTTTACATTTCTCCCCTCTGCTTTCTTCTGTGTTGACCCCATTTCTAATGGGATCCCCTTCCTGGAGGTGAGTAGCTCCTGCAGCTCCATCCCTGCAACTTTCAGCTTGAAGGACAGCCGGGAGGGTCTCACTCGGTGTCCAGGCTCTCAAGCATTTGTTCTCAAGGCTTCCTTTAGCTCACATGCTTGTTGGGGCGACGTTGCAGGTCAGTTTCCTTTTGGCAATTCAGTTAAAACTGGTAAATCCCAATCTCCTACTATATTCCCGATTCTCTAGGCCTGGAGACACTAAGATGAGTAAAATATTTGGGCAGGTCTTGAGGAACTCACAGCGTGTTAGAGAAGGTACAGAAGCTAATGTGTAAACCCTTTTTGATGTGAAATATTAGACTCGAAGGAATTCTGGGGAGGGCTCATCTCCGCCTGGGAATATTAGTGGGAGACTTGTGAAAGAGGGACACTGGCGTGAAGTCTTCTCTGAGAAGAACTCCCTCATGCAGACAGGTCAGAGGAGTAGGCTGAAGGCATTCTGGTATTAGACTCGAGAGAGCAGACAATTTTAATTTTCATCAAGTTCTGCTTATCAGGCTTCAGAATGGCCGGTGCGCCATCCTCTTCTCATCTCGTGGCCACCGCCACCTCGCTGGACCAGACCTTCCAAGGTAGTCTCTCACCCTCCGAATATTGGAGCATTTTATTTCTTTGCCCTCATTTGGCAGAGGCATTTATTACTTTGTATGTTACTCACTTCTCTCTTTTCCCTAGTTCCCTTTCTTGCTCATTGTCTGGGCCACACAATTAGTGCCCTAATTTCAAGCAGTAGTCCCCCCTCTAGCAAAGGGGTTGTGTTCCAAGGACAGACTTTGTCATCAGAAACTTTGTTCCCAGCTACTCCAATAATGCAGGCAGCCTAGGGCTGTATTCAAGGAAGACTGAAGGGCGGTGGGTTCAGCATGAAAATAGCCAACTCTTTTCACTGGAAGACACATTACAGTAGTCTTGAACCTGACAAAGGCAAGGAGTTCAGAGGAGGAAGGAAAGCAGCGTGATTTGTGGCTAAGGTAGTAAGGAGGAAGGGAGAGGGCTTGGGCATGTTTTAGACGCTGGGGTCAAATTTTGTTACAAGGGTATGAGGGTCAGGCGACAGTGCTTAACATGAGCCAGACATGCGTGAAGGAAGATCGTGGCAAGTGGAAAGCACAGCATCGTTTGATGGTTGGTCCAACTTGCTCCATCCCAGCACCTCTTGGCAGGTAATTCTTGGAATCTGAGCTTGAGCACAGCCCAGTCTTGGACCTAAGTGGTCCCTCTCAACAGACCTGAATCTGGCCATTCTTAGGTGGGTCACATGAGACCAGAAGGATGTGTACCTCACCACGTCTGCTCGTTGTACAGCAGAGGGGATTAAGTACCAAGGAGAGAGACGGATCTACCCCTATGGGCGTGTGGCTTCTCATTAGTTCTCATATGCATTTGGTGAGAATGGAGGAGACTCCACTGTGGTGAGCTGCAGAGCCATCTCCTTTCTGCAGGTACTACATCTACCAAACCAAGGAAGACCATGGCCGTGGGGCAACTGTCTGCACCTCCAGAAGTAAACTAGAGCTGAGCCCTTCCTTACCAGTTCTGGGCAATGTTACCATTGAAAGGGTATCAGTAAAAATGTTGGGAAGACTTCTGTGCCCTCCACTGATGCCAAACCCTCGGCAAAAAATGCACCAAGATCACTCTTTAATAAGGGGCAAGAGCTCTTCACTCCAGTTAGTTATCAGAAGCTGACAATGTAAATGTTTTCTCTTTGGTACAACACTTGAGTGCAGCTCACTGATATTAAAGGGTTGTTGGTCAGTGGGAATGAAGGACGTAGAGGGGAATTTCTAGTTTTGATTGGGAACCAAGGCACTGAGTCCTGTGTGAGAAAATGAAACGGGTGGTAGGCGTTAGTGTGGGACACAGGTCTTCTCTGCAGCTCCTGAGGCCACCTGCCGCTGCTTGTGCCACCCTTGCATATTGTGAGACCCCTGGAGGCAAGGACCAGATTGGTTTTGCTCACAGCTGTTGGATGTAGACCTACACTTAGCCTCGTGTGGACCATACGATTGACCCACCCATGATGCCGAGGGCCCTGGCAGGAGCAAATTATGCATATTATTTTTCATTTTCATTGTTATATAAAATTTCCCAGGTGATCTATTTATCAAGGTTTTACTCTTCACTCTCTTATAATTGGAGACTCTATTGCACAAAAAACCCCATTATTCCATGTGTATAGAATGTTGTCAGATACAGTACTGCCTTGTTCTGGGGTTATTTTTTTGGGTGTATGCCTTATCTTAAAGTCACTCTAAAATCCCAATGGGTAGAGAACCTGTCTTTTAAGAATCTTTTGATTCCTGATTTAGAATATATAATAGGTGCTTTATAATTGATGATTTTCCCCAATGAAAAGCTCTTAAGGTTTCTTGAGTACAAGAGCAATGTCTCAGATTTACTCCTCTCCCCTGCCCGGGTTCCACACATAGTAGGTCTTGTCTTAGAGGCAGAACCATCAGGAACAGCAGTGTTAATGATGCAGACACCCCGTAAGACAATGCTCCTGTAACGACGCCTGGCTTTAGACTTCAGCCCGGGGAAAGCACATTAATGGATCTGAGTTTTTCTCTGTGAGGTTTTTCCTCTTTGTCTCCTTTCTATTTTTTGGTCCCTGAGCAGGCTCTGTCTCTCTGTGGGGAAGCAGCAGACAGCTTCAGTGAGTATAAATGTTACAGCCACACGTGGAACATAGGCCCAGAGATAATCACATGTACCAGTGATCCCTCAGTAGGTTGTATTAACACGTGTGGTTCTTTTATCAAAGGAATTAAGATTTCTTGATATGTTAGAAAATAGTACTTTTTTGGCCGTCTCTGGAGTGGATGAATCGTTGTTTTGGGTATCTGTCTAGATTGACAGCTTGGATTGCTTTTTTTCCCCCTGAATTTTGGTAATTCCGGATTGAAGAGTACATTTTCTCTTAAATTCTGTTAAGTGATCACACTTTCTTTGTGGACAGTAATTCTTTCTTTTTCCTAAAAAAGAAGTAAATCATATCCTCGCACTTTTTTTTTTTTCCCCCAAAAATCTGTCTTTGAGAAGCACTCATCTATTTTTTTTCTCTTTCTCGCTATCCTACATTTGTATTTGCCTAGAAAGATCTTCAGATGCATTTCTGTTGGTTGGAAGGAAGTATTCCTTAAATAGATGGATGCAATAGAATTGCCACTTCACAGTCTTGCATTTGGGAGGATATCACTTGCCTAATGGCATAATAATGGATTTTTTCACCCCTTGCCACTTTAGAATAACAGTTTTAAAAGCTCCCAGAAAAAGTCGAAGATGAAAGGTGACAATCCGGAGAAATTTATTGACCCAACCCTACTTTTGGGGGCCCTGATCTGGGGTTACCTGTCCTGTGAGAAAACCAAGATCCACCCAGTCACAACACGTTGGGTCCCATCCCTACTAAGACCAGGTTACAAGATAAAACTCTCCTCCCTCTTCATTGTTAAGATGGAATTTCCATTCATTGAAAGTCTAAATCCTTTGCATACTATTTTTATGCTTGTTTTCCTCCTGCAGGTAAACCTTTATTTGGTGCCTTCCGTCTTCTGTTGTGGGATTGACTTTTTAGGGCAGATGAGAATTTTGGAGATAATTACTCCCCTCCTCCATTCCCGTGGCTCTAATAACTGCCAAGTCCCAGTGCCACTTTGATAAAAAACATTTCCATAGCTGCTCGCCTCTGTTGCCTCGGTCCGCCTTGTCTTAGAGGCACATCATTTTTGCACATCAGTATTAACAATTCAAACACCCTGAAATGCTAATAGCACTAGTAAGCTTTTAATTCCATGGAATTTATTGCTTGCTGTATTTCCATGAATTTATAACGCTCTGATTCTTAAGAGCCCCATTTAATCAGTTTTGCCTGGCACCGAACATAATAAACAACTTGCCGGTGAAAAAGTGCCACTTGGGGGAGGCTGCTAACAAGGAAGTTAAATGCTTCTGCCACTAGCAGTTTCTTCGCTGTATTTTTCATGAGCCGTAATGTACTTTGCTGGCTTCAGAGCGGTGGTTGAACGCAGGGACAAACACAGCCCTGCTTTCACACTCAGAAGCTCAGACTTCGCTGGGTGTCTTTGCAGAAAGCCCAGAAGACATCGACACTTTCAGCCTTATTTTTCTTTTCTCCTCTAGCTTAATGGCTTCTAATACTTTTTCATTATCTTTACCTTAATCTCTTAGCATATGATTTATGGACTGGAATGGCAAGTGATATCAGTGGGCAAAAACAATCATTAGAGGCTGTTAAGGAGCATTTATTGTTTATTTGGCTGCCTGTCTGTAAAAGTACACATGATGGCCCTAATAGCAAAATATCAAATTATCAAGTGCTTTAAAGCAGAAAATGTCATTTGTTTCTCAAAACTGCACCAACTTTATATAATTGCCCTTTTAATTATCCCTAGTGGCCCATGAAATTTGCAAAATAGAGCATCAAAGGTTTGATTTACTTACATGTTGCACTTTGGCGGGATTCTTAATGAATATTGTTTAGTACTAATCCTGCGATGAAATTTGTAAATGTTTGTAGTGAGGGACTTTGAAGTGGGTGGGAGCCTAGTAATAAAACTGAATCAACTGGGTTCCTCGGGACGGAACAATATGGCCGTATTCTTGGACCTAACATTTTGAAAAATTCTTTTTATAGTGGAATTTTATTTTTAATTCAGGTCTAAATGAATACGCCTTAAGTTCAGTTTTGCACTTTCTTCTTTTCCTGCCCGGTTAAGTGATCTCATCTTTACTTTCCTAGGGCCTTGGAGGGGTCATTTGTTTGTTTCCTGGCAATTTTGGATTGGGGTCAGCTGCTGCTGCAGAAATCACAGTCTAGGAGGTGATGTTCAGAACCAGATCTCTATAAAGCTCATCTTTTGGAGATGATTTTTGCAGTTGTAGATCTGGGCGCTGATTTCCGACTGAGATTTGGAGCCCTGGAGTCCACTCTGAATCTGAGGTCTGCTGGGACTGTTTTGTGTTATCTTCCTTGAAGTGTGTGTGCACCGTCATGTGCCAATAAACGAAACACAAAAACCACTCCGAGTCGCTGTGAGCCCAGGAGGGGTCTGCGTGGACAGTGCCGCGGCAGAGTGCGTTTCCATCTCTCTGCATTCAGTCACCTGCCCAGAATTTTGTCTTCAGTCTGCAGAGATGAAACACGGGGCTACATCTTGGGTAATAAGAGAAGGAGCGATGTAGGATGGTGATAGGGAGACCCTGGGATTTGATTGAAGGCTGGTTCGCCGGGCACAGGAAGCTCTCTCGGTTCTCACTGATAGAGATATTAAATAATCCTGGTGGGAAGGTGGACACCTGTAGAGCGTCACTCGTTAGGCATCCCCAGGTTCACAGCGCACCAGTGATAACCGCCTGATGGGTGTGGCGTGCCTCCTCGCAGCTCCCTCTCCCACTCATGAGAATGTCACAAGGGACAGGAGCAGGAGACGAACGGAAGTCTGTAAGATTGCATGTCTTATTTCCCCTTTATCCACCTGACTTGTCACTCGGTCGAAGGGGCTAGCACGGCCGTGTCTCCAGCAAACCCTGTTGGTTGTTGCCTGGTAACTTGTTCTTCTCAGAGTGATGGTAAAAAGATGGTTTCCTCTCCGTATCTCCCTGGTATGGAGGGGAAGACGATCATTTTTTGAGGGGTGTTTCCTGACCCTTCCTCACCTCTCCCAGTCTTCTGAGGCTTTCCCGCCCCTTGGAATCTCTGAAATAGCATTTGTAGGTTCCCAAGCGCCTCAGGGGTACTTATTTTTTTGTTTGTTTTTTATTTTATGATATGTCAAACAGTTATTTATTTATTTGTTTGTTTTTAGTTTTTTTGGCTGCGTTGGGTCGTCGCTGCCGCGTCCCGGCTCTCTCCAGCCGCGGCGAGCAGGGGCCACTACCTGCTGCGGTGCGCGGGCTTCCCACCGTCGCAGCCTCCCTCATCGGGGAGCACGGGCTCCAGGCGCGCGGGCTTCAGTAGCTGCGGCACGTGGGCTCAGCAGTTGTGGCCCGCGGGCTCCAGAGCGCAGGCCCAGCAGCCGCGGCGCACGGGCTCAGCCGCTCCGCGGCATGCGGGATCCTCCCGGGCCAGGGCTCGAACCCGTGTCCCCTACATCGGTAGGCGGACTCTCAACCACTGCGCCACCAGGGAGGCCCCAGGGGTACTTAGTTTTAAGTCCCTGTGCTGTGATTGTACCAACTTTTAGAGTTACTTTCTGCCTCCTTCATCTAGCGGATGGCAATTTAGAAGCTGAAAGAATTTCAGAATTATTAAATTGCAGGCATGTTTCAGCAATCCAGTAGTCCTGTCTACCAGAAGTAGTCATATTTGCCTGCTTCGATGTCTTTTGTTTTCATAGTTGCGTCCCACGCCCTTGCCTATTGTCTCCTTTGCAAATCATATCTCTATTCTTGCTTTTAGCCGCTCGACCTTGTCCTTCCTTCTGTAATAGCTGTTGCTTTCTGTCCTCCACATCAGCCAAGCGTACCTGTCTGACATTTCCATTTGCGTATGCAGTTCTGCGTGCAGTCATTTTGCAGCCCTCTTGGGCAGACTTTTGTGTCTTTCTGTGGCCTCTCTTTGACGGTCCCAGAGCATCTAGATGTTGGTCTTTTCCGTTTGGTTTTCCTTTTGGCTTCTCTTCCATCTGAATCTACTGTACACTCTTTTAAACTTTTCTAATATTGCATCACTTTCACACACATTTATGAAAACGGTTCCTCTCAGATGAGAGACTTGGCCCACTTTCATCACTTCACGGCTCATGATATGTACTAATACATAATGCAAATACAGATTTAGGGTATTTCCGGGATCCTCTCAACGTTTACCTTAAATAAGTTAATGTTTGCACACACACATTACACACTATAATGTATATGATATAACAGGGCGACTCACATGATTTATCCAAAATACTACTTCTGACGTATTTAGAGGACGTGATCCAATCAAGGAGCTGAAGGGTAAAGTTCTTTGATGAAGGATTGGATTCCATACCGTCCTTGTGTTTCTGTGACTGGATGTTAAATCTGATTTGGACGGAGCATTAAAAGCCCAAATGTGTGACCCTTTGTGGATGTGACTCATGGATTAGGTGACTTTCTTACTTTCCCCCCAGGATTGTCACAATTCCAGGCACCTTACACTCTTTCTTCCTTTCTTCCTTGGGCTTCTGCCTCTGTATCTATCTTGGCAGCCCTAACAAATTCTTACCTGTTGTAAAAATGAATCCACCCATTGGTGGGTTTCAGAACCAGCATTGTCCCCCATGCTCAGTGCTTCATTGTTGGTCCAGATGACATCGGAGTCATTCTTTCCATCTCCAAGCCCTCCCGCGCTTTGCAGCCTTGTTCTCAACTTTGGTGCCCTCGCCCGATTCCCGAGGTGCACAGTGAACGCTTTTGATACCCAACGTGTGACCTTTGCTTTTCACTCCCTTCCTCCTATGTGATTCTGATGAGGTTTATCTTCACGTTTGTCACTTTGTTCTCCATTTCCTTTGTACTTTATCACTTCTTTTGGATTCAGTCCAGCTGTTCATGTGCTTATGCTTGTTGGTGTAAATCATCGTTGCGCCATTAACAAGCTCACAGGTCACCGGGACAAGAGCTAGCCTGGACAGCCCCGGTCTGCTCCTTTTCTGCTGTGTTCCATGTTTTCTCTTCTCTGCCTCTTTGAGACATACAGAGACAGACGGACAGACAGGTTGTTTGTCAAGTCACCTAGTTTCTTAGATCTTTGACTAACATTTGGCTGTTTCCTCCTAGAGGAAAACCTTTTCGTTGGCTCTCGGGACTGGAGGTGAGCTAACGGATGAGAGAATGTTAACAGTGGGTGCTGCCGATCTGATAACGGATTTGCCTCCGGGCTTACTACCAAGGGTTTTCTGGAACTCAGAGCCATTCTTTTGTTCATTTCTTGGGTTTTCTTTGATATCAGGGAGGTGGAATAATCCCTTCAGAATCTTCTCTTTCTGATTTCCTGTGCTTTGTCTCCCAGCTCATTTCCCATCTGGTCAGTTGTAGCAGGTACCTAGCACAGCCCAAAAACAGTTCTCAAAAAAATGTGGCTGATCCTATTGCTTTTGGCCAAAGTTCTTGTGGTTGTTGTTAGATCAAAGAGAAGCAGTCCAGAAAATTCTTGAGAGAAAAGAAGACATCATTTGTTTTCTCTTCCTCTATTTCCTTGCCACCTCTAGATTCTTGGAGTTGGAGCTAATACCCTACAGAGTACAGCGGGACTTGCCTGAAGCTTAGGGAGGGAGTTTCTGAATGTGTAATTGGTAAGGTGTGCAGTCTCTCAAATCAGATGAGCTGGCTCTGCATCCCAGCTCAGCATCTTTTTTCACTGTGTGATCCTGTGCAAGCTTGGTCTCTCTGAGCTTTTCTTTCCTTATCTGTAAAACAGGGGAAACTGTACCCATTTTTTAAAGGATGCTATGAAAATAAAATACAATAATGAACATAAAAGCAATAGATCAGCACCCAGTGCATAAAATGGTACAGTTATTTTTGATATTGTTCAGTGTACCTAAGAAAATCAATTGCATCATTCTGTAATCCAACTGAACGACAGTGTCGTAACTGTTTAGTGGACAGTTCTGTGCTTGGAAATGCAGAGTAGAAGGCCGATGACGAGGACACTGGGAACCTCCCTGCCCTTCTAATACAGCGTTCAGCAAACCAGCTGAAGAGGAATGAGGCACGGGTGCCAAAGCAATTAGAGAATCCAATCAGATCCCTTCTACGTGGCAATGTTTTCGGAGTTGTTAGGACTTAAGGTATGAACTAATTTCTCTGAAAAGCCCTTCACAGCTCTCCATTTCTGATGTCTCCTCCATTTCTGAGGATTTCTCATCCTCGTTGGACTGCATTCTGGAATTACGGCTTTTATATTTGTTGGCGGTTTACCGTAACTACTCCATGTGTCTTCTGAATTGATGTGTTTTGGAAAACATCATTTTTTTTTGTTGTTTGCTTTACTGTCACACAATAGCCTCTTTTGTCTAGAAGTCATTTCAGGGCTGGTCTCCAGGACTGTTGGGTGCCCAAGGTAAGATGACAAGTGTGGGTGGCTTGATCATGGGGGCACTAATGCAGAAATTACATTCAGGATTAAATTGAATAGCATTGGGTATAGGTGCCCAAATGTTTTTTCCCCTTAAAACTATCTTTGGACATTTAACTCACGGTCATATGGAAGTGATAAGTCACTGAATGAGAATTTTCTAGAGAGATGCCTTCTCCAAATCTGGGTTTCCTTTGGGTGTGCTCAAGATGGTTGCTATGAAATAGTGTTGTAGTGGAGCTTTGAAACGGGACTAAATCTCCAACAAGGAGTAGCTTATGCACGACTAGAAGCTGGGTCAGTGGAGCAGTTTTATGTGGAAACATAGGCAACTATCAGTTTTTCAAAGACAATTTCTCTAACTCTTGCAGATTAGGTTAGACTCCCCAATTATATGTTTATATAGCGTCCTATATTTCCCCCTAGCACTTACAATTATAAGTGATTCTTTTCAAAGCTATTCTTTTAGCATGTTACTATCTCCAAAGATTGCAAATTCCAGAAGGGTCAGGAACCGTATTCACTTCTACATGTCTAGCACATCACGAAGGATCTGGCACATGATGGGACTTGACGTATTTATTGAACATTGAGTAAGAGAGCGAGCGTTTTTATTTTTCACTTACTGGGAATTTTCCATGACTGGCTATGTTTCAATTAGGATTGAATGTAGGTGCATGGAACAAAAACCTAACTACAGTGACTTAATCCAGGGGTTGGCAAACTTTTTTTGTAAAGAATTCGACAGTAAATATTGTAGGCTTTTGCAGGTTATTCAGTCTTAGTCACAACTACCCAGCTCTGCTGCATGAAAGCAGCCATAGATAATGCTTCAATCAGCGGGCCTGGCTGTGTTCCAATAAAACTTTAGGCAATCAGGCTCCAGGTTTGGCCCATGGGCCACAGTTTATAGTCCCCTGGCTTAATCAAAGTGGGGCGGTGGTTGGTGGTGAATTCTATTTAACAAAATAAGAAGTCTAGAAGTAGGCCTTCCATGGCTGGAGTACCCTTTAAGAGGGTCCTCCAAGACTGGACTGCTTCTTGCTTGTCTTCCCACCATCTTTAGCTTATCTCTTTTCTTCTCATAGTCACAAGGTGGCCGCGTAGACATCCAGGGTGTGTTTCCAGGCATGAAAGTGCAAAGGACAAAGACATTTCTTCTCTCCAGATGGTGCTTCTTTGTAAAATGAAATAGACCTTCCTGGATTTGTCTTCTTACTTTGGACAAAAGTCCAAACAGTCTTCCTTTGACTGTTTATCTATATGTCATTGGCCAGGGGACTGTGTCGCAGGGCTACTTCCAGTGACAAGAGAGCCTGAAACTGCAGATATTTTAATTGAGCACATTGCTGCCCAAACAAAGTTGGGATGCTGGTACTCAAGGAAGGAGGGTGAGTGAAGTTTGTATAAGCAACTATCGAAGTCCACTGGACTGTGGGTTTGAAACTGTCGCCCCCGTCTCTGCCCTGCTCCGCAACTTCTTTCTATTCAGGGTTAGTTATGTTATGGATTAAGCATAAGAAGCTCTGGTTAAGCGCCTGTTTCACAGTTTCAAATCTCAGCTCTTTTACTCACTTTCCCTCTGACCTTGGCCTCAGGTTTTCTCAACTTTAAAAAGAGGAACAAGTGTTGGGACCAAGCCTGGAGTTGAGAGGAATAACTTTGAGAAGGTGTGTGAAGTATTTAGCGCTGTGCCAGCTCCTAATAAACACTCAATAAACAGTGGATGTCATCCTTAGGACTAGTATGAAGGTACAAATGAGGTTTTATCTCCACCTGCCCTTTGTAACAGAGATGTATTTATATTAAAAAAAAAAAAAAAAACAGGAGAAAATGAAGGAGCAATGAATATAAGCTTACCAACGAGTATAAAGTGTGAGGAAGGATTGGGTGTTCTCTCCATGGTCATAGGCATTTCAGAAAATTGGGAGCTTTTCAAAACAAGCCCCAGCCTGATTAGATGGCAAAGTTTGCAATAAACAACAATACAGCAGTAAAACCCCAATTCCCCAAATCCTAACTGTGGTTACCCCTGCCCAGCAGTTATTGAAATTCCCAGCTTTCATGATATTGCATAGACTAGGTGGTGGTGTTTTATCTCAGTTTTTAAACATATTTAAGTCCCTCTGGGCTGGTATTCCACTAGACGGGGAGTCTGACTCTGTCCAAGGCTGAGTTCCCTCTGCGATGTGTACACAGCAGAAAAGTCCATGCTTTACCTGCCTGCACCCTGACCTACTGTACCCAGTGCAGGTGTGGATGAGGTGTCCTGAAGAGCAAGGTGGTTGGAAAACGCTGGTCTTGAGGACTCCTTGCTTAGATAGTCCTGATTTTAAAGGAATCTCTTTGGGGGTTTCCTTAGCTCTTTCAGCCACTGTGTGATTAAGTCCTTGCCAGGTGCATTGGACATGCTCTGCATTTGCTTAACAAGGGCTAGCCCTCTTACAAAGGGAGTCCCGAGGCCACCAAAGAATCCAGCCTGAGGCTCGTTAACCAGGGACCTTTGCAGTGGCTCAAGATCTCCTAGGTCACATCATGAAAGCAAGAACCTTACTGAGAAAACACTCTGGGGCTTCCCTGGTGGCACAGTGGTTAAGAATCTGCCTGCCAATGCAGGGCACACGGGTTCGAGCCCTGGTCCAGGAAGATCCCACATGCCGTGGAGCAACTAAGCCCGTGCGCCACGACTACTGACCCTGAGCTCTAGAGCCTGCGAGCCACAACTACTGACCCTGAGCTCTAGAGCCCATGTGCTGCAACTACTGAGCCCGCGCACCTAGAGCCCGTGCTCCGCAACAAGAGAAGACACTGCAGTGAGAAGCCTGCGCACCGCAACGAAGAGTAGCCCTCACTCGCCGCAACTAGAGAAAGCTTGCACGTGGCAATGAAGACCCAACGCAGCCAAAAATAAAATAAATAAATTTATTTAAAAAAAAAAGAAAACCCTCGGGAGGTTTGTTTCTAAAACCAGTCACAATACTACAGTAACCACCCAAGTGTCATTTTTAAAAAGCAAAAGCCAAGCCTCAAATGAGCAGAGCCCCAGCGGAAATCTCTTCTCCAAATCCATTACGCAGGAGATGAACTCGGTAAATACCGAGGACTCTCCCATTTAGACTCTGACCCTCACTCAGCAAGGGGAGTGATTTGTTTCGTACTTTGGTTCTGTGCCCACCTTTTTTCGAACCTTTTAATTTAAAAGAGACAGTGATTAATGATGCTTTTGATCCGCTGACTTATTTTTTTCTTTTAAAGGGCAGCCTCTTTCTCTTCTACATAAATTTGATGTTGGAAGTAAACCATGAGTATAAAAATTATATTGCTTATTTATTTCTGGGTGTGTCAGGCATATACTAACTCTGTCTACCCCCATCCCACAGTTTTGACAGTCAAGGTGCAGTTTGGGTTCATATAGTCTTGGCATTCTGTGTCTGATGTATAGTAAGGATCTGACAAGTATTTGTTGAGTGAACAAATAGAGGAATGAATTAATAAATGTTACTTAATAATCAGGATTTGTGCGAGGGCAGTTCCAAAAGTGTATTTCCAGGTAACGTGTGTGTGTACCTTCCTACTGAGAAATAATGAATATTCTATAGGCTGTGCTATTGGGCTTTGTTTTGAACCTGTGATGATCCAAATTAAGGTAGTTCACAGTACAAGGTCTTTCTGCCCATGTCCCCTTGGTAGCTACAGTTGTCTTTCTTTCCAGGGCTGGATAATCAGGCCAAGAGATACTGTCACTCTGAAGTCTGTGAATATTTTTATAGTCATCGTAGACTACTTCTCAGAAACACAGCTTAGTCTACAGAGCATGATAACCTGTCTTGCTAGTCTGTGCTTCTTTTACTGTGGGTATGTAGATGTTGATACCTAAGGAGGGGACAAAATAAGCCTATCGATCACAGCATTATATCAGATCTTAGCAAATGTAGATTTCTTTTATAATACTTTGGTCCATTTCTTTCAGAAATAAGAATCTTTTTTTTCCTGGGCTTTACCCTTCTACTCAATTTTATGTTTTCCTAGTTAAATATGTGAAAGGACAAGAATTGGTCTTAGTTCCAGGTTGCAGAACCGGAAGCTAAAGTTGAAAAAGAAAAAAACTAAGAGTTTTTTTTTGATAGTGTGTTTCATATTGTGTTGAAAACTTAGTGATAATTTATAAAAAGTAGCATTATTTATATAGATTTTTTAAATGTAGAATACAGTCTAAAACTTAATGTGCTGTAAGATCATTCCTTGGATTCTACAGTAGCTTTGCAAGGGACCTATTACTTTAAAAGGTGTAAATGATACGTGGTGCTATACCCGTCTTATCTTGAAATGTATTATCGGGGCTCTTTCTGTTTTACCTTAACGTGCCCACGGAACTTCTGTTTAGTTTAAAAAGACACCCAGAAGAAGGAAATGCAGTTAATAGCTTAACACATTCCAAACTTTATTAGCAATTCGCACTTAGGAGAAGGATAGGTGGTGTAAAGTTGAAAGCTTATGGTTACCCAGGGGTAATATACCTCAATTCTACTTAAGATTTTACCCCACCTTCTGGTCGGCTCTGTTGTTTAATAAATAGAAAGGTGGAAAGCTGGCTGTTCTGGATCCTTTTCAAGGTCCTTTCCTGGCTCTAGCAGCCCTGTGGTCATCTGAAAATGATGACGTTGCCACACCTCCGATGCGGCATCTCCAGTGTGGTTCAGCTGCCCATTTCACTCATTCTCGTTGATGAATCTCTGCCCTGGGAGGGACAGATTTCATTTTAAATTTAAGGTGACCCAGGGAATCTAACGTGGTGTCACGTTCCTACATTAAAGGCACATTCTTGCTTATTTTTTCAATGTGGAGATAAAGAAAATCAACTGAATTGTATGCTTTGAGCCTTGACATTTGTTTCAGCCTTCATAACCAACCCACAGGTCATGCCCAAATCCAGGGTCACCTTTTAATGGTTTTCGCCTTGTGTCTGTCCTCTCTCGCTATTTACTTTCCTTTGAGCGTCAGTCTTATTTTCACCCCTAGTTGTGGGTTAAAAAATTAGTCCCAATATGATACAGAAATAATTAAATTAGTTAACGTTGCATCCGGTATTTAGGAGCATATGAATGCTTAGCAGACTTCGTCCCAGAGGGTAAAACACAAACATGAAGAAGAGTTGACAGAAATGAACTACCACATCAATTCTTTGACCAAACACGGCCACGAGGACCCTCTGATTAAAACAACAGCAACAAACAGCCTGGCATGAAATCCCATTTCTTCTCTCATCCCTTCGCCTTGCCCTAAATATTGGAAAATATCCATAGTTAGTCCCCTGCTGCCCCTTCCTCACCTCGTCCTCCGCCTTCCCTCCCTAACTGGGTGGCCTCCACAGCCTCCAGCAGGGCTCCCCTCGCCCCCGCTGCCACATGTGCTTTTCTGCGGGCATGATCTAGGCTCCCTTTTCTTAAGGGGCTTGGACATGACTCTCAGGCCGAGTCCGCTTAGGGAGGCACTGCCCATGGTGTCTGTGGGTTAATATGTAGCTCTCAGTGATAGACACCATCTTGTATATAGACATTTCACTGATTTGTAGGCATTTTCATTTGATCGTAAACTTGTTTGTGTTAGCTTTTTTTAGCATGGGTCCAGCCACAAATCATCTAGTCCGTCTGTACAAAGTTGGGAGTTGACTGGAATCAGCTCCTTTACCAAACGCCAGGGCCGTCAGTTTTCTTCCAACATTTGGATCCTAGAATTGGGAACTTAGTCATTTGGGAGCTTGGGACGCATTCTTCCCCATCCTTGGTAGATAACCATAAGGAAAACAGTCGGAATCATGGCAGGTGACACTTACGGAGCACTTTGTGTGTGCCAGGAACCATTCTGGATCCTTTATGTGTATCTTTTCTCTTAGTCCTTATAAAGATGTACTGCTGTTGAGCCCGTTTTATAGATAGTAAAATGAAGACACAGAGAGGTGAAGTAAACTCTGTAAGATCGCACAGTCATGTGTCTAGGCTTTAAGCCTGAACTCCTCTGGTTTCCACTGAAAGGCTCTGGGTCACGTGCTCACTCTGTCTGGGGGCGGCTTGTGCCATTTTTAGGGCTCTTGATGGAAAGGTTTCTTTCTCCATGGTCAAGATCTACTTTGTGGACATTATCAGTGATAGTTCTGAACACAGAATCGTGTCAGTTCAAATAAATAAGTTCCCGGTCTTAAAGCGTAATCACAGTTCCCCCCTTTTCTCCATGCCCCCAGCTCCACCCCCGCCTCCTTCCAGCTGCCAAGCCCTTTTTATTATTTAACCTCTGAAGTCCCTCTCTTGCCTTCTGTTCTTCTTGTCATTGCCTCCCCAACTGCAGGATGGAGACTTTGCTCCTTAGCTTGGCCCTCAAGGCCAAGGCCAAGCTCTGCCCTGGCCCCAATCTGTCTGTCTTCTGTTCCTCTCTCCAGGCCCTCATGGCATAACCGGGTGCCTCCTGTGAGGCTGGCCTTCTTCTCAGAGTTAGGATGGACACCAGAGTGATAGATTCCAACTTGGTCCCTGGCCTTCTGGAGCTTACATCAGCCCACTTCTTCTACCCTTTTGTCGCCCTGCTCTTGAACTTGTGCAGCTCATGCTATTGCTTCCTTTGGCTTTGGATGCCAAGCCTCCTCTTCCCCCTCCCCCCTTCCTCCCGTGTATTAACATCCTTCTCATCCTTCAAGGCTTGGCTCAGATATCACTTCTGTGAAGCCTTTTCCATTTAACCCAACCTGTGTAACTCACTCCTTTGTCTGGGCTCCCACAAGTGTGTGTTTGTATTTCATTATAACCTTTGTTCGAGTCTGCTCTGTATTTTAGTGCATTCTTTTCAGATTTGAAAACCACAAATTCTTGCCTGAAGGTAAGAACCTATGTAACTTATTTTTGTGCGCCCCAGAGCACACGAGGTAGAGAGTAGGTGCTCCATAGATTGTCTTAGGCACAGTAATCATAATTATCATTTTGTTGAGGGCTTAACTTTGCCTCAAGACTGCTAGATGTTTTGTGTTTGTGGTTGCTTTTGCTCCTGCCAACTAGTTATGCGTTACAGATATGACCATTATCCATTTTACGGATGGGAAAACGGAAGTCCAGCAAGATGATATAATTTGCTCAGAGTCACAGAGCTGCTAAGCGGAAGGGCAAGCACTGGCACTCAGGGCTGCCTGGTTCCAAAGTCCATGTCCTTTTCACCGTGGTACCTGAGAAATACACATAGGTGGTTGCTATGGAACCTGGAAGTCCAGATGAAGAGTCCACATCCCTTCACTAAACACTCACATGGCTCAATTTCTTCATCTTTCCACCTCTCGGCAACATCCTCTTTTTATTCATTCTGCATATTTTGTATATCTCTAAAACTGTGCTGCAGAAAAACTGGAAAGAAGATTCCTGATTTGCAGATTTGGCCACTAGTCTTTTTTTTTTTTTTTTTTTAAACAACATTGGCCAAAATTTTATATTGAATTTAAGAGCAGCCATAAATAACATAGGAGCACAGTACCACATACTGTCAGTTATACTGAGCATGGGTTCGATTAGCTCAGCTTTCTTTTTGAGCTGGTGTCAAGGGTCTCCCCATCATATTGGTTGAGTTCTTTGGTTGCAAGCAACAGTGTTGATCTGGCCAACTTAAAGGAAAAGGGTTTATTGGAGGAATAGCCAGCAGCTCACAGAACGGACAGAAGATTGAGAGAGGATAGGAGACAGGACAATTCCAATATATAGGCAGCTTGAATGACTTGACTAGCACATCCGTGTCGCTGCTGAAATCAGTGCTCCCCAAACATTTTTCTATCCGCACATCAGTCTGCTGAGACGAATCAGGTGGGCCTCGTTTGTGTTACAAATCTACCCCATGGCTATGAGAGGGCAGGGGAACTGACTGAGGAATTCCACCCTGCTTGCAACAAGGTGGGGGGGGGGGAGGGGAGGGGTACTTCCCCAAAAGGAAATTGAAGTAAGAATGGATTCTAGATAGCCCCCCAGATTCAACAAACACCAGCTGTCCCTGAATTCTACATGAATAGGAGCGTTTATTGAAGAGATGTGCAGAGTTTTGCTCTATAGTCTTAGTTTTTGTAGCTTTAGGCTTCCTTTCTAACCAGGATCTTGAGTTTCTCATTGATGGTATTAGGAAACCTTCCAGCTTTACATCACAGGAAGTTTGATGAACCTACCTTTATCTTGTATGGCTCATCTAGTAGTTAAGTCCGTGGGAAAGATGTAAGAACATACCCAGACCTGTAGCTAGCTTACTACTGAAGACCTTCCTCCAGCAAGTTCTAATAAAACCCAAGCTCTAAAAACCCATCATCAAATAATAAAAGAGAAATAGAATAACTGCACAATTCACGAGATTAATATAGAGCAGGAAGACAATCTTTTTTTTTCTAATAATCTTTACTTTTATATCCTACTTTATGGGGGTGCTGTTTAATTTCATGTTCATTTACCTTAATTACTTCTTGCATGTAGTTTGCAGGGAAGTTTGCCATTTTCCCACATCTAAAAGATGGCTTACTCGAGTTTCGTTTCAGACCTGGTTAGAATTAATATATAATAAAACCCAATGTGGATATTTCTCATTTTTCACCTCAAAGGATTATTCATCATAATAGAATCAGTTTTTCCAGAGAGATTTTATCAGACTTAACAAGTCAAATTAGTTGAATGCATTTCTTCTGCTAAAAACAGAGAACCTTTACCCTGGAAGCATCTGTACACTGAATTCCAGTAATTCAGTGTTTCCTGACCTAGGAATAAAAACATAAATTTATTAGCCTAAAAGGAGATTGTTAAGATGGGAGAATTTGAGACTAAAAGAAAGGTCGTAAAATCAAAAATTAAATATTGAATATATGTTAGATTAAAAAAAATAATTTTAAAGGGATAGGCTTAATTCTCCCCTACCTGAAGCAGAGGATTTGGGGGGACAGATTTTTATGTGTGTGTAGGTGCGTTTATTAGTGTGTCGCACATGAGAACCACACAGGATGGGTAAGAGGCTCTTACAAACTTTCCTAAAAAAGACTTGTGTTCCTAATGTAGAAGATAATGGTGGTCGTGATAGGATCAGGCCAAGCTGGGGGGTGCCTGGTTTGATCACTGCCTCTGTTTTGATTTGCCTCATCGTCTGTAGGTCCAAGGTTAACTGTGGGAAGATTTTGGCCCTGAAACTATGACAAGCCCTTGCACGAATGGAAAGGGGATGTAGTTTCTTTCAAGTGCATTTATGAGGGGTAGGTGTGATCCCTTGACTCACTGCTTGATGGTAGTAAGCTCATTGGCTCTTGGGGTGAGTTAGTTCTAAATCCCCCTTTTAAGTTCAGTCCAAGTTGCTGTGACCTTCTCAAGCTGCTTGCTCACAAGTATTTCAAACGTTGAGATGCTGGGCGTTTTGTCTAGTTCATAACTGAGAAATGCTTGCTTCTCTCTCTAAGATACGGCAGATTTGACCCTAGAGAAGAGAGATGAGCGTGGATTTCCTTTCACTCCGCAGATAAGATCTGCTGTAGTGAAAGATACAGGTGAATAGATTGCTTAGGCAGAAACTGTGGGAATCCGATGTATAAATGGCAAGAGAGAAATTTTTCAGGGCTAATAGTAAAACCCTCTTCGGTGTGTAGTTGAAATTCACCTTCTCTGGCATTTTTGCACAAGATTGAGAATAAAAATAGTTATGATTGATGAAGCATTCAGTGTATATCTAACTGTAAGTCGGACTGGAGGGACTTTTAAATCACCCAAATGAAAGATTGCATTATCATGAACATGAATATGTAACAGTTAAGTATGTCATTGCTTATCGTAAGTCCTGGCATTCACAGGGCGCTATGAGTCCAGCCAACCAAAAAGGAAAAACTTTTAGCAAACAGCAGTCCACAAAACCTCCGTGAATAAGGCCAGCCTAGTGGTCATGACTCTTAGTGGGTTATTTATGATTGCGTTCCCAACCCATCTGTAGATTTGATTCACACCACAAAGGACTTAAAGATGTCCCCTGAGATACTACTGGGGTGAGAAAGGTAGGGTTGAAACCAGGGGGAAGAATTTATTCCTGGTAAGAAGAGGAAGTCAGGAAGGAGAAAAAATAGTGAACAGTAACTTATTAAGGGCAAGGAGGTTAGGTTAGTTAAATGTTTAGAAATTTTGTTTCTTATAGATTTGTTGCCATTTATGGGCTTGACAAATTATCATCTGTTAGAAAACCAAGAGGGTGGAAATTAGACAATTTTTATCTTTTTTGTCTTTTAAAAAGTATTGTCTTTTCCTCCAAATTATATAAGGAGTACATTTTTATAGCAGGAAATTTGAACTATAAACAAATATTTTTAAAATTACAATTACCTCCTTTCTCAACACACAGAGATAGTAAATGGAAGGGGTATTCTTATATGTATAATATATGAAAAAATATAAATGTTAATATTACATATATTTAATTATATTTTTCAGTAGGTACATACTGTTTTTGTTTAATGTATTTGTTATGGACGCTAATGTCCACTGACGCTTTATCTTTGTATCTACCATAACATGAAGGCCAGGACCATTTTAGTGGGGTGAATTTATTAATACTTCAAAATATTGCAATAGGTGCCTCACATCAGAATTAAATCTTTGAGTTATCTGTAGAGGAAAGAGAGATGGGAAAACCAAAGAGTGAGCATTTATCGAATACCTGGTGCATGCGAAATACCATGCTAGTCACTTTTGCAATTCATTATCATTCAGTACTGATGATGATGGTGATGATGATAACTAATTATTGAGCGCCTACTGTGCACCAGGTGAGAACTTTGACGTGTATCATTTTCATTTAATTTTCACCACAACCCAAAAAGGTTATCTACTTTTATTATTTCTATATTAGAGATGGGAAACCTGAGGCTCAGAGAGGTCAGGCTGGTTACTCAAGATCACTGAGCCAGGAATTACAAAGCTAGGCAGGCTGTCTGATGTCTCTTAATACCCTAAGCTGCAGGCCACCTGGCCACACCCTGTCCCTATACTGTGTGTTGCAGGCCTTACCTGCATAAGGTATTCCACCCAGGGCATGGGGACAGTCAACACTGAAGTGACACCTCTTCAGTGACACTGAAGTGACTGCCTGCTCATGATGGTGACTTTGGTGTGGATACTGCTGTTACTTCTCAGGGAGCATCCATTGTCCTTGACACCATGAGCTGAAGAATCAGTCCCGTCTTCAGTTACTGCTTCAGCATCTGGTGACCGAGGCACAGCACATATGATGGTGTGTGGCCTGTGCGCTGAGCCCAGGTGATGCTGTTGTCTTAGAACAGGAAATGATGACTTGGGTGGGGTTGTCCACGTTCTGCAGTTGGGGCCATGCATAGCCATTTTCCTACTTTGTGACCAAATTTTCTGTAACAGCTGTTGGCCTAGGACATTTTGTTTCCCCTCTCTCTGCTATTTCTTCCGCTCAAAAATTGGGATAATCATTGTACCTACCATGTAGAGTGAGGGTGAGGGTAGTAAATCACTTGAGTAAAAGCTTTGCGTGGAGTTGGCACGCAAGTAAGTATGAGGTGGTGGTGTTTTTGTTCGGGATCTTCTAAAGACTAAGAATCATTTTCTTCAGTGACAAGCTGTCAGGTGACATGGGGAACTATCTTAGATTTCAGGAAAATTGACTAATTACACTTTGATTAGTCCATTTCCCTCAAGGAAGTGATTTTTCTCTGTCATTGCTAGGGTTTAGGATATATCAATAAGCATGTTTTCAACTATTAGTAACAGAAAACCTCATTAGCAGTGGCTGAAAAGATAAGGATATTTATCATGTACTTGCTCAGAAGCCTGTAGGTAGGCCATCTCAAGATTGGTTCAGTACCTCAGTAATATCTGATTGCTGGGTTGGCATATTGGTGATTCTTTTAGCTTTTCCCTCATGGTTACAAGATGGCTGCTATAGCTCCAGGCATCACCTTTCTATATGTTTGCTTTTAAAAGCACAACATAGGGTAAGAGGACAGCCAGAGAGAGAGAGAGATTGATTTGTTCCTTTGCTCTAATCAAGGAGGAAAAATATTTCATGCGTTTCCCCCTCATATCTTTTGGGCAGAACTAAGTTAGATGTCTATCCCTAAGTGCAGAGAAATCTGGGAAGGGGAACAGGTGATTTTTTCCAGCTTGAAGAGTGGTAGGAGGGAGGGAAGGAGTTGGGAATGGTGTTGACTAGCCATCCAGCACTGTCTACGTATGGAGCAACACTTCATACCTAACCAGCTGTGGTCAACCTGACATCTCGGCTGTGCCCAGCTTAGGATATGAGTGTCATTATTCTCAGCATTATTTAGAATGACAGTGCATTTTTGGGTTCCCATAGTATTGCTAAAGCTGAAATTTCTTGGTATCAAGAGATGGTGGGTAACAAACACTCTTTGTTTACTTTCTTCATCATCAGGCTTTATCCCATCTCACGCTCCCTGTTTATCACCCAAGGAATATTTTGTAGATGGCTCAGCTTCCTGTTCAAAACCATAGTTCTGGATGTTTCACACCCTGCACATGGAGTTGGGTATGACTCACCCCCCACCCTCAAGTGATCTTTGCTTCTGTATTTGCCCATTGTGAAAGAAACATCCTGACAGCTGTGATGTATTTATGGTGTCATGCGACTGGTTTTACAGTCACTCTGTTACACCAATACTAATCTTTCTCCCTAAGCTGAAAAATTTATCACACTTGGAGCTACGGCAGAAAGCTCCAGCTGAACATGTGTAGTTTGGAGTTTCCGGGGACGGGGGCACAGGGTGGAAGGATGTTACTGTGTAAGAAACTTTTCATAATGTCACTCTCGTTCCAAATGGTGTGAGTTATCTGAGTTGGTAGAGCAGAGCCCTTTCTCCAGGGTAGCGGGTGTCTCCAAAGACCCAGTTTACAGGCAGTGTATCTTGAAAAGAGTAGCAGGTACATGTTTCTGACAGGGAAAAAAATTGTCTTGCAAGTGGCTTCTTAAGGAGTGCACTTGCTTCTAATCCACAAGCATAAATCTCTCACCCTAGTTATTCAATTAAATAAATCTGCAATTCTAATCAAAACTGTGATTAAACTTATGTAAAAATTAGGTGAAAACTTTTATAAAATTTAGAAGAAAAGATTCAGAGTAAGAACAAAATTTTTAAAGAGTCAGGACCGAAACTGCTAAATTTGAGAGAGTTTGTTGATTTTCATAGAGAGGAAGATAACATTTTTAATTAAAAATTAATATATAGAATCTTGAACTAGGAACCAAATATCCATCTGCTGAGGATCAGATTCTCATGAATATGGAAAACTTGTGACACTTCTAAAACTGCACAGTCCAAGATAGAGTAGCCACTAGATGTGTGTGGCTATTTAAATTTAAATTAATTAAAATTACATAAATTTAAGAATTTAGTTCCATGGTTGCTCTAGCCATATGTCAAGTACTCAGTTGCCTCGGGTGACCCGTGGGTATTCCATTGGACAGTGTAGGTCTAGAACATTCCATCATGACCGAAAGTTCTGTCGGGCGATGTTTCTCTTGCTGAGTAGCTTTCCACCAGAAGCAGTTTTCCCCACCAAGGAACATTTGACAATATCTGGAGACATTTTTGGCATCACAGCTGGGGTGGCAGTGGTGCTGCTGGCATCTAGGGACTCTGCTGAACTCCTCCAATGCCCAGGACAGCTCCTGCAGTGAAGAGTTTACTGGACCAAAATACCAATAGTGCTGAGGTTGAGAAACTCTACTGTCCAGGGCAGATGGACCCCTGTGGCCCCGAACTCATCATCTGAAGTTTTAAAGCAATTCCCACCACCAAGATTTCAGGTAGCCTATGTTTTGGATATAATCGTGGTGCAAAGTAGGATTGACTTGAGGTTAATTCAGTTAAATGAAAAGACTTGTCCCAAGTTCCACGTCCCTAGTTAGAGGCAAAAATGGAGATCCGCAGAGCTACCGGGAGAGTCTAGTGGATACTAATGCAGCCGAGGCTGGAAAAATAAGGGGTCCACGGTGTTGATTCCCCTCTTTCCTCAGCCTTCTCCCCTTCTCCCTGTCCCTCTCCCTCTCCCTGCAAACTGAGCGGAGCCAACCATCTGAATCATTATGTCTTAGAGTCGGGTGGATTTTCCTTCCACTCCAGGCCAGCATCAGGAGCCGGGACACCAGTGTGAACAACCAGGGCTCATGCTGACAGTCATTCTTGACCGCAGGCGGATGCCAATATGACATACCAAGAATCATTTGTCCCGAGCAGAGCTGGGTTTGGATTTGGACTCCGCCACTTAGCTGCGGTGCGGCCAAGAACGGGTTACGTAGCTTCTCTGGGCCTCATTGTCCTTATTGATTAAACAAAAATATGTAGTATTTCTAGTATTCAGTAACTATGCATCTTCTAGGGTTATTTTAGAGATTTAATGAAAAAAATGCATGTAACATGATTAATACAGTCTCTGGCATATTAAGAATAAAGTAGCTTCCTTTTTTGTTGTTTTGTTATTATTTGTGTTACTGCGGTTGCTAGTCCCAAGGCAAGCTGGCTGTATTGATCTGGGTTTTTCTCCCGCCCAGGGAGGAAATCATGGCTCTGGTTTGCCAGTCTGCCTGGGCTGGAGCCAGGGCTCACCCCTTCCACCCTGGCTTAAATGTCACTTATCCTGTTCACCCTATTTGAATAAATTCCCTCAGACCCTGCCATTATTTTATCATCCTTGACTTATGACTCTTTCCTTCCTAGAATCTGGTAAATTTTATGAGTACCTGTTTGTGTTTTTACTGGTTATCCCTAGGCTTGGAGTTGGTATTAGGCATTCGGGATTTAAGAATTAATGACATATTATAATGAAAAACTAAACTCACGAGAATGAGGAAGGAAAAGGAGGAGACAGGGATAAAGCAGCCCATGGATTTTGCACGCTAACATGAACTGAAAACTCACTCCACCTGTTACTCATTCCGTGACCCCTCGTAAATTATTTAACATGAGTCTCAGTTTGCCAAACCTGTGAAATGGGAAAAATATTCTAAGAATTCCATGACAAATATAATATCTTCTACTTCAGTTAGATATTCAATAAGTGGTAGTTTTTATAATGATTGAAGAACCAAGATGGGAGTAAAACTAAATGATGATGAATGAATTTGTCAGCTTTCCTTCCCTCCTGTCAATAACAGAGAACTTTAGCTTTCACACATGCCCTATTAGAATATTTATGTCTCCTAGAATAAGTTCAGTGTGTCCAGTGGATTGAGACTTTGGTAGGCTGAAGGTCAGACTATTTGATCAAATGAGTAAAAATTTTTATGTGAGTGTCAATGGGTCTGTGAAAGGGATTCAGAAAGTGTTAGGGCCAGTGAGTTTGTGTTGGCCTGTCTTCAAGGACCCATGCAGCAGCCCTTCCTCCTTCCTGACTTCCTCCCTGGTTATTTGTGATCAACGACTAAGGACTGCTTCACACTGCCTTTGCCCCCCAATACAACTTCCTATCAGAGGAAGAGAGGACCAGATCTCATCCCTTGTCTATGAGTCAGGTCAGGAGATGTGAGGTTTGTTGTGTGAGCCAACTGGCCATTCACCTAAACTGATGGGTTGGTCCATCCCTAACCTGAACCACCGCCAGCAGGGGCCCAGAGAAGAAAGTTTATTAAGTCTATATAAGAGCAGATACTGGATGGTTTTAGATCTCTAGTTCAGCCTGCTTGGAGATCATCTTTAGTTCTTTCTGACTGCAGGTCCTGACTTACTCCCCTAACTCTTTCTAGTATTAGCAGAAAAGAAAACGTGGCTGATGACCTGGTTACATAGGATACAGGAGGTCTACAGATTGTGAGTATTAGCTGTGAGAGCTTGTTGGTTTTCCTGTGAGGGATAACGAATATTGTAGAGTTGGAGAACGATGTGTAGAAAGCATATGTGTTTTAAGTTCCTGTGTTGTCCCTGCACATAACCCAAAGCCAACTCCAGCTAGCTAAGCAAATGAGGGAATTTCAGCAGCTCCTGTACTTGAAGTCGAGGAGTAGGATGGCCGTACTGTTAGGACTCTGTCCTGCTCCTGTGTTCACCTCCGAGTGGCTGCATCCTGGCCTCTTTGAGGCAGCTTTCTCTTTCTGGGGGCAAGCCAATCCATGTCCTTAAAGCTTTTGAAAACCCAGCAAAAGGACAGTCTCTGTCTCTCCCAGGAGTTCCTACAGAATACTAGTAGTTGAGTGTCTTTCTCTTTTGACACATTTCCATCCATCAGCCAATCAATGCGGCTGGCAGAGCAGAACACACTGATTGGTCAGACCTGGTGTATGGTCCCACCCTCTGCAGGTGGGAGATGCATCCACCTCCTGTGAACCACAGGGGCGGAGAGTGGGGAACAGGGCATTTCTCCAAAGGCAATACAGGCTGGTGTTAGACGAGGAAGAGGAGCGTGCCTGTTCAGCAGAGGCAAAAACAACCCTCTCCACGGCCCTGATCCCCTTTGATTTAACGGTGCCGGTGACTCGGGGAGCATCTCATGCCTCACGGTGTCTCCATTTCGCTTCCAGAGCTGCTTGCAGGCCCTGGGCCTGATTTCATTTACAGCATCAGCACACCTCTCTCTTCTTTCTTGCAGTCATGATACCCCAGTCTTTCCCCCAGAGGTTGCAGTAAATGGCCTTCTCCGAGCCACAATCAATGGCATTCCGTAAGGTGTGACAGAAGAGGCCATCTGGCACTTGTCCCACTGTCCTTTCTTGCTGTCCAGGAAGGAGGCACGCTGGAGGGGGAAGGTCGCAGCTCAGCGAAGCCCTGCTGTCTCTCAGACGCCTCACCCCCAGACTCGGGGCTGTAGCACAGAAACGCCACAAGAGTCACACACCTGCCACAGTTCCCCCTTTCCCTTTGTGAAATTTCCCATCAGAACTGGTTTGTGGAATAGTCATCATAATGCAAATGATTTTTGAATGCCATTATAAGTTTGAGTGTTCCGCACAATACTTTCCCAAATATTGGATAGATTTTCTTCCTTTTTTTTTTTTTTTTTTTAAGATGCCAGCGCAGAGATCACTGGCCCATTTCAATTTTTATTGAAACAAATAAACCCAATAAAAACACTTATGCTGAGAGCTGTAGCGCCACAATAAAAGAATCACACTGTATTGAATTTATTGATTTATTTATTTACTCCAACTGGAAAATCGAGTATTGTGTTAATGTATTTTATAAGAATCACAGTGCTCGATGAAATGGCTAATTTATTTTAGCGTATACATAAATAGCTAGCAATTTTCCATGAGACAGCCTAATGAAAATGATGCCGATGAAATTGTCTATACTATGAGGAGTGACAGAGACGAGTTATTATTGGGTGAGTGCTAAGACGCATTGAACTGGCCATCATATCTTTGAACTTTTGAACTGCTACTTGTTCTGTGTGATTTATTGATTTTGCTATCTCTCTGTTTAGCTCAACTTTAGTTTTTGCCCAGCAGTGCAGATAAGTGGCATAGGAGATTTAATTTCATGGGTATTTGGGGTTAAAACCTATCTTTAAGAAGAATGCTAAACATGTTTTAATAAAACATGAGTTGCAGGGGTTTTAAGTTTCTGGATGGTAGAGATCTGATAAGGACCAAAGCGGTGTAGAGGCCAGCCCAAGGGTTCCAGTCTGGGGAAGCGCCCTTTTTCTGAGCTCTGGAAGTTTCACCGGGGCCACGTGCATTTTACTGGCTCCATCAGCCCGACTGCATCCTTAATTGCATGTATCATTTCTTCCCCTGCCTGTGCCCGGTCGCTCACACCCTGTGTTTTGCAGGGGTGGTTCTGGGGTTCGTGCAGGCAGCAGCGAGGTGCCTCTCCTCCCCTCCGTGTGCACCGAGGGCTGGCCGCTCTTTAAACACCCTCGTTTTGGCGGATCTCTTAGGGAAACTGCTTTCAAGAGCAGCCACGGCTCTCACCTCCGGGATACAGACATGGAAGCTCTCTCTGCGTTGGGGCCAGGCTGGCTCACAGCCGCTCCTCCCTCTCCAGATCCGCTCTCTGCCGTCCTCATCTGCGCTGCTGTCCTCCTCAGCCCGCCCTGACCTTGGCGGGGGATGTTTCCCTCGATGCTTGGGGAGGGCGGTGGGAATCTCATACTGAGTGACGCTGGCCAGAGAGCAGCCTTACTTTTTATTGTTGTCTTTAGGTCTGCAGAACTTTTCTTAAATATGTAACATCTTAGGAACTCATTCTCGATTATTTTTTTTGTTTGATTAGCTAATTTCTAAAGGATGACTTGACCACAGTATTTTTTGCTTGCTTTCTTCCTTTGGGGAGGAGGGTTGGAGGAGGTGGGAAAGAGCTTTATTATGTAAAAGTAACCATCCTAGAAATTCCAGGTAATAAATTTTCAGGCGCATGAATGGTTAAGATTCTTCACTCAGTAACACAGTATGTGAATGTGGAATTTTTATGAAGGTAACAGTCTCTTTCTTTAAAAATCTGATTTATTTAGAAGGTACTTTTCAATGACCAAGTAATTTTAACCTTCAGGGAGAGATTGGGGTGGGGGAATGGGAGGAGGTGAGTAAAGGAAGGCTTGGATCTTTGCAAGGGTTTGAAAATTCACATCCCCTTTAATGATTAAACTGGCAGTATCTTTATTTGGATGTTAAAAGCTTTTTCTTACATTGCAAACATTCTCAGCAAATTTACAGTCAGATATTTGGAAACAGCTAACACTTAAAAAAAAAAAAAAAAAAAGAGGGAGGAGGAGGGCCTGTTTGAACTAGGAAACAAAATTAGTGGGAATGACTAAAACGACAGGACTGACCCCAACACCATTAGCCGGGGGAAAAAAAAAATTCCATTTCATTGCAACTATGTTATTGTTTACTTTACCATACACATCCTAATATGGTTACCTCCCTGTCAGAGGCGGCCAAGCCCAGGGGTTGAGAGGCCCCCTCCGGGAGAAAGCTCCTAACTGCCTCTCAGACAATAAGAAACAAACGGTACAACTCCACAAAAGGCTTCCCTGAAAATAAGTGTCAAATAAATCCTACAGAACTCTCGCTTCTGCCACTGAGCTCTGTATACGCAAACCTGTTTTTATGCCATTGCTGCCAGGGCTGAGCTGCATTTATTTGGAAATAAGCCATTGCATTTTCTTTTTTCCTTTTTTTTTTTCTTTTCTTTTCTTTTTTTTTTTTTTTTCTTCTCACTTCATCTGAGGGCTCTGGATTAATTCCTTGAGACATATCTTTGCATACATGTCTCATGAGTTATGTTTCCTGGAGCCTTTTACTAGGAACATTAAGGTAAGAATGTTGATTTAGCCCGGGACCTTTGTCACTCAAACTAATGCTCATCAGTGATATAGACATTGTAAAGAAATATTGCGGAGGTCTTTTGTGGTCCCCCTCCCAAACGGAGAGGTGCAGTTGCTTTTAATTGTCATGCATGGATTCGGGGGAGGGGGGGGAATGCCACCAGTTGTGGATGAGATGCAGCAGAGGTGTACTCACTGGTGTAAACACTGGTAAAGACACCCCGATCCTGTGGCAGCCACAACAGTTTCACGAGAAGGCTTTTCCCGTTGTTTCTTCTAATTCTTCTCTACTTGTGGTGTTTCTTTCTTCTTCCTCTTTTTTTTTTTTTTTTTTTTTTTTCCCCTTCAACTCTTCTGATCTTTCCCAAATCCTCATGGTCTTGAGGCTTGCCTGTTATTATCTGCAACTCCAGAACAAAGGTAGGTTGCTTAACTCTGTGCTTCGGGGGAGGGCCAAGTTATTTTGGGAGGGATGTCTTCCTAATGCATGAGTGGCTGACCTAAAAGGGGGGTGGGGGGGAGATCATGCCTAGAGCCGGAGGGACGAGAGAACACGCACTGTGGCAGTTTTTATGTAGTGGAGTTTATCTTTATGCAACTTAAAGAAGCAGCAGCATCTTCGGTTAGAATGGACTGTGTAGCTCCTGAAATTCTACACTTGATGTCACTGATGTGTGTATATTGCATTACCAAACCGGGGTTCAGACATTTGGGGATACTTGAATCTATGACAGCAGATAAGATTTTCTGATTGGCTTCTACATCCAGTTTATCAACATTAAATAAAGGAGCTAGGATTTTTTTTTCTTTTTCTTTTTCTTTTCTTTGGAATTTTAATGTGAAGGTGTGAGTGTTTGGGTGACTGGCATATGTACTTTTTTTCGTTCTTTCTTTTTTTTTTGGTCTAATTGCTTTAATTCCCTGGGCACCTTCACTTATTTCTCAATGATTGTGTTCTCTCATTTTGCGTAATCTGGTGCTCTGTTAGCGCCAAGGTGGAGGTTGGCTGTTTTTAACTAATTGTGCCTTGCTGGGTGGCAATACAATAGAAAGAGTACAGACCACAGGAAATTCATCTCCACCTGAAAAAGGGACTGGAATAGAGTGTGCAGATTCATAATGGAAAACAAGAGCAAATTAAGCCTTAGTGAGGGATATTAACAGGCTATTAATCATAATAAATATGTTTGGCAGTGTTGGGTTTGCATTCTATAGTTTACAGTTTAAAATAAAAATCGAAGTCGGTGATTAGAAGAAGAAATAGTTCTTTGGCTTGTGGGAGGCTGGGCTATACTTGTTCATTAGTTCAAACCACATTAAAAGTGAGCAGTTTGTTCCAGAATCAAGTACATCGTTCCCGAGCAGATTTGAATACATCCCCGTCCAAATGCAATCTCGGGTTCATGCCACGATTGCTTGGCTTTTTCTGAGCATCTCCGCTTCAGCACGGAACTCGAGTGCTAAGAATTTTATTTTACATTATTACATTGCTCGCACATTCCTGCTGGTTTCTTGGCTGTGGATCATCTCTGTGCATGCACTGTAGCCCCGTCAAGGTGAAGCCCTTTGAAAAATAAAAATCCAGTGCATTTAACTAAGATGAGCTTGAACAGCCTCAAAGTTTGTATCTTAGAAAGCTGCTAATTATGCTTGTCGTAAAACATATCTGAGTGGAAGGTTCTGAGTCCAAACAGAATCGAGGGCTGCTTTAGAAATATAACTGTAGTCTGTGCTTTTAAAGAGGTTTATTTTTACTTTGGGGCCATGGAGGGGGTGATTGGAATTAGTAGCCTTTAATTAGACGGGGAGATATTCAAATTTTACAGGGATTTATGTTAGAACATGGAATGGCGGTGGCTCTTTCCTCATTATGAATCCTCCCTGCACATAATGAGGTTCATCATTAGTTGATGGAGTGAATTTGCCCTAGCTCTACCTTGAAAGGCACATAATTTACATACTACTTCAGAGCCTAAGCTTTAATGGATTCCTCGATGAATAAAATGAAAAGCTACTTTCTTTAAATTTTTGAACACTGTTTAGATAATACGATTTTAATAAGACATTCAATTTGCTTGTTAAGTATATTTGAAAGTGCCTTTTTTTTTTCTTTTTGGGAAAAACATATTTTGGCTTGCCTTGCTGTATATCACAGTGGATGGTTACCCTCACAGATAAATCAGAGAACATATGGGGTACATTGTAAAGAAAATGGGGAGAATCTTAGGCAGAGAGCTATTTTTAACACGTGAGCCTCAAGATTATCGATTTTTGTGTAGAAACTCTTCCGACATGAAATGATTATAACAAAAAGGTTGGAAAACAAGCTTATAATTTGTGTATGGCTTTGCATATCTAAAATGTGCGTGCATGTTCATTCCAACCAATGCTGACAAAATAGCTAGCTGCACCTTCTGATTTATTTTAATGATGGAAGAACAGGAAGTTCCTTGGTGCAGCTGCATGCGTGAAACTGCTTCGATGTAGCTGTGATTCAGTGAGGGGACACAGAGCTGGAGGCCGTCTAATGGGTTATCAGGTCATCAGCTTAGGAGCGCTCTGGTCTACCCCATAAATTCAGCAAGTTTTCTGGCTCTGTCACTCTTCCGCCTTTTAGTTGGAATGCGGAGAAAATCAGCTTTGACTTGGCGTGATTTGAACATGGATGTCTTTTCAATAAGTGGGGGGGGGGGGTTGGTAATAGCATGTTATTGAACATGTCCTTTGCTTGTTGGGGACAGGTCACCCCGGCATTGTTATCACGGCTGCAAGTGGAAACAGGTTTCTGGTGGTTTGTCACGTTCAGGAGCAGGGAAGGTGTCTGAGTATAAGCGAAGCCTTGTTTTGATAGAATGCTTTATTACCTGAAAATGATCAGCATATATTAACATTAATAGAATAGTCCATGTCATTCTTTTTTAGGTAATTTACCTCTGCTACAGACCTGTCTGCCGGAAAAGAAAAAAAAATCTTCCTCTCTTCTAAAACATATATTTGTTTAGAGAGTTTTCACTGAAGTGTACATGACAATTACAGCTGTTCATTAACAAAATTGGGTATTTGTTTTAAACTTTAACCAATCACTTTGATATGCTAATTATGGTGTAATTTAATTTGAGCCCTGTAATGATGATGCCGTTATTATGGACATAAATGATGCAGTTAAGCTGAGAGTAATCTCATTTGCATACTGTACATGCCAGTAAATTAAGCCCTTTCTTCGACTGCTTCAGCTTTAATTTTCCACTTCTTTTCACACAGCTCCTTTTCAGCCCCTCTCTTATAAGCCCACTTTGTAATAGTCCTGATGACTGTTTGATGTGAAGAGTTTCTGCACCACAATAATGCAGGACAGAAGATGTAACATTTAAAGGATTCATTATCTTGCTGAGTGTTCCTTTAAGAAGGAAGGATTAGAGAGGGTGAGGGGAGACAAAGTGTCCTTTCCATGGGATACGGCAGCCGTGTCCCCCCCCCCCCCAGTTAAACTCAGACGTGGGACCTCTTACTTATAAATGTTCTCCCACCCCACCCCGGTACCGTAGTTTACTGTCACAAATTGTGTTGCGTTCAACAGCAGTGAACTTCATGTGACGGCTGATTGTAATTACCCCATGCTAGTTGGAGGGAAAGTTTAATTTAGCCCACATACTACAGTTCTTCAAATCTGGGCTTATATAGATGAGATTATAATTTTGAAACAATTCCGAAATAGACTGACTGCCATTTTCAAAAGGAACTTTTTTTCCCTCCCGTCTGCCTTGATTGTCAAAAAACTACGAGTTTCAGCTAGTTGTATGAGAATCCTCACAACTGCACAGGGATGTCCTCGGAGTGGAAGCCTCTGGCCGCTGCCCTCCGTGAGCCCAGAGACCCGCTCTGTGGCTTTCCAGAGCCTGGGCGAACCAGTGACGGCTCCGGTGATCCATCTGAACCAAAGAATGCTCAGGGCATAACTAAACTCTTCTAACTGGTGAGCGGGCTCTCCCGTGGCTTGTGCTGAGGCCGGTGGGAGTTGAGTGGGTGTAATGGAGAACTGAATTTAGCTCTGGCTTTTAAAGAGGGTCAGAGGCCTAAAAATAGTTCAAACTGCTTCACTCTCCTGCAGGCTACTTCCTCGACAAATGGGAGAGTATTAAAAAGGAGAAATAAGCTGTGTCCATCCTCATGTCTTGGAACTGAAAGTCTTGCCCTTCCTTCCGAAGGGTTTTCCAGTCGTCTACCCCTCGACCCAAAGTTTTGCCAATTGATGTGCATCCCTTCCCCCAAGCCGTCCTGTGTCGGGAGCCTCCTTTGCTAGTATCCTGGCAGGCAGGCAGGTATGGCCATGGCCAAGGGCACATGTGGCTTCCTCAGCCTGGCAGCAGTGACAATAGGGAATTTCTGCCTCACTTCGGAAGTCTTGATGGAGGTGAACATCTCTTCTCCCAGTCGTTTTTGAATGAAGCAGATGCTGCCACACTGTTGATATGATGTCAGGCTGTTTGTTTCAAAACAGTTTGAACTTAATGAAAAGTATAAACCTTGATGGGCTTTTTCCTCCCCTTTATGTAATTTCAAAATTACCGTAGGATGCCAAGATGTGCAAAATGCTTGTAAACATACTTGTGTGTGGCTATCATTCTGTATCCAATATTGTATTTTTCCAAAATGGGAAACCGTTTTGTTTTCAGGATAATTTAGGGAGATAGGGGAAAGGAGATACGATTTTGTGCCATACTGTAGAACTTCTGCATTTTTATTAAATAACAGAGACTAGACTTCCTTCGTTCAAACCAAGCTCCTAACTAAGCAGACATTCCCGCTGTGAAACTTCCTATTTTTAGGAAGGTGAGTAAACAAAGAATGAAGTGCCATAAGAACATAAGCTCCTTGAAGGCCAGGTATATTTATCTGAATTTCCAGTACTCGGAATCGTGCCTTGCATGTAGTAGGTGTTCAAGATGTAGTTCCTGATTGAAATCAGTCTGCTTACTCCTGTAGGCTTGTGAGCATCAAGTGAGAAAATGAGGAAGAAAATGCTTTCTAAAATAAAGACTTTAAATATGCTTGATGGTGTTTAGATGGTAAACCCCATCAATCCATCCTTCCTCTGGCCCCTCCCCTGTGTGGGAGCCACTCACAAGGGTTTACAGTTAGGCAGAAGCAATCCTAGATGGGAAGCACTTCCAGCCCAGATTATTGATGAATACCTGTAATGATAACAATAACAACTAGCAGGTATTGAGCTATGGGCCAGGCACGGTAGTAAGTGCTTGTCATAGGTGATGCTCCTGAATTCTCCCAACAACTTTTCCAGGGAGGCACTGTTAGTTTCATCTTTTTATTTTTTTTTTAATTGAAGTAGAGTTGATTTACAATATTATGTTAGTTTCAGGTGTACAGCAAAGTGATTCTGTTATACATATGTATGTATATATCTGTATTCTTTTTTTCGATTCTTTTCCATTATAGTTCATTACAAGATATTGACTATAGTTCCCTGTGCTGTACAGTAAATCCTTATTGTTTATCTATTTTATATATGGTAGTGTGCATCCGTTAATCCCATACTCCCAGTTTATCACCACCCCACCCCCACTTAACGCTTTGGTAACCATAAGTTTGTTTTCTATGTCTGAGAGTCTGTTTCTGTTTTGTAAATAAGTTCATTTGTACTGTTTTTTAGATTCCACATGTAAGTGATACCATGTAATATTCGTCTTTGACTTACTTCACTTATATGACAATCTCTGGGTCCATCCATGTCACTGCAAATGGCATGATTTCATTCCTTTTTATGGCTGAGTGATATTCCATTGTCTATATGTACCACATCTTCTTTATCCATTCATCTGTTGATGGACATTTAAGTTGCTTCCATGTCTTGGCGATTGTAAATAGTGCTGCAGTGAACGTAGGGGTGTATGTATCTTTTTGAATTAGAGCTTTCATCTTTTCTGGATATATGCCCAGGAGTGGGATTGCTGGATCATATGGTAGGTAGATCTGGTTTTAGTTTTTTAAAGGAAACTCCATATCGTTTTCCATATAGTGGCTGCACCAACTGACATTCCCACCAGCAGTGTAGGAGGGTTCCCTTTTCTCCACACCTTCTCCAGCATTTATTATTTGTAGTATTAGTCTCATCTTTTGGATGTGGCCGCTGTGATGAAGATGCAGCTCCAGGTCCCACAGCTGTAGGGCTGGAACCAGGACTTGTCCTCCTTCAGGAAAACTCCAGGGTGCTCACTCCTGGCCACTGCACTTCAATCCTGGTTTTCACTGTAGGTACACACACGCTCTCTATTGTAATATCTAGTGTTAGTATGTAGCGTGTGCAGAAGTATATACCATGTCACTCTATCTTAAGTGTGTTTTATACATACATTTCTTGAACAGCTGCAGCTAACACTTCACATATTTCATTTGCAAAGAGGCCTGACAAGGTAACTCTTATTTGTCCCTACTTACTGATGAGAAGACTGACCTTCACTCAGATTAAATAACTGGCTTACACAAACTGGGCTCCGAACCCAAGCCCATCTGCCTGCACAGCCCTTGCTTACTTAATCACCACTGTATGCTCCCCACTAAGTTGTATTCCTTGAGATCATTTTGTGCTGCTAAGATAGTTTTATTTCTGAGTGCCTGTGGTATTTAAGGTCTTTCTTATTTATCTTATATTCTGGGGATTTAGACTTTAAATGTGTGCTCTAAATAACTGAGACATCTCCTAATTCCCCAGTTATCGTGTGATGTCAATTCCTGGCAGGAAGCCAACTTCCCGTCACCCCTCCCCCCGCCACCCCCAAACATACAAACTAGAATGTTGTTAAATTCTTTTTTTTTTTTCCTTGGGGGAGGAAAATGCTATGCTGCTTCCTTCCCTGTGATTGAAGCCTTTTTTACTTTTATCTTGACAGGTGACAGAATGAATATCAGCTGTAGAATTTACACATATGTGGGTCTATAGATGTTCGCGTGTATCCCCATGGACACGTGCAGATTCATAGCTTGTAGTCTTCCTTATCTGTATTGCAGGCCACACGTAGAGAAAGCAGTGAGGCCATTTCAAGGAAACTCGCCACTTCCTTGTCCTAATCCGCCTCTCCCAGCACTGTCCCTCTGCCCCACATCTCAGCAGTCCCATTTCAGGTGTCTAAAGTGATAACGGTATGGATGGTTTCCTTTTCCCTTATATTCAGAAACTCTTCCAGAATCTTGAAATGCCTTTAGGCCTGCACTGTCCAGTATGGGAGCCACTAGCCAGAAGTGGCTGCTGAGCCCTTGAAGTGCAGCTAGCCCAAATCGATGTGCGAAATGTATAAAATACACACTGAAGTTCAAAGGCTTAGTTTAAAAAAAAGAATGTAAGCTATCTCATTACTAACTTTTATATTGATTGTATGTTGAAATTAAAATATTTTGGCTATATTAGGTTAAATGAAATATATTAAAGTAACTCCCACTGTTTGTCTTTACTGTTTTAAACGTGACGAATAGATATTTTTAATTGCATGTATGGTTTGCATTTGTGGGTCTCATGTTTCTGTGAGACAGTACAGCTCAGTATGTACATCCTGCCTCTCTGTACATGAGGACTAGTAGACAGGTGGGAGGGGGGCAAAGATTTATCCCCCAAATGGATAGAGAGCTGCCGTGAGCATGCTCCACAGGGAACCTGGCCTGCAGCAGAGGCTCAGGAAATATTTCGGGGTGCAACCCTGGATGGCAGTGTTTCTACATGGAAGACACTAAAGAAATAATCCCTTCGGTTGTTTCAACACCTTATCCTTCCTAATCACATTGGGGATATTGCACTTACCCTACTGTTTCAAAAAACTTGGACTTGCAGAGTGTTTCTATACCCAGCTGTAGTGCCCTTGACACCAGTAGATCTTGACTCATCGACTCTAGTGATTCCATTAGCATAGGTCATCAGAGAGAAGAGAATGGGGTTCCTTGAACGTTCCAGATGGCTCTCTATGCTGGGCTTTGATAACCTGCAGGAGCTGCTACAGGGGTCCCTGGTGCCCCAGGCTCCTATTGGGGCATTTCTCTTATTCTCTTATTAGATGCATTTGTCTCTTTGATACTCTCTGAAACGTATTCTTTACCTAGCACAGGCGTATCCTGCCTTAAGTAAGCTTTAAGTGTAAGTATAGTTGTATTTTTAAGATAGAGACAACACGCTATGAATCTACATTATTCAACAAATGTTGATTAGGAACCAGTATCATTAGGCGTGGTGGGCTCCCTGCCTTCAGAAAGCTCATTCAGTGTGTAGACAAGTAAGCAATGTCGTAGATAACTTCAACTTAAGTGAAGTCAGTGATTGCTGGATTGGAGCTATGTTGTTTGCCTTAGAAAAAGATTATTTGATTTTTTTTTTTTCAAGAGGATTCATAATCAGTAGCCCTTAAAGAGACATGCAGTCCCCCATTCTATTTATTGTGCAGGTGATCTAGGGAAAACATGATTGTAATTGTAAATTTTCAGTAACCCCTGTGGAAAAGTGAGCTACACACTTAAAAGTTTCCTCCCCCCCCCTAAACAGCCATCCCAGTTCTTAAAAACCCAGGGAAGCTTGATCTGCAATCTTTTCTAAGATTTTTTTTTTTCCCCCATCAGCATAGATGGAAGCCTTCACTGGAATGAACATATGGGAATTATAGCTGTCACCTCATCCATTAAAAGCAGGCATTCAAGTGGAATATTATCCCACTTTTCGGTCCTAAAGAAGTCAAGGGACGGGGTATTAGATGTGAGATGGCCTTAGGAAGACTGGGGCCTGGCAAAGATCAGTCCCCAACACGAAATGTGCCCACTTCCATGTTAAGTGCTGAAATTGTTCACCTATCCCTCTGCCCTTATCTGCCTTGAAGCTGCAACTTCATTAGTATCAGTTGGTTTTTAGGGTGTTTATATCTCTGGGCCACTGGCTCCCGGTGATGATTATTGCTTGAAATTTTCCATACACTGCTTCCGTTTTCAATCACCCTACCCCAGTTGGCCTAACATCGACCCTTTGAACTTCACAGGGGAATCATGTTAATGGTAAATTCTGCCCTTTGCATAACGGAGGAAGAAAATGCCTTAAGCTGTCTGCGCTAAACGGTTCTTTGTAGACCCCTTGGAGAGGAGAGCCTCCACCCCTACATCAGCCCCGCCTTCCAGCAAATCATCTTCTAAGCGGAAGCAAACAGCTGTGTCTGGGGATGTCCTTGAGGCTGCAGAACTTCGCAGGCAGTGCAACTTGCAGCTCTAAGGTTTTGAAGGGCAGCCCTACCCCTCCTCAACCCCTACCCCTCTTAGGCTGTTGCTGTCCCTTCTTCTGCAAGGATGGGTTGTGGAAAAACAGCCTTGGGTCCTCCTGGGTTGTCCGTTTTGCCAGGTGGCCTCAGATGCAGAAAGTGAGGTGTGCTGATTGGATTAATTTACAGTTGGAATATGATGAATGGTTCGTCTCCTTTTACTGTGTTGTGGTTTGAGGTATTTGGCCCTAAGAGCATTTGGCAAATCTTCCTGTTGTCCAAAAAGATTTTTTGTGTTTCGATTTAATAGTTCAAGCCTTTTAAATAAAAAAAAAAATTTTTTTTGGTATCGATTCAGTTATACATACGAAAGGTATTTCGAGGACTTGTAATTAGAGGCGGACCCTTCTATCTCCATCTCTCCAAATTGATATGCAGGAAACAGCACTACCGAACATTCTGGAAGTATGCTTGTACCACTAAAGGTCAGTAATGGTTGTATAAAAGCTAAGGCTAGTAGTGGCTCTAACATCCAAGACAAGAACTGCAATCCCAGAGAACGTACAGAACAGGAACCCCTGGGAAAAGAGCAAAAATTCTGTCATGTAATGATGTTTGATTTGGGGTAAAAGGAACACTGATGTACCAAAGCCTTAAATTCTCTTTCTGATCCTGTTTTTATGCATTCTAAATGTTTTTTTAGCTACCCTCCTTGTTGTGTTCCCAAAATGTACACGTCCTCATCCTCTCTTGTCCTTCATGGCATCTGCAGTAATCAGTTGGGGGGTACAGTCTATAAAATCTACCTCGTGCTCTAATGTTTATTTCAACCTTGGTAGGCTGTGGGCTTCCGCATCCTTGGATCCATCCCTCTCCTTCAGAGTGCTGTCAGGGGCTCTTTTTCTTATAACTTTGAAACCATTTTTCTTTTTGGAATTCTATTTTCTATATTCATTTTTTAAGACCTCTTGATGTGGACAAGGTTCCTCCCTTAGAGAAAGCATATTTATTTGCTTCAGCTTTTGTTTACTACCATGAAGATGACATGGAGCATGAGGTCAGGGGTCCTGTAGAGCGATCGCCAGCAGATGGGTGGGATAGCTGTTACTACTTCTCCCCTCTGCCACTTCTCACAGCAGACATTGCTAATCAATCCCAGCACTCTTTCTCAGCAAGCCTGACTGTGGCCTGTGAATCTTTCTTTTAAAGAGTGCCAGCCTCTGCTAATCGATATAGTGCTTGGCATGAAATCTCTCTGCCCAGTTTGGTCTGTTAGGTTTTATTGTATGTGAATTTGGTGGATTGTATGCTATTACTACATGGTGGCACATATTTTATCTTAATACTCTCAGATTCCTTTTATATTATCTCAGTTTGCTAAGCCACTTACACCTTCAGAGTTAGCTTTTCGGACACACGCTTTTTTTCAGACATAATCTAGGATACACTAGACAACTCCCAGAAATTCCTTTCAAGGTGATGATTCTGAAATAGGCCAAGTACCAATTCCCCTTTGAGCTATATAACTCTTTCTCAGGTACAGAATTTCTTGTGCATGCAATTGAAGGATCACCCAGGAAATGGATGTGGCCTTCGTGCAGGAGATAACATTGAAGTATGGACTTTTTGCCCTTTGGCAAATTGTCTCGTCCTCTCATTCTAAATTTCTGGGATTCTAGGTCCTGACACCCCACGTTCTTTGCTGTCTCCATAGAACACAATCCAGTTTAGAGTCCTCTCAAATTATTTATGCGCCAGAAAGGGAAAAAAATAGGCTTCCTCTATCTACACATCTTGTCTTGTTTACTTGTTTTTCCTAGAATTAAAAAAAAAACTCATATTTTTAAAACTTTGCCTGGTAGATAATGCTTCCCGTCTATTAATTGTTTTCTAATGCATAAGATGAAATTTGTAGTGTCCAGAACTTATTCCAAAATAACCACTAGGTCATTGAGTTGGTGTGGTCTCTCTCCTACCCCCAGCCCTTTGGATATTTGTGATAAATTAATTCTCTCTTGAAAGATTAGAAGAGCTCTCCTAGTTTTTCTTATAATGTAGCTGTAGGTGGGTTGGTTCTTCCTTAAGTATTTGTGTCATCAGAAGTCTTGTTTTTCAATCCCTTGAACTTATAATGTAAAAAGGAGAATCAGTTCATTTTGTTTCCCTTGAATGTGAAGAAAGAAGTGTATTTGCAGGTGTTATGATGCCTAAACATTACTGTGCTTATGTTTAGTTGTTTTTAAAAAATTTTAAAGCCTACATCTTCACTTTTCCATGTCAGGATGAGTAAAATTGATTCATGGTTCTTTTACGTAAAGAAGCTATTTTAAACCAAATTGTCCCCATTGACAGAAAAGGGGGACTTTTGCTGTCAGTTGCAGAAATGTGGTTTTTCACCAAAGCAATCTATTACTGAACCAGAGTGGATTTGCAAACTTGCTTTTTAAAAGAAAAATATCCTTGTATGATTAAAGAGGAGAGCAAAAAACAAGTATCTGGATAGTCAGAATCTACTGGGATTTTTTCCCCTCACTCTGGCAAGCCTGCCATACTTGTAGGTGTATCTCAAATGGAACAGAATGTGTGAAAGCCATTTAAATGATTATTTGATAATTTAATAAAAGAAAATGCTTCAAGCCACCGCACCCTCCTACAGTTGATAAGTGATGCCACCTACTGTGAAAATATTTTACAAAACACTTTCGTTTGGAATCAGTATCAAATAGTGATTTTAAAATAAAACATGTATAGAGTTTTCTCTTGGCTCGTCCCAGTTTTGAGAGCAGACTGTCAGCTCGCCACCCTTGAGTTTATGTCCCATCTTTTTTCCTCCCCCAGATATGACTCTACCCACAGGTTTGGCTTGGCAGGTTTTATCTATTGGTTTTTAGCTAGGGATGGACTCAATATATTTGTATTTAATTTTTTTTTCTTGCGTGGTAGTTGCACTGAGCACTTAAAATACTATCTGTTCACTCTCATAGGTGAAGCAGATGCATTTTTACCCCCTCCTGTTTCTTTGTTTTGAGGGGGCAGGATGTTAAAGATTTCAGCCTTTCATGTGTATGAGACGCACAGTGCTGACTCTGAGGGCAATTTTGTGTGCCCAAGGCATTCTACTCTACAGGTATAACTTTCTTGGCACCAGAACAACTCAGAAGCACCACATGCCTTTATCATTTCACTGGCTAGTTCTCTGCTTGTGCTCTCTGAGAAATTGGTTTAAAGAACAACAGCAAAAACGATCTATTTAAAAAGTTGCACAGTTTGCTCGGCGTCTCTGAACACTTCACAGCCACGTGGCGACGATCTTGTAAGCCTGCAGCGTTTGCAGGGTTGCCTCGTGCCTTTTTCTTCCTTTCACCCCCGCCCCCTCCCCCTCCCCGGCACTGTCTGCATTGGCTCTTGCTAGCATTCCATGCAGCCCTGCTGTTTGGGGCACCTTGTGGAACTCCAGGCGGCCTTAGGAGCTCTCATTGTGAGCAGCAGGTTTCCAGGGAGTCCTGAAGGTTGCAGCATCTCAGAGATGATCTGAGCTTGACACAAAGTGGCGCAATTATCCAGAAGCCCTTGATGAAGCAGTAGCCCTTAAGGAGGATGCTCAAGTGGTCGTGGAGGATTCCAGAACTGAAAAGAACAGACTGCCCTGCCCATGCAGATTACTTCTTATTGTTGTTATTGTTTACTAGACAGTGGACACCTTAATGAGATGGGTCAGAGTACCCACTGCAACTGATCCAACTTCTGGCCTTTTTTTTCTTTTTCTCCTTAAAATTTAAAGCTCTTTTGGTGACATTGACTAGAAAATAGTGGATAGAAAGAGACATGGCTGATTTGCATATTCTGCAAAGATATCGTGGAGCCGTATGATGAAATCGGAATAAGTACAGAGATTTTGAGAACCGTTTTTTTCTGACAGTATTCAACATTAAGTATATACTTAAGCAGTAATGACTCTGAACCTACGCTTTGCATTCATGAACACACACCATAGGGTGACGCTTCAAGCTCTAGGTGAAGCCAGGATTTTCTGAATTATGTTTCATTGGGGAATTTTTACCTTTTTTTCCTGTTTATGACAGTCATTTCATCTGGTTTTATAATGAGGTCAGGAACAGGTGAATGTAAAATAATACTAGTAAGCGGAGTGATTTCTGCATTAATGATTAGGCTGTTTTTTCAATTAAAAGTTCTGGTATTTGAAACATACTCTGGACTTTAATCACACTTCCCAGTAATTAATCAGAATAAAAGATTTTAGTGCTCCTTGATTAGGTACAAATGATTATGGCTACCGGTCTGCAAGAAGTCGGAGAAACTGACCTAATGGCTAAAATTGGGGGGAAAACCTAGGGTCATCTTTGCTTAATTTTCCCCATTATTCCAGTAAATGTAAAGAATGAGCACTTGTGTAATATAGGAGTGTACTTAACTCCTTCTCCCCGCCCCCTTAAAAGGCCAACTTTTCCCCTTTATAAAATACAGATCTGCGTATTAAACCAATAACCTTTAATAAATGAGACAACAACAACAAAACCCACAATAAAAGCGCTTGACTACGGAGCCCTCGCGCAGCGCATCTTCAGCATCTTTTGTGTTGCCACATATCACGCTACTTTATGGACTTCTGCTGTGGCATTGCCCTTCAACGAGAAAGCTTTTTCCATTTTGTACCATAAAGAATATTATTTTTCTGCCAGCCAATTTTCTCTGTTAGTCACTAATTGGCTACATAAATCTCGGGTGTTGAGAATGAGGAATGTTTCAGTGTCATAGAGTGTAATCTTCACCCTTATTTACCAATTCATTAAGATTCATTGATGCAGGATCGGTGAGAGGAAATGACAACATAAATCAGACCTCCAACATAATGACCCTAATCAGTTGGGAATTGCTGGAAATGTCATGATGAACTATGTCCTTGTGTTAGTGCCACTGTACATTGTCATTGCGCTGCTTTATGAGTGGGACGCATCTTCCTGACACTGACTGTATTTAACGAAAAAAGAGTTGTTAAAAACCTGATTCCATTAAAGCTATGAGATCTATACAAGGTCCTGTGGTATTTAGCCTCGCGCCCTTTACCTCCATTGTAACTGCTTAATGGAGCTGCGGTTTAATGCACATTTAGAGTACACCTGAGTAAAAACTCCCCAGGGAAAAAAAAAAAAAAGCAACTTGATTTATAGCTTGTCATGTCTTTATTTAAACCAAGAATTTCGACATGTATGGAGAATCAGAAATTCTCACTTCTCCACTTAGGTACCAAATCTCTTGGCACTAAAGCTGAGGAAACATCCCCTGGGCCTAGAACCCCGTAAATATCCTCTCCTTCAGTGATGTGGATAATTCAAACCTCTGTCTCCCCAGGTTTGCTGATGGTAACCGCCAGTCATTCCTAGAATAATGCGTCAATTCGAAATTAGCAATAGAATTTGACAGGGGCTCATGTAGAGAGGTTTCTGGATCCCCTCCTACCCCCAAAGGTATTGATTTTATTCCACCATGTTCTTGGAATCAGTTCCTGGAAGATCAGGGGTTGCCCAGCTCTTTGGTTTAATACAGGTTATTCGTTTAGCTGTAACGAATTAATCGGGCGACAGTATGGAGCCAGTCTGGCTGGCCAGCCTTCTTCCCTTTTACTTATTCCTTATTAAAATCTTGACTTTGACCAGCAGGTAAACACTTTTCAGGATGTGAAGACTGAAAATCATCACTTTATCCTCCTTTGATTATTTTTTATTTTTTTCCCTTGAGCATGATGGTGACCATTTTTTTTTTTTTTTTAATCGTGAAACAAAATCTTTAATCTATGGTATAAGGCTGAGAAAGACCTGTAAGAGAACAAGACAAGTTTACCTAATCTTGACAGCTCTGGGTGTAATCTCCCTCTGCTTGTGACACGTCAGACTCTAAGATTTATAACTCCTTAATCAAATGTCTAGAAGTCTCAGGAAATGTTATCATAGGACTTCCTTTCACATGACTTACTGAGAACTCAATAGACCGTTAGATAAGCTCTAGACTCAGCCGGACCTTGGAATAATTCAGGTTGACTAGCACTTCTTTGGGGGTTTTTGGTGCCGGCGGGCAGTGTTTTCAGTCTGTTTGGGCAAGGGTGGGTTTACGGCCCCCTTCTATCAGGGAACTCTGTTGCTCCCAATAGAAAGACACTGTAATTTTTCATGTTCTGGGGTCTTGAGGTCCAGCAGGATCTGTGCTTTGCATCTTAGAGCCACGTGATGAGGGGATTCTGGGGAAACACGAGTGTGGTAAAGCCGCTTGCTCCTGGGCCGGTGACGTGTTCCTTGTGTGGCTGTCGAGGCAGCCTCAGGAAAGGGTCCTGGCTCGGCAGTGAGGAGGGGACTGCAGTGGGTCAGGAGCCGCCCATGCGTCAACAGAGGGATGACTCAGAGCGTGCGAACCGCCGCATCCTAGAACCACACCAGCCTTCTCATGTGGTCCGGGGGGCCCCGGCACCACTGATACCACGAAGACCAGAATGACTTTCCCCGCCCACAGCCAAACCAGACGCGCCCTGCTCACTCTGCCCTGTCATCAGAGGGGACTGTCAGCTGCTGGCTGACATCCTGCATGCTTCGGCTCTTACCCCAGTCTGACCAGCGCGGCCGTGCGCCATCCCTCTTACTGGCTGGTGACAGCTCATTTAGGGCACACCCAGGGGCTGAGAGCGGGCCAGGCCAGGGGTGGGGGGGGGAGAGTCAGGGAGGGGAGAGGGCACCGCAGAAGGAAGAGGGAACCCCCTGGTGGACACTGACATCCCCTGTGCCTGGCAGAACCCGCTGCCCAGGTAAGAGGTGTTTCTAAGGTGGCTGCAGTGTGCAGTGGGGCTCTGAGGCCGTCCAGAGTCTCGCCTGGGCCGGATGAGGATGCCCAGACTGGATAGGAAGCCCTGGGGTGGCAGCAGCATCCATCAGACTTTCAGCAAGCATCGGTGCTTTGAGGAATCCAGCTTCGCCTACAAGAAAGATGCTGAGATTGTTAAGTGATCCAGACCTTGCGAGGCAAAATGAGATACCCGGGTTCCTAAGGAGAGATAGTTGAGTTAGCTCAAGTAAATGGGCAGATGAAAATCAATGTAATTTAAACGTCTCCGCCCCAGAGGAGTCCAGCCTCACAAGCTGCCGAAAAAGTACTCAGGCCTGGGATGTGTCAAGTCAAGTTACTGTAAGAATCAAAGTCGTGGCTCAAACATTTAGTCTTTGCCCCCTCTCCAATTTTTTTTTAAACTTGGATTCATTCAGTTGGGTTATTTTTTTTAATTTTTAAAAATTTTTTACTGGAGTATAGTTGATTTACAATGTTGTGTTACTTTCTGCTATACAGCACAGTGAATCAGTTAGACACATACATAGAGGATTCATTCAGTTTTAATCTGTAACACCACCATTTGTTTCTAGAAGGTGAAAATTGTGTGTGAACCTACTGTCTTTGAAGGAAATATTGCCTCAGTGTCTGAAGACATGATTTTTCGTAGTCTAACTTGTGCCCCTGTGGTTGGCACCCTTTCCTGTATCCATTCTGGCTCTGCATCGAATCCCCTCACTGTCTTCCTTTCCAGAGATGTGATTGGGTTTCTGTTCGCAACCTCCTGGCTGAAAAGCTTTCCTCCAACCCTGGTGTTGGCGAGGAGGAATCCCAAAAGGCGGGAAAAGGGAAAAAAGTGGGCAGAGAATTGGAAATGAGGGGTGGAAACTAACTACTCTTGATAAGGAAAAATTCTTTACAGTCACAGGAATGTGTAACAGACAGACAAAATACCTTCAAAATATGCAAATCTGTGTTTATCTCAGAGAATTCTACGGGGAACAAATCCGCAGCATTAGCAATTATGACTAAGCTCAGAAGTCCTCCTCCTCCCAACCCGTAATACTTATAAACATCAATATAGCTTAGAGCTTTATGTTAAAATGTTTTTCTCCTATTTCTTTTAAGAGTTATTTATTTAACATGCTTTTATTATCCTCGATGATGTGATTTGGGAAGGAAGCATTAATTCTCTTTATCAGCTCAGTTTCCTTCCCAGTTGTTGAGCGAATTGAGCTATCCTAGTAGTTTATGAAGTAAGAGGCATTAAAGGGAGAGCTCACTGCTGTTCAGACTGAGCCACTTCTGAAACGTGGCTACCCAGGCAAAAGGGATTGACAGCTTAGCATTTATGCGGCAAATGTATTGGAATAACATGGCAAGCAGCAGAATCCGGCACCCTCACAAGCTGCCACTTCCCAGCTAGTGCCTTTGTATCTGCTGAATTTTTTGAGAAACAAGATGCCTTAACTGTTCACTCCATGTTGCTTGCTCAGGCTGACTTGGGTGAACAGTGTACCTCAAGTGATGATTTTGGAAGGTAGCCGGTGTTTGTTATCTGCATTATAAGTAATGCGTATTCTGTCACTCATTCATCCGCTTACTCATCTGTTCATTCATTCAAGTGATATTTACTGACTGTCTGTAATAGGCTAGGTCCTGGCAGATCTGGGCACCTTCGTAGCTGAGTATTCCTAACTCTTAAACATAGTGCTGATGTGATCATGTTAGAATAACGTCAGATATAACCTTGTCAAGACAACCAGTCTGTGGGATGTCCTTGGAGTACACTGTTAATCTGTGACTATTTTCTAATGAGCTTGATGATAAATGAGATGCTGGTAGCTCACAAAGGACCACTGGGTGAGGGGCTGACTCTGTCCCATGCAGTCATTGACTCATTTATTTAGCAATGTCCACTGGGCATGACTACGTGTCGCTATGCCGTGTGCCGGATCTTCTCCCTTTGACTTGCTGGATGATTTTAGAAGCTCGTCTAAACCTCAGTGTTTTTTTGCTCTATGTCTTTTACGCAGACACTTCAAATCCTCATTTTGCTCACAGCCTTCCCATCACTGGCATTGATTGTACTTTACTTCTCCATCCCATGTCTACTTCCCTCTCTGCCCAGCATAGAGCTGATAACTAGCCTCTTCCGTGGTACACTCCCTACATCTCTCTCCCTTATCCCTTCTTCCTCCACTCCTTGGACCTTGGCAACTCCCAACTCCGTTTTCCATCGACTCCACTGCTCCTCCTAAGCTAATGAGTACTGCTGGTGGTTCTTTCAAAACCATGCTGAGTACACAGCTCTGCATTCTGGCCTCAACTCAGCAAGCCCTCCTGGGCTCAACAATCCCAGGGTCTGTGGTTTTAGAGTCCTCTTTTTTACCACATTGACTCTACAGGAACTTGCCAACTACACTTGAGCCTCTGCTCTACCTTCATTTGATCTCAGCAGATACTTTAATTCCTCTTTTACTATAAAAATGGTGGTCATGTGACTTGCTAGACTTCCCTTCTCTAAACGCAGAATCCTCAGCCTTTTTTTCTCTTTGATCACCTCCTTAGTCTTCGAAGAGAAGGGATTCTCAGTTTATTGAGCAGCTGCCATGGTTCAGGCAGTGTGATTGATGGCTCACTTCTGCATCTTTGCATTGCCCGTGACCCCATTCCTTCATTCATTCCACAAACCTTTGCTGAGTGATTGCTCAGTATTCAGTACTATTAGACTTTAGTGAAGCAATGATGGATACTCTTAGCCTAGTGGGAGGAGGAGTTTAGTCTTTATCATAAAGAAATGTGACCTTTGGCCAACAAAAAAATAAAGTACATCTGGAGTACTTAGGATGAAATAAATATCTAAATAAATATCTTAAGGTAACATTTGATCTGGGTTTCAAAGCATTCATTCATAGAAGTTTATTAATTAAAGTAGTAGGAAAGGGGCATCAGAGAGGGAGGGAACAACATATGTAGAGATACGACAGAGCAAAGCATGTTTGGAAAATAGCAGGTAACATGGAGTACTGTGGGTTAGTGGAGGAGGACAGCAGGAAAGAAGTCTGGGAAGTTACACAAGGTCCCTGTTATTCCAAACAAAGGAATTAGGGTTATCCTTTGAGGACAGGCGAGCTTTGGGAGGTTTGCAGGCAAGGGAATGACTCAGCCAGATTGGGTTTTGTTTTGAATGATGCTTGTGATAGTAGCAGAAGGTTCCTTGGGTATTGCAGGAGAGAGATGATGAGGGCTGGATGGCCATGATGATGATGAAAAGAATGAGGATAAACTGGATGGGTATGTAAGGCTAAAGATTACCACATCTTAGTGGTCAACTGAGTGTCAAAGAAGATGACAGTGATGTTTTCCTGATCAGGAAAATTAGCAGGTTTGAGGAAAGAGTGTACAGTTTTGGACACGTTGAATTTTGGGACATCTGATGGACTTTGAGTGGTGTGAATAACCAACAAAGGAGAGAAGTAGTTCTTGGGGGTCCAATCTGGAGTAATCACTGCGTTAAGCGGGGGTGAAGCATATACGGGAGGGCACAGGGGAACTTAAGGAACAGCAACGCTGAATGCGTGGATGGAGATAGTGAAGTCTTCAAAAATAAATAAATAAATAAAAGACCAAGGAGGTGAAGGGTTACAGAGTCCAGCAGCAAATCGGGGGGTGCAGTGTGGTCTCAGAGAAAGTATGGGAGAGGTTTCAGAGTGGCCTTAAATGTGAGCTGTGACAGAGAACCTCTGGTCTGTGGGGTTTAGCAGTGTTTCTGGCTGTGTCCTGGCACCACCTGCATCCTCATCCCCTAGCCTGCCTGTAGTAAATGTTGCCTCCAGGGTTCTACCCCAGCCTTGCTGCCCTGGATCTGGGTGAAGTACTGAATTCTAATTCGCTTCAGAGCTTAGGAATTACTGTCCTAGCCTGGAGAATTGAGAATCCACAGCGCAGAGAGTTGCAAGTAGAAGACAAAATCGTGGCGAGAACATCCTTTCAAGACACTTAACTGAGTAAGGGAAAGAGGCTGAAGGGTGGACACAGGAGGAGCAAAAGAGTAACCCGGAAATGACGATCTAGGGGCAGAGTACCTGGAACGTAATTATAGGCTAAAATGAGGGGACCAGTAGGGAGAGTGGGGTTGGTGTTGGAGGGACGGTAGTTGACGGAGGGCACGGATTTAAGTGTGAAGGTAGAAGGTGAACAACCTCTTACTCTCAGAAGGGAAGGAGGAAAGGGCAAGAGGATGAAGATATTTGATGTTGGGCGGGGGAATTCCCTGTTGCCTTCTCCATCATCTTATCATACTCAACTTCTCTAAACTGCTTGAAAAATCACCAACCACCCCTTCCTTCTTGAAACTGCCTTCTGACTTCTATGTCACTCTCTGTGGTTCTGCTTCTGGTTGTCCCTCTATGGTGGACAGAGATTGAATGACTCTGATGTTCGCATGTTCGTCCACCAGCTTGATATAGGTGTGTGTATGTATAATACCTTAATTTTCCCTGACCTTTAGTGTTTTCTTCTAAAAAGGGGGGTTAATACGTACTCCACAGGGTAGTTGTATGGACAAAAAGTTAGTGCTCAGATAATGTCACTCTTCCTGTTGTCTAAATATAGGAATTGACGCTGGTTTGTTTGGAGGATCCCTCCCGGCCCCTCTCAATCTTACCCACTCCGTTTGAAGTGTTAGCCGTATACTCATGACTCCCCCCAACACAGCTCTTGTTTTCACTTCTGCTTCTCTCCTGAGAACAATCTCTTTCCCTCGCTTGGCTGTTCTTGCAAGAACATCATTATTCTCTTGATCATCTGGGCTGGAAATCAGAGAAACTTACTGACGCCTCCTCAGTTCTTCTAACCAGACAGCTCCCAGGTCTTTGGTTCGAGCTGCACAATATCTCATTCATTCATTCATTCATCCATCCATCTGATAGACAGTGAATTATTTATCAAATTGCCTCGTACCATGTGAGGTACAAGACGTCATCCCTGGCTTACAGTTAAGCATGCAGAAAATTACAAGACAGTGTAATGATTGCTCTGCAAGAGTTCAGTTTAAAACTTGATGAGACCCTGTGCCTGAATGCCTATACCGGACTTGGTGGTGAGGATGGTCTGTAAAAGCTTCTTAGCTTGAGCTGAGTTTTGAAGTTCCGTAGGACTTAGCTCCATGAAGATTCACTGCAGAGACTTAGAGGTAGAGGGAACGTGTGTGTGGAGATACAGAGGCATTCAAGGCCATCGTTGAGCATGGCCACAGTGTCGATGGGGAAGGAGAGGAGAGGAGACTAGAAAGAGAGAGGGAGAAACAGAGACAGAGAGAGAGAAAAGGAACAGGTACACTGATACAGCCAGATCATGAAGGGCTGGGTGCCTAGCCCAGTGCTATGCGGTAGAAATAAAATGAGAGCCCCCCCTAAGGAATTTAAAATTTTCTATGAGCTACATTAACAAAGTAAAAAGAATCAGGTATATACTGTAAAAGTATTTTATTTAACCCAATTCAAAATATCATCATTCTAACCTGTAATCAGTATTTAAAATTTATGAAAGACACATTTTACATTCTTTTCGTACATACTAAATCCGAAAAATCATCTCAGTTTGGATATTCAAATTTCATCAGAAATACTTGATCTGTACTTAAATTTCACAGAACTTACAGCTGAGAAGGTAGATGCGTATATCCAAGTTGTTCAGCACATACCTGAAAATTTTCCAATCACTGAACCAAGTGTCAGTTTTTAAATTTAAACTAGTTTGCATTAAAATTTCACATATATCAAAAATTCAGCTCTACAGTCACTCTAGCCACATTTTAATTGTTCAGTAACTTCATGCAGCCAGTGGCTTTCCTACTGGACAGAGGAAGCCTAGAGGTTTGGGACTTCACATGTAAGGCATTAGGGAGCCATTGAAGGAGGAGCCATTAAACAAAGGAGGTGATGTGATCAGACGTGCTGTGACATGGCCAGGCTGGGAGATGTATCCATTCCCATTCAGAGTTATAAAGGGATAGGGGCATGCTCCAAGGCAAGGGTGTGGAGAAGCAGATACTATTTAAATAGCAGGTAGAGCCCAAGCCCTAATTCCACTTCTTTCCAGGCATATTATTTTTGGAAGATTTGATGGCACTTATCTGTAAAATGGGATATGACTATCCATACTTGCCGTTCAGTGGGAGTTGCCATAAAAAATCAAGTGACTTTTGCACAGCAAAGGAAACCATAAACAAGACGAAAAGACAACCCTCAGGATGGGAGAAAATATTTGCAAATGAAGCAACTGACAAAGGATTAATTTCCAAAATTTACAAGCAGCTCATGCAGCTCAATATCAAAAAACCAAACAACCCAATCCAAAAATGGGCAGAAGACCTAAATAGACATTTCTCCAAAGAAGATATACAGATTGCCAACAGACACATGAAAGAATGCTCAACATCATTAATCATTAGAGAAATGCAGATCAAAACTGCAATGAGATATCATCTCACACCGGTCAGAATGGCCATCATCAAAAAATCTACAAACAATAAATACTGGAGAGGGTGTGGAGAAAAGGGAACCCTCTTGCACTGTTGGTGGGAATGTAAATTGATACAGCCACTATGGAGAACAGTATGGAGGTTCCTTAAAAAACTAAAAATAGAACTACCATACGACCCAGCAATCCCCCTACTGGGCATGTACCCTGAGAAAACCATAATTCAAAAAGAGTCATGTACCACAATGTTCATTGCAGCTCTATGTACAACAGCCAGGATGTGGAAGCAACCTAAGTGTCCATCGACAGATGAATGGATAAAGAAGATGTGGCACATATATACAATGGAATATTACTCAGCCATAAAAAGAAACGAAATTGAGTTATTTGTTGTGAGGTGGATGGACCTAGAGTCTGTCATACAGAGTGAAGTAAGTCAGAAAGAGAAAAACAAATACCATATGCTAACACATGTATATGGAATCTAAAAAACAAGCAAAAAAATGGTCATGAAGAACCTAGGGGCAAGACGGGAATAAAGACTCAGACCTACTAGAGAATGGACCTGAGGATACGGGGAGGGGGAAGGGTAAGCTGGGACAAAGTGAGAGAGTGGCATGGACATATATACACTACCAAATGTAAAATAGATAGCTAGTGAGAAGCAGCCGCATAGCACAGGGAGATCAGCTCAGTGTTTTGTGACCACCTAGAGAGGTGGGATAGGGAGGGTGGGAGGGAGGGAGACGCAAGAGGGAAGAGATATGGGGATATATGTATATGTATAACTGATTCACTTTGTTATAAAGCAGAAACTTACACACCATTGTAAAACAATTATACTCCAATAAAGATGTTAAAAAAAATCAAGTGAGATGATGTAAAGAATAATACAAGCTTGTATTGGTTAAGCAATGAATGAATGAATAGTAGGTAGAGTGGATGGGAATTGGTAATGCGGGAAATAAAAGAGAAGGAAGACGATCAGATAATTCTTGATTTGAAAAGCGACCTCTGTTTGAAAGCCGCTGGCTTGGGGTTTGGATGGAGGAAGAAATAGATGACCTCAGTCTGACACAAAGTTGAGGTTATTTTAGCACATCCAGAAGAAATGTCCAGCAATGTCCAGAAGGTTGTAGGAGTCCAGGTCTGTAGCTCTGCAAAGATACTTCGGTTGGCGGAAACGATTCAGCATTCAGCGGATGTAGGTAGGACTGAAATGAAGTCATGGGAAGGATAAGGTCTTCCAGGGATGGTGCTTTCAAGCAAGGGTCAGCAAACAACAGCCCTGTGGGCCAAATCCCGCTGGCACCTGTCCTGTAAATAAAGTTTTATTGGCAGTCACTCAGTCATGCCCGAGACATGTTAGTGTCTTGTTTCTGGTTACATTTGTGGTACAAGGCAGCTACAACTCCGAGTGATTGGGACAGGGACCATGTGGCCTGCAAAGTGGAAAATATTTACTCTCTGGCCCTTTGCAGAAAAAAACTGTCAACCCCTGCTTTAGAGTTTGGGAATCCTGAGTATGGAACTCTAGGCAGGATGAAAGATTTCAGGATGAGCAGAGGAAGTCAAGCTCATTAAAAGGAGTGAGAAGGAGCCACCCAGAGATGTAGGCAGAGAACCACCGTGAGCCGGAAAACCTGGAGGCAAAGAAGAGAGAGTTTTTTTTCCCCAGAGAGAGACAATGTGAATGACAGTGTCATGTGCTGTCAGGAGGTCAAGTGAGGTAAGGATTGAAAAGTGTCAATTGAATTTAGCAGCTCCAGTCGCATTAGCGATTGCGGTAGGAATATTTGGGGCAGAGGGGCGGGGCAGAAGCCAGCTTAGAGTGGGCTGAGGACCCAGTGGGGAGGAAGAAGGGGAGGCGATGAGGTCTAGTTCTCTCCATCAGCAGGCAGGAAATGGAAAGAGCGCTGGGGGGAGCCGAGAGAGACACCTGAGGTTGAGGAAACCTGTTTTAAGATTGCCATGCGTACTTGTCAGGAGGGGGAGAGTATAGATTTAACAGCAGAAGAGGGAGTCATGATGGAGCAGGTGCTCAGGAGTCAGGGGGAAAAGGGAGGGAGCCCCCAGCCCTCTTTTTATTCCCACTCTTACTGCCTCTGTCAGTACTGGACTCAAGCTTCCTAATTTGCCCCCTGGTCTCCTTGCTTTAGCCGCATCCTGCGTACTTCCATCAGATTTCTCTTCCTAAAATATTCCTGTAATCCCAGCCCTTCCCTGCTCCCAGCTCAGTGAAGGTTCCATCTCCAGTCTTCCCTTCCAGGCTTGGCCACTTCCATTTCCAGGCACCTCTCCTCCTATCTGCTTGTGAGCACGCTCTCCCTCAGCCTCCTCATTCCCACCCTCATGAAACACAGCGCTCCATGACAGGGCGTCACCTAAGTTTTGCCTAACCTTGACCCATCACAGTTGCTCGGTTCACTAGTATTTACGAAGTAGAAATGCGAGCAGAAATCACAAGTCATTAACATTTTAAGGCATATTATACATTTATTATCGAAAAAGAACTATAACTCATTGCTTTGATGCAGTGCAAATTCCATAGAACAGTTTTCTTAAGTGTGATGCTACCAACATGAGGGACCAAATAATTTTTGTGCCGCGGCCTGTGCTGTGCATGGTAGGATTTTAGCAACACGCATCCCTGGTTTCCCAGTAACACCCCTTCTTCCCAGTTGTGACAACCAAAAATGTCCCCAGACATTGCCAGATGTCCTCTGGGTGGGGCTAGGGGGGCGAAATCACCCCCTGTTGAGAACCGCTGCTGTGGAAAGACAGTGTTAGGCAGAATTTTTTTCCCCTTATGTTTTCTATTATTCCAGATGTATCCTTTCCCCTCATACTTTGCATTTTTAATAGTTGGACCCAAGGGAAATTATCCTGAAGATGTATCTTATTCCAGGCAGTAATAAATGGAAAACACCCATTTTTGACTGCTTACCAAGTTAATAGTGACTCTATCCTATTCCATCTAACAATACAAGCAACTTATAAAAATCAAAATCGGTGCTCCAGCGTGTGAGCTGATGGGGTTATCGCTCAGCTCCTGTACATTAAGATCTTGAGGTCTTAACACAAACCACGTCTTATGGTAATACACCTTCCCCAATGTCCCTGCCTTTTACAGGCAGTTCCTCTTGCGTATTCTTCGATGAGGGGCTTTCTGGTAAAAGTGAGGTCAGAATTCTCCCATCACAAATACTCACCTGTTGGAAGGAAGCCAACTTTTGGGAAAAGAACCCAAAACGAACAGGACGAGCTAGGACATCATAGTTAAATTTTTTATGTAAAGTTCACGAATTCATGGGAAATGAGCATAAGAAAGCCGTGGTGGGCTCAGAGGGCTGGTTGAAGAGACGCTGAACACACTCGGTTGTGAGGTTACGAAAGCTTTCTATTCAGTGAGGAAGAATAAGGTCGCCCCCCTCCTGGGGTGGGTGTCCTCGGTGTTGGGGATTTGGTCGTGGGATCTCTGATGCCTATTCTGTCCGGTTTTCCCACTGTGTAGACAACACATGCTAAGTGCACTAGTCATTAACCACTTGCGTCCAGAATATGAGGTACAGCTTGCTAATCCTCTCTGCAATTATTAACATGTACTTCCTTGACTTCCACAAACCGTGTATACAAAGGAGAAATGCTTCTGAAAAGGCAATTAAAGATTTTTTCTGGAGGTATCGAGGCTTCAAAGTCATCATCAAGAGACTGCTTAGAATGAGGCTGGTTAGCAGTATTACCCTCTGCCCTGCTCTGCATTTTCCCTTTTAACTACAACTTGGTAAACAAGAGCTAATTCTGAACAATAACCCGGAAAGTGAATGTCATTCTCTAAGCTGTCATTCAAAGAAATGTTGACTTTATCGATGTTATATTCCTCATATCACCAGGAGAAAGCAGGAAATGTTTCTAAAAATCATTTCACTGAGAACACAGTCCTACTTCAGGCTCGTTTTATGATGGAGAGAGGAGTATTCTGCACTTGGGAATTTTTTAGTGGCTTCCCCAAGGTCTGGGTTTTATGGGCTACTAATAATCCCTGTGATTTATTGAGCACCTACTGCGTACAAGGCACTTTACATATATTAGCTTTGTGTGCTCTCAGAGCCCCGTGCATTTTTCATTGTAACAGTGCTCACAGTCCTAATCTCTACTTATTATATGAATAATTGATTAATGTGTGTTTTCCCCATTAGTCACTTCCATGTCGGTGGATCTGTATCGATTTGTGTTCCCCATCGTTGCCCCACACTTAGGACAGGACCTGGCACATAATAGGGACAAAATAAATAACTGCTTCGAAGGATGAGTGAATCCAGATGCAGAGTGGTATGATTTTAGAGATGAGGAAATGGAAAGGTAGAGTGGTTGGGCGGCTTGTTGAAACCTTGCACTTGACAGTGCGAGGAATCAAATTCAAGTATGTCTGGTCCAATGGCGACTCTCTTTCCACCACACCTGCCTTCTCAGACTTTAATTGAATCACCTGGAGGCTCTCACCCACATGCACATGCTTGTTCAGTGGGTCCGAGATGGGCCTGAGAAGGTGCATTTTGCTCCCGCGCGATACCTGTGCTATTGTCCATAGAACCGTGCTTTGAGTAGTGGAGGTCTGCACCATAGTTGCAGCGTAAAAAGTGATCACTTCCTTATCTGTTGGAGGTGTATGTGGTTTTGTCTGGAAATCCTTGCCACGAGACAGAGCCTTTGCACCTGTACCAGTCTCCTAAGGAAAGTACCACAGGGATCTGCTCTTGGATAAATATATTGACTCCTTCTATCATTTGGTTATCCATGGGCTGTGATCTTTGATGAGTCTTAACTCAGATATTGATGATGCTCATAGGCCCTGTTGCCTCCCTTAAAAGTCTCGTACTCAATACCAGGTGGCGTTTCTGCTCTAAAGATGTCCAGTACCCCTACTCTTCACACTTACCATGGAAATGCCAAGGAGTAGCAATGCCCTTCCAAAGTTTCTTTGGATATTTTGTTGATGAAGGTGTCCTGTTGAGAATCTGGAGTCTCCAGACATCTGGTGGTCTGACCGCTGAGTCTGCAGTCATCCAGTGACCCCAGGACCCAGTATGTGAAGAGAGGCTGCCATCACTGACCCTGCTATTGGTACCTGCTCCGTTGACTGTGGGCATCTTAAGCTCTGCCCTTTTTGTTGGTGTGTCTGTGACTGTTTCTTCTTAAATATCCTCCCTGGCTCAGCACTTCCTCCTAGGTCTTGAGAAAAAGGTGCAGAGGTTGGCCTCTTTACTAGTTAGGAGTGGTGGGTTCAAGGTTTAGGTGCTTATCTTAGCCATTTGACACCACATGGTGGAGAAGCATGTTTCTGAGAAGGGGCCCCTCAGTCAGAGCTGTGATTACTTATCACTGAGCAGTCCGACACCCGGCCCCCCACCTATACTGTGTCACCAGCCTCTGGCTGTTTCACAGTTTCTGAGTTCAACCCTTGCTTAACCGTAGGATGATATCTGAGTTCTTGACTTAAGACTGACGGAGTCTCTATTCCTCCCAGTCATGTACACCAGATCTGTTCATCATCTCTGTGCCTAATTGGAGCCTACCCTTCATTCATCATATAATATAATGTCACCATTTTTTCGGATATGCAGGATTTGAAAATTCATGTATGTTGTGTTCTAATTGTGTAGTAGTAAAAATTGAAGGGGCACTTTGAAAAAGATTTATTTTAGCTTGGTATTTTGAAAAACTCTTTCAGCTCTGCCTTCCTTTATAATATTCAGGGGTACTAAATGGTCATGAAGGGTGGTTTAATGAGATGAGGACCTACAAGGTAAGGGCATCATTATATTATTGAAGTCACACTGAAAGTATATAGACAGATACCTGTAGTTTGTCCTGAAGTCACTTATTGAAGAGCTTGCTTTAGTTCTCTTCACGTGAACAGACAAGGCACAGGAATTATATATGATGAATGAGGAATCTGCCACCGATGGAATATTCTCAAACCACACGATGTTTTTTTTCTATCTTAGTACATAAGGTTTTCTCCCTTTCATTTTTATTTTTCATTTGTTTGAGAGTGTTGTATTGATTTTAATCTATGTAAACTATATGCCTATGCCTTATTAATCAACTTCGCAAAGGTAGTGATTAAAGTGTGCAAATGTGGAAAGCCACAAAAAGAAAAGACAGCTTACATCTCACTTTTATATATAAAAATTATCCCCATTTTGTAATACTTTAGCATTATGTTCATTGTTCCCATAAAAAAAATACTGTATTTTGTGAAATGATACAATCTGTGAGGCATTTCCCATTATGTAGACACCATGTCTTTAAATTATAGCAATTTCTTAAGATTTTAAGGCAAAATGGGCTCTTAGAAGTGTGATTAATAGCAGGGAATGAGGCTAATGCCGGGTCATCAGTGGCACTCCATTACAAAAAAGGTTGGGCTAATAAAAGCATCCATCTTTTTGACCAATAAAGCATTTGAATGATATGCTTATAGTTTTTTATCATATAGTAGTTACTTGGTAATGAATAAACTCTGAACTTGCATTGAAGAAAGGCAGCTCTACTTAAGTGGCCCTTGGACTAGCTTTTTGATGATGTGAGAACAGGCAGGCCTGGGAGGGAGGCTTGTGTTGGAGCTGCTGGTTTGATTTTTAAGGTGTCTTCTATAAGCATCATACCCACAGCCTAGGAGTCCCATCTAGTTTAGGGGCAAAAGTAGAGAGTCTAGTCAGTTGATTATTTCTTTAGCAGCATAAGTGTATACAGTAGGCTCTCTATAAGTGCTTTGTGAGTTGCATTGTTAGGAATACTGTGCTTAGGAGTCAGGGATTAGTCTGGTCCCAGCGTGGATCGCTTAGGCCTTCCCTAGCTCAGTTTCCCAAGACATAAGCTTGTACCACTCCCTGGTGTGTTAGAAGAGGATTTTTAGATGGTTCATAGGTCATTCACCAATTCTCATTCCTGTGATTTGATGCTGAAGCAATTCCATTTTCAGTCTGTTTTAATCCTTCTGATAAAGCCAAGGAGAAAGTCTCCATTTGGTGCTAGTATGTCTTTAATCTCTCTCTTCCCATTGTAAACTCACTATTTAACAAAGAAAGAACATGGCTTCCACTCAGAGCCTTTGTGGACTGCAGGATCTAGCTAGAATTTAATAACATTGGTTGGGTTGTATTACATTTATTACAAAGTCTTTCCTTCAGAGGGATACATAGTGGTTTTTCCATTTGATGAAGTGATACAAAGTTTTCTCGGAAATAGATTTATGTTTGCCAAAAGTGCATACATTTAAAAAATGACATTGGAGGTGTAGATGAAGAGGGCAAAAATAAGGAAGGTAGATGTAGAAGTGAATGCCTGAGGCTTGGAAACTGGCTCAAGGGGCCACTCAGATGGCATGACTGCTCTAAGAATCTCAGGATTTGTAAGATTTTTGTCCCAGAGAAGAGTTGTGGAAAGAATAAATCAGTCCTTTCCAATCTTGGGTCTCCCCAGAGCTTCCTCAGGACTCTTTTCAGTTTTTAAAATGGTATATCAAACAGATTGTATGATTAGGAGTTGGGGATCAAAATATACACACTACTGTATATAAAACAGATAACCAACAAGGGCCTACTGTGTAGCACAGGGAACTCTACTCAATATCTTGTAATAACCTATAATGGAAGAGAATGTAAAAAAAGAAAAAATATATATTTATATAAAGTTATGTGTGTATATATATCTGAATCACTTTGCTGTACACCTGAGACTAACACAACGTTATAAATCAACTATATTTCAATAAAAATTTTTAAAAAGTAAAAAAAAAATTTAAAAATGTCATGTGAAAGGCTTCTTCATAAATGCACTCTCTCTTCCTCTTTCATTTATTTTTAATTTTTTTTTTAGTAAATAAAGCTTTACACATTTAGGGTCTATGGGGAACAAAATAAGTAAATAGACACATGCAGGTACAACTAAAGGTGGATTAGAACGAGTTTACCACTACAATTGGGATAGAGGAGAAAAGCATGTTATCTATCCCCCTCACGGTAAGGAATCAGTAGAATCATCTCAGAATTCAAAGGAGTCTCCATTTGGGTGATGATTATGTACCTAAGGATAGCATGGCGTTAAAAACTCCAGGGCTTGGTTACTAACCTTTACCAAGGAAAATGTTTACACCTCTTTGGATTACCATTTAGCATTGTACACCCTGTTTATAATCCTTGACCAGTAGTCTAGTTTCTCCAGACTTTAGGTATAGAAAATAAAAATGAAGGTCAGGAGAACTCCTGGAAAAAATGAGAAGTGTGGATAGTGAGTAATCAGCATTTTCCATTGAAGATGGGCAACAGGGATGGGAGGTATGTAAAAGCGTTATGCTTTTACTTCTTCATTTTTTTCTCCCTTGAGTTTCGCTGGGACATAGGATTAGGGACTTCTCTGTTTCCTAGTCATCTCAGCCGCATGCGCAGAGCCGTGAGCATGGAATTTGAGAACGTTCCGTTCCCAAAGCATTTGAGGAAGAGTCTCTGTGTTGTTCCAGCAGCCAGACTTGCATCATCAGCCCGCGGTGAGCAAGGCTGGGTTTCCTTCTCTAGGGCAGTGGAACAGCTTGAGCCCCAGAGGGCTTTCTAGGGCAGAAAAGGGAGACGTCTCCGTGTCCCTTCCCAGTGTCCGTAAGGTGGGAACAGGTCCACGAGCCTGAGAAATTCCCTCCTCCTAGGGTACTGAACCCTCCATGGAAATTTCTTCTCCAGACGTTGTTGAGGCCTTAGGGGCTGTGTTGGTTTGGGGAAAGGAGACAGTCAGCAGAGAGGGACTTAGGAAACAAACCGCAGTGCAACAAAACAAAAACACAAAAGAAAATACCCTGTTACTTTGTGACTTCAGGGTTGCAGAGCAAAGATTAGATTATTGCAGCAGGAGCTGGGAACAAGAGCTACTAGAGAAGGTTAGGAAGTCTGTAGTGGAATTCAGTGTGGGGATCGGGGGGACGGGGGAAGACCAGTAAAATTTTGTTACAATTTTTATACAGAGATGGAAATTCCAATAATCTGATCATTACTAATGTAATTGCCAGAATCTTTTGAGGTGTATCTTTAGTTTTGCTTTTTTTTTTTTAATTTCATTTTCTATTTTCAAATTCTGCTTCGGATATCCAGCAGTGTTTTGCTGTACTTTGCACTGACATAATGCTGAATTTTTAAAAATTAATTAACTGATCATAAATGTAAGATATAGATAAATTACCAAACTGTCTTTCAGTATGTTTTTGCTTATTAAATTTTAAGTAATGGATGTTATTCACACATATCAAAAATTAAGTAGTTTAATAATGTTAAAGTATCTGTAAAATAGAGTCCCAAACTAATGTTTTAATTGCAAATTGTATACCTAATTATAGTATCTCTGATAGAGTATGATAACTTTCTTATGATATACAGCATACTGTTTTACATGTTAGTACACATGAAACAAATTTTTGAAGGTGGAACATTTCTTTGTGACACTTTGTTACTGGACGCAGTAAGCTTGTTTACTCTTGGCTTTGAAGACTTAAGATTTCTTTGAGAAGCTGACAGCATGAACTGCTGAATCCTCATACGTAACATCAACTGATTAATTTATTTATATAATCTTTTTTAAGGGCAAAATCATCACCAGGTATAGTTTGGTTTTTGCAGGGTGTTGGAGAATGCTACAGATCTGTTTGTGGATACAGTGTGCTTAAAGGTATCTTGGATCAAGAAACTTGGGGAGAAAGGAACATCAGGGTTTTCCTTCTAGGTAAAACATTCCAGATCTGAATCCGTGTTTGACCCATATATTTCACTGATAAAAGGAGATGAGCCCAGGAAGTGAATGCATGGTTACTCAAGCATGAAAATATTACAGTCTTTTAAAGCTGTTACCAGATCCAACCTATAGTAGTTGAAACTGTGTAGATGCTTTATTTTTATCTACAAGCCAGGAAATAAAAGGGCATTGACTGAACTCTGTTTCATTTGGGGCGGGGGGGGGTGGGTGACGGGGGGGACCTCTTTTTCTTAAAGGGGGCCATGCTTTTTTTGGATTGCTAAGTAACGTCACCAGTAAAGAGTTAACCGGATTTCACTTGATTCGCTCTGGCTTACGTGATGATGAGTAATGCGGGGTTGGTAACGGCAAATTGTTGTTTATAAGCAAACATGGCATTGTGCAAACAAGCAGGCCTGGTCTCCAACTGGTTTGATTTCATGGTGGTCAGCAGCTGATCTATGTAACATACAACCTTTCTGCCTCTCTAAATGTCAGAAGAATGACTGTTTGTTTATCTTGCCTTCTTTGCAGCTGTTTACTCTGTAATGCATTTACCTCGACCTTGATTCCCGAAGAGTTAGCCCCACTCTCCTCCCCAGTTCTGTTTACATTAGTCCTGCCCCTGGTGTCACCTATGAAATCTGTTGATTATTCCACCTGGTTAATGTTAAATTGCTCTTGTAAGATGATGTGTTTGTTCATAAACACAAGTGCTGGGCCCCTTGTTTACTGTACCCATGGCAGCAATCGTTATTAAACAAATATTGCTTTGTTTGCGGGTGTGAGCAGCAGTTTATCCTGCAAGGTCTGTTTTTAAAAACATACACAGACACACTAAAAAAAGCAAAAAAACAACAAAAAAAAATTTAAATGCTAGAATTTCGATAAAGAAAGAAAAAGGGGAACTTGTCCCTGGAATGTGGTTGAAACAGACTTAGGTTTGCTTTTCTTATCTTTTGCTTAGATGAAGGGGCTGGAGAGATTAGCGAGTTGTTTGGTTTTTCTAAGAGATTTCCTTAGTGTAATGATATCTATGCAGTTGTTTGCTTTTTTCAGAAGGGAGAGAGCTCTCCTGAAAGGCCACTAGCTCAGTAATAGAACATCAGATGGCTAGAAAACTCTTTGTGGAACAAACAAGGACTTAGAAGGTCTAGGAGAAAAAGTCTAGTGCTATGAACAAGGCAGTCACCTCCGAAAGGTACAATCCTTGGATTTTGCATTTGGTATGTGTTGTGTGTTGTCCTGTGGGCTCTCTATGGACCCTCTGTGATGCGTGTACTCTATCAAGTTTGAAAAAGGAAGATTAACTTTTAGTTTAATATGTTCTGAACAATTCCTCTGTGATATAGAGACATCCTGAGAGGAAAGCATACAATTAATGTGCAGGGATATATTTTTAAAAGCTAGTATTTTGATTCTTACCTGTTACACTTACCTGTCTCATTTTAAAATGCACTTAGGTGTTGTATCCTTTCTGGTTAAGTAAAGCAGACCTTGTATCTCTTTATTCGGCTTGGAGGGTGTGCGTGTGCGTGTGTATGTGTGTGTGTGTGTGTGTGTGTGTGAGAGAGAGAGAGACTCAGACTCTTGGACACTGGCAAGCACATTAGATAAAAGCCAACAGGAGCCTGTCCTTTGTCATGTTTTGCAAACAACAGAGCAAACTCAGCTCACATCATCTTTGTTTTCTGTTTTTTAAATTATTGTTTGTTGCCGTTTCTGACTTTGCCTTGTGTTTCAACACTGGGCAGGGCTTGCTAGACTTCGCTGTAAATTACAAGGATACACCACAGACTGGGGTGAGGCTGGAGGCTGGGGGGTCATGACCTTCAACAAATGGTGGTCTTTCATATCAGTAAAAGCCTGCTAATCTCTCTGTTAAGAGCGACTTTGGGGAGGGGGGAGAAATGCATACATTCATATTGGAGTTTTTCAAGGATAAAATTAAATAATTGTCCCTTTCACGCAATGGAGAAATGCAGGCAACAGACTTCTGATGGGCTGCATTCATGAAGTTGCCACGATGCTGTGAACTTATTGTTCACTTTGGCCACCAGAGCGGTTAGGGGCTGCAGGAGAAATGGGAGACACGTGAAGTGTGTCATCGAACATGCTGGTCATTAATTGCTGTTAGGAACCCAGCCCCATGTATACGCAACTATATAAAATATGGAAATGAAAAAAATATATATTCTGAACTGGTTGTCTGTCACTTGATTCCACCAGACTCTTTCTGAGAATTCAGCTGTTTGAATGATTAAAGTTCTACAGGCTTTGTTAGTTCTCAAACTTAAAATCTGTTTTGTTCTATGAAAATGCATTTTAATTAAGCTCCGCAGAACACCTGGCTCCGTCAAACCCTAAGATTCAGCGGCTTCCTTGTGGCAAAGCAAACAGCCTAGTCCTGGATTGGCAAGGCTCCTTTTTAGTCTCTGTTTAATTATTTGAGCTCGTCTGGATTAATATGACAGGGAGTGGGTATGGATTCTTCTTTGTACTTCTGTTTCCTAGAGCGGCTTCTTTCTAACTTCTATAGTTTGCCCACAGTTGCCATGATCACAACACTTAAACTCTTGTCTACTGGGAGAGAAGGAAAACAAGACCAATGGTTGCCGAAGTTCTAAAAATATAAATTAGACATCTGTAACTTTTAAGAGGGTGGGATGCTTGTCATTTGTACTCATGGCTGTCTTATAAAGAGTACAGAGTCTCAGACAGTTTGGTTACAACAGGTCGTGAGACAGAGGCATCTACAGTTTCTCTGAAAAGCTTTGCTGCCCTGGAATTAAAATTCAGAAATGCCTTTTCCTTGGAAGTTTGAAGTCTCCTGTCTTCACCTGGAAAGGCTGGTAGAAAAGGGAAACCATCTTTTTGTTAAGAACATCATTTCATTACCACCCTATTCTTCTAATTCTCTTCCAAGTCATGAATTACAGGGAAAATGAAACATCCTGTTATTTACCATCTCCAGGCCCTCTGAATTGTCCTTGTGTGTATTAAATGTTCACTATGGGTTTTGGTAGCGTTTTTTGTGGGTTGATTACCTTTACATTTTCAACAACTGGGACAATCCTACTTCTATGAAGACTTAAAATGATTTAATGGCACAAGTTCTATTCTGAGTTTTAGAACTGCAAAACGGTTAGTCATTCCCAAGAAGTCATTTTAGAAGAAGCAACATAAAAGGTGGTGACTACAAGCCCTTGATCTCATTTGATTGAGAGGTTGGACTTGGATTTTTCTGTTGTGTAATCATTTAGTTAAAAATTCAGCAATTATGTATTGAATTCCTATTCTGTGCAAGGCGTGTCTGAAAGTCAAGTTGGAGATAAAGGAATTTTTGGCTTTTAATTCTTATTAAACACATGGAGGTGGAGAGGTGCAGAAGGAAATCATTTTAATCTGAATGCTTTTTCTTCCATTTAATTGATAAGTACAAAGTGCTTCTGGTTCAATTGATAAATACAAACTAGTTCCTATTTCTTTTTTTTTCCCCTCCTTTGAGCTGTAAATGTAAGAGAGCTACAATATTATTAATTTTTGCAGTATTATTGTTATTAATTATTACCTTATTAACAATGAACATAATTTTCATCCCAAACTTCTCACCAACTGAGGATTCCTTTTTTCACTGAATCCCTGTTGTTACAGATTCTGGCTCTCTGAGATGTATCCACCATACCGTTGGCTGTACCCATTCCTTTGCCACACCAAACCCTGCATTTCCTGCATTCTTGAAGGGCAGAGGGATGGGTAGCTCCTTTAACACACAAATGCCAGCGCCTCCTAGGAGGGGTGCTCCTGGACCTTATTTATTTCTTCTCCTCCCCGAGAGGCCCAGCCCATCACCTGCATGATACTCTCAATCCCTTCTAACCTAAGATCTATGAAGATTCCAATTTTGCCCTGATCCTCCCATATGACTAAATAAGTGGCCACTTTTTTTTTTTTAACATGCTTTCGACCATTTCATTGCTCCTGAACTTTTTCCTCTTTAAGAAGAAATTTCGGATTTTTAAAGATAGATCTAGATATCTACAGTGCATTGCGAAGTTGATAATTCATAAATCATTTTTAACAACAGGTAATATGCATAATTTATGGTGTTACAGTGCTATCTTTTTGGTATTTATGATGGATAATGCTCAGTTTTTGCCCTCATATTACTGCTTTAAATTATACCACGAGAAAATTAATGAGAAAGTAGATTTATGGGTTTCATTTGTTTGTCAATTCGGAAATTAATTGGGTGTTAATTTTAGCCGTCTCTCATCAGACCAGGACTTCAGTCTGTGTGCATTACTTTGTATTCATTGTGGCTTACTTCCCATTTACTGTGGGTCACTAGCTTTGCATGTATTAAAATAGCCCTCCGGCTCCTTCCCTTGATTACTTTTTGAACTGCCATGCATTAGAAAATTTTACGCCTTTCTGTTATAATTATGAAAATTTGGTATTGGAAGATGGTGCCTTCACAGCATAGTCAGCACCCTGACTTCTCTTCCTAAACTTGGCTCTTGGATGGTCTTTCCATGAAATGGGACTCCTGCCAGTGGGGCAGTGGACGGACAGACGGAGGTGTCTGAAGGGTTCATTGACAGCTTGCCGAAGTGCTCTTGGATGAGAAAATAATCAGGTGTGGTCACTCTGTTTCACCTGTTCTTTTCTTCCTTTCCTCCCCCCCTTCTTGTTTTATCTTTGAGAGTATGCTATGAGCCCACCACTTGTAGACAGTCATTCAGTGTCTTGGGGCTAGTCGAGGCCCCTCCATCACCCGCTTCCTTAACCCCTACATTTCACGTGTAATCCCCTCCACCAGCCCTTCATCTCCTCACTGCCACCTGCCCCAGTAGCATCTTGCCAGGTAAAGGGTGAACGATTGAAAAGCATGTGTCTCACCCTAGGAAATGTAAAGCCTTCTACCGAGAGGCTCTAACTTCCATCTGGATGCTTTCTGCGGCTTGATTCCCTGACTTGAATGAGAGTAAGTAAGACTACCGGGTGGTTTAGTTTCCCAGGCCACCCCACTGAACTACGATGGGGGGTGATCCCCTTAGCTACACCTTAAAACTCCTAGGTGTGTATCGTGTTGCCAGGTAAATCGTTTGCACATTTAAAGGGAACCAGATCATTTACCTGATGAGACCCAGAAGTGCATGTTGGCTTTATATTCTTAATACAGACAGGTTTTATTTCTTCTTTCCTGAACCACATGAACATGATCAGGATTTTGAAACTTCATGATGCAACATGAGGATTTTAAAGAGTACTGTTTTTTTTTATTTTTGGCTGCGTTGGGTCTTCATTGCTGCCCGTGGGCTTTCTCTAGTTGCGGCGAGCGGGGTCTACTCCTCGTTGCGGTGCGTGGGCTTCTCATTGCGGTGGCTTCTCTTGTTGTGGAGCACGGGCTTTAGGCATGCGGGCTTAGGTAGTTGCAGCCCGCGGGCTTCGGTAGTTGTGGCGCACAGGCTCAGTAGTTGTGGCTCGTGGGCTCTAGAGCGCAGGCTCAGTAGTCGTGGCGCACGGGCTTAGTTGCTTCGCGGCATGTGGGATCTTCCCGGACCAGGGATTAAACCCATGTCCCCTGCATTGGCAGGTGGATTCTTAACCACTGCACCACCAGGGAAGTCCCAAAGAGTACTTCTTTAGAACAAGAGCTAGCCTGACTCCCACCCTCCTTGACCCGTCTGCAAACCCTGTGTGGAGAGTAACTGATGATGGCGTCAGAACGTGTTCAAGATTTCCAGAATACAGGCATACCCTTCTTTTATTGCACTTCACCTTCTTACACTTCACAGATACTGCATTTTTCTTTCTTTTTCTTTTTTTTCTTTTTTTATAAATTGAAGGTTTGTGGCAACCCTGTGTCGAACAAGTCTGTCGGCCCCATGTTTTTCGGCAGTATTTGCTCAGTTGGTGTCTCTGTGTCACATTTTGGTAATTCTTGCCAGATTTCAAACTTTTTCATTATTGTTATATTTGTTAAGGTGATCTATGATCAGTGATCTTTGATATGACTATTGCAAAAAAGATTACAACTTCCTGAAGCCTCAAATGGTGGTTAGCATTTTTCAGCAACGAAGTATTTTTTAATTAAGGGATGTACCTTGTTTTTCAGACATAATGCTATTGCACACTTATTAGACTACAGTATAGTGGAAACATAACTTTTATGTGCACTGGGAAACCAAAAAAAATTGTGACTCGCTTTATTGCGATATTCACTTTGTTCGATATTCGCTTTGTGGCAGTGGTCTGGAACCAAACCTGCAACGTCTCTGAGGGATGCTTGTATAGGAATTCACATAGTCTCTCCATTTTTAGAGTTGTCCTCTTCCTCCCCACTTCCTCCTTTCCTCTGTCACTTCCTTCCTTCCTTCCATCTTTCCATCCTTCCTTCTTTTTTTTTTTTTTTTTCTCCCTCAGAGCTTCTGTTATCTCTTCAAAATGCATGCCATTTTCCTTCTGTCCTCACACATGGATGAACAATGAGAAAGAGGATTTTTCTTTGTTGGGTGGGAGGAGGACCGTGTAATCACTCTAATCATTTTCCTAAAAAGTGGTTTCACCGTTAACTTTTCTTCTCCTCTCCCCACAGACATAGAAATATATTTTACAAAACTATGTTTAGTTTAATTTACACATCCTTTCATGAACAGACCAAGTTCTTTAAGGGCATTTATTCTGCTTCATATAAATAATTGATCAGCCAAGTTAATTTACTTCTGCCTGACTTGGTCAACCTTAATTAACTGCCCTGGAATCAAGACTAAACTTTTTGTTAGCTTAAAATCTTTCACAAGCATGATAACAAGGGCTTTATTTTCCTTAAATTTTCAGCATCAACACTGTAACCAAGGAAATAATCATAATAAGAAAGCATTGCTTTCATTTACTATAAATACATTGGCCAGGATATTATGAATTTTCCAGAATACTTCCAGAGAGCAGCTCTGTTGGCAACGACAATAAATAAGCACGCTAAACTCAGTTCTTATCCTTCCTACAAGTCCCTCCAGCACAAAAATCGATCTTTTGAAATCAGTAGCTCTGTAATGTTTCCAAGCAAGACGAGAAGCGGGCCATTTTGGCTTCCTTAAGCTTTCCGACATCTGTGCGATTTGTAGCATCAGCTTTTGTGAGGTTGTGTTGAATGGATCATACGTGATTTAAACACGCCCCGCGCCTTCAGAGAAACCATAGAGAAAGCCAGAGGAAGGTTGGGCTTTGTTTCTCCAGAAAGGACTTATGCGTGGGTATGGCATGGCCGTGCCCTCCAGGTGCCATGTCTTTCCTATTCAGGCACTTTGGATGGTTGTGCGCTGTTTGTTGTTTTCAATTTGTCACGAGCAAAGCAGTTCATTGGTTCTAGGGTGTCCCAGAGGGAAGCGGAGGTTATGCACACTGGGTGCCTGGGACAAGCACAGAAGAATAGAGGGTCCAGCATGCTATGTTAGAAAACACAGATGCCTCTCCCATGACTTGCTTTAGGTGATGCTAAAATTGTAAAACTCAGTAGAAAGAGACAAATACAGTGGTTCGCTAAAGAATGCTCACACTTTCAGCTTTGTATTTTAGATGCTTTTCTTTGTCTACCTGCCACCCTCATTGTTGTCTTTTTGGGTTTTGACTTTGTTTTCTTTCCCTCGATGTACTTTGCGTCACCACCTAGCACAGGACTTTGCAAACTGGAAATTCTCTCACCATTTTTTGAACGGACAAGTTCACGTCTGCAAGGGGGAGTGATTCTGGCAGCATCTCTTCCTTAACCTGCTGAGGTTTAGTTTTCTTATCTGTAAAATGGGAATAGCTTTCCCTGCTTTTTCTCCCTCAGAGAATTCTTCTGCGTTTGAAAAGTACATAAGAGGGCTTTGTAGTTTGTGCAGCATGACACAGATATAAAGGCTTATTAAATGGCTTGGAACATTCCATAGAAAGAAAAACTGCCAGCCCAGATATTGTTAGAAATGTTCTTAGACATTGACACTCCTCATTTTTCACATGTGCTTTTCAAAAAACCTGTTTTCTCCTGATTGGTGTGGGAGATTATGGGAAAATTTAAATCTTCCAACTGACATACTACTGTTAGCACTTGACTAATTAAGGACATCCTCGGACCAAAATAATCCTTTATGCAATTTTGGTCCCAAAGCCTGCACTCTCACAAACCTGGTTCGCAAGCCAAGCTGCTTGGCTTGATGCCTGCAAAACTTGTGCTGGAGGACTTGGCAGTCTTCTTTGGAACTGCATGGACCAAACCCTTCTCATCAAACTGTGCACTGGGGATAGTTCTTACTCCACCCACCATGATGGTGTCAAACTCCGGAAACAGGAGCGGGGTCTCTTCGACCGACACCTGTCTTCAGGTCTGGGGTCCTGATGGTCACGTGGTTTGAAAGCAGCATTTTACCTGTAGCTCTGCCCCCTGAGGACAGGCTGTTTGGCTAAATATGCCCCATTCTGAGGGCAGGTATAGAGTTTAGGTATAGACAGTGCTTTTCTCTTTGTGGGGTGGGAAACCCCTGTAATGGATAGGGTTTCTGGAAGGTTTAAAACTTTTTTCTTTTTTCTTTAGCTATGCTTGTGATATATCCTAATAATTAAATGGGTTTCCTTGCTCACCAGTAAGACAACTGTTCTCTTTCTTAAATCCCTAAACACTGTCTTTTCCTAAGCTTCTATATGTATGGGCAAGTTTGTGGCAGAGAAACTAAAATGTTGGGGGGAAAAGTACCTAGGTTTAACAAATTTATTTATTTATTTATTTTTGGGTGATAAACTAGGTACTTGCATTTTGCCTGGTTCTTGCATACTGGAGAAAGTTTTAGTTGTTTTTTGGTAGATTCTTTACTCTGCAGACACTAAGAATATGAACACAATTTTTAAAGGACTATAATCACTGAAATATCTGATCTAAAGAGACGAGAGTGAATCAGCTGTTGTGTCTGAGTTTGTTTCCCACCTGTTAACAAAAAATGCCATTCTTAATCCAGTTCAGAATTGGATTAACTTTAAAAAAAGATATGTCTTCTGGGTTTATGAAGTTTGTAGTTACGTTGGGTAATACTATGCACTGAAAGGAAATAAAGACAGATAGGAATTTTTCTGCTTTAATTTTTCCATTTGTTTTTTGTACGAGTTTATAGAAAAGAGACTTAAAACCAATCCTAGCAAGAAGGCAACCTCCTCTAAAGATGCCCAGAGTGTTTAAATTTCCCTGTTGTCACATATTTCACGTGTGGGGGGAGAAATCTGCAACACTGGTGGTACATATGTCTTTCCATGATTTGAATCAATTTGTTTAAAAGTTTTCTGCCCTTCTTTTTTAAATTAGTTTTTATTAATATAAAAATTGTATAGTTGATTTACAGTGTCGTGTTAGTTTCTGCTGTACAGCAAAGTGAACCAGTTATACATATACATACATCCACTCTTTTTTAGATTCTTTTCCCATGTAGGCCATCACAGAGCACTGAGTAGAGTTCCCTGTGCTATACAGCAGGTCCTCATTAGTTACTTATTTTATATATAGTAGTGTGTATATGTCAATCCCAGTCTCCCAACCAATTTATCTCCCCCCCTTTTTATCTAGGATTGGTGTTTCACATTTTACTAAAGTCTTAATTATATGGGCATTTCTCAGCTTGGACGTTTGAGCTGCCATCTTCCTTTAGTGACTCTTGTTTTTTTCTGGCCTCTCTACTTGAAGTGTGACCCTGGCATCTTCACTGTTTGCCTTCCCCCACCTCACCTCAACTTTAAGAAAACACGTCAGACTGAATTTGTCCAAATCTTGGTTCCACCACTAGTAGCTATGATATTTACTGGGCAAATTAAAATAAGTCTCACAGAGCCTTAGTTTTCTCATCTAGAAACTGGGGCTAGGAATTGTCCTGAGAACTAAATAGGAGAATGCATATAAATCGCCTGCAGTCGGGACCAGCACAACACTGGTGATCAATAGGTGGTCACAATTGATATTGGCGAATATTACCTGTCTTTTGTCATAATTGATATTAGCAACTATTGTCTTTTGTCATAATTGGACATCTTTACTGAGAGCTGAATTGGCTCCTTGGGATCATGGTTTTGTACCCAGAGAGCAACAAGGAGTGTGAAATGTATTTACACAAAGGCCACATTCTCTAGCGACTTGTCTTGGACTTACAGTTGTCCCCCCTCATCCACAGCTTCGCTGTCTGAGGCTTGTTACCCTCAATCCAAAAATATTAAATGGAAAGTTCCAGAAATAAACAGTTCTTAAGTTTTAGATTCCACGCCATTCTCAGCGTGATGAAGTCTCACCATCCTGCTGCAACCCACTGGGAGTCACCCCTTTATCCAGCGTTTCCCAGCCATTTGTCACTTAGTAGCCATCTCGGTTGTGTCTTAGTATCACAGTGCCCGTGTTCACCTGTTACACCTTAAGTAAAATAGTAACATCTGTTTTACTTAATGATGGCCCCAAAGCGCAAGACTAGTGATGGCGGCAATTTGGATGTGCCACGGAGAAGCCATAAATTGCCTCCTTTAAGAGAGAAGGTGAAAGTTCTCAACGTAATAAGAAAAGAAAAAAAAAATCCTGTGGTGAAGTTGCTAAGATCTGTGGGAAGAACGAATCAAGAAAAAAGAAATTCATGCTAGTTTTGCTGTCATACCTCGAGCGGCAAAAGTTATGGCCATAGTGCGCGATAAGTGCTTATTTAAGATGGAAAAGGCATTAAATATGTCTAGCAAGATATTTTGAGAGAGAGAGACCATACTCACATAACTTACATTATAGTAATTGTTATAATTGTTATCTTTTCTTGTTAGTTATTATCGTTAATCTCCTACCATGCCTAATTTAGAAATTACGCTTTGTCTTAGGTATATATGTATAGGAAAAAACATAGTATATATAGGATTCAGTAGGCATCCACTAGGGGTCTTGGAACGTATCCCCTCTGGATAAGGGGGGGACTACTATATATATCTCTCTTTTTTTTAAAATTTGATGTTTAGTACTTTCAGATTCAGAACTTTTCTTTGGCCTGCCTAGGCGACATTTCCTCCAAAACAAACATAAGAGGCCCAGACCTTTCAGGCCTTAAACCAAGCTAGAGGTTAGGAATCCAGTATGAGAAACACCTAACTCTGAATGGGACTTCTCAGGAGAATTTTAACCATAAGGCAAAGATAAGAGTCTGAATTTGTTTAGCTTCTGAAAAGTGGGGAGTTTTTTTTTCCTCTCCCTCAAAGAGGCCTATCTTATTGGAAAGGCCACTTTTGAAGAGTTTCAGTACCTGAATGAGTCCAAGGAGTGTGAATCTGTAAAATGCTTTTTGGGTTTTGAGTGTAAGGGTTTTCAGCACGGGTTACCTCAGGGGGCCTATTGGTAATGTGCATCATCTTCTGATAGCCTGAATTTGGAGAATATTTCTCTAAGAGTGTAACACACCACACAGAGCCTGCATATACGAAAATTTAATGTTACACTTAATATGCTGAACAGAATGACTTACCAGTTTTCGAGCAAAGCATCCAGATATAATCACAGAAATTTAACCATAAATTCTAGGTTCACCTGAAAATAATTGTTTTCTTCTAAGGGGAAAAAGAGAACATATAGAGAACAATACTAGTAAAACTTGAATTTGTTTTTTTCAAGTTTTTTATTTAATTTTTATTTTATATTGGACTATTGATTTACAATGTTGTGTCAGTTTCAGGTGTACAGCGAAGTGGTTCAGTTATCCATATACATACATCTGTTCTTTTTCAGATTCTTTTCCCGTCTAGGCTGTTAGAGAATACTGATAGAGTTCCCTGTGCTATACAGTTCTGTATTCAAAAACTAGGCAATTGGACCATTTCTAAGGGGTAACGTGAGTGAAAGGAAACGACAACTGTTTACGGATTTTGGCAACACTGAAGGCAGGGCCCTTCTCCTAATGTATAACAACTGTGCTAACAGCTGCTTTTTTCTTTCTCCCCGGCTCCCTCCTAAAAATCCTTCTACCAGGTTTTTGAGTCATGATGCAAGAATCTGGGACTGAGACGAAAAGTAACGGTTCAGCCATCCAGAATGGGTCAAGCGGCGGCAACCACTTGTTAGAGTGCGGCGGTCTCCGGGAAGGGCGGCCCAACGGGGAGACGCCGGCCGTGGACGTGGGGGCGGCCGATCTGGCCCACGTGCAGCAGCAGCAGGTACTGAGGTCTGGAGTGGGGGCCGTGGAGGGCGGTGGGTGCCAATGCTACTGCTTACCCTGATGTTTGACAGCTGCGAATGCCTGGTGCTCACCGGCTTTCTGACTGTAAGCAGCGTCTTCGAAGCCACTAGCGCACCAGGGCCCCAGTGACTGGCTTTAAGAGACGGAACTGCCAAGGGCTTGAGAAGTAGAGTCTTGGAAGCCCCCTCTGTCTTGGGGAATGGTGGTTGAAAATGAGGTTGGGTGGACCTCTGGCCACTTCCTTTGAGCCTCTAATGTGTCCGCCTAAAGTTTAACTACTTGCAATAAAACAAATCTTTGGAGAAATGGTTCCCAGTGCTTGAAGCAAAAAATAGATACATAGACTTATTAAGCCTTATGATGAGAGAAACAAAATAAGGGATCAAGGGTAAAAGAGAAATGAGTGCTATAAGAGAGAAAAGTAGGTGACTTAGGAGAATAGAAATAAATGGAAATACCCAAGCAGAATTGGGTAGATAACAAGACATCAATAACATAGGCATCGGTGTGAGAAACTGCTTGCTGCTACCTGGAGGAATTTAGGGAGATGGGCCACTTACAGATGTTTCCTACATACATATGGCAGTTGGTATGTGACTAAATCCTGTTAATGTTTTAAATTCTCTCTTAGTGGTGGCTCCCCAAAATGCACGTAAGTTGCGATGTACTCATTGTGTTTTATCCTTTGTAGGCATTTAAGTGGGTACCTAGGAGTGACTGGTAAGATATTTCCAAATGGTAAAGGGTGTGACCCAGAAAATGGCACTGTGTGGCCAGTGTTGATGCAGATTCAAATAAGTAAATAGCATTTGCTTGACGATAAGCATTGTTTTCCCAGCCTCTCTTGTAATTAGGAAATATTGTTTGTTTTTGTTAATGATAACGGATGATTTTTGTTGCATTTTAGTGTTTGATTCATTTATTCAGTACACAGTAATGGTGCCATTTGGAAAAAGGTGTAAAATGAATGGTGCATCTTTGGACTTTCTGAGTGAAAGAGAAACTGTTGGGGGTTGAGGGAAGAGAAAGAAAAACACAAACCTTTTCTCAAGCCATTTTCTTGGAATCTATATCAGAGAAGCCAAGGCAGTCCCTCCTTGTTTTAGGGATATAGCCTTTGACGGGCTCTAAAACATGGTTTATTTTCTCCTTACTAAGAATTTTTTACAAATAAGGAACCATTAGATTGTTAGTCTATCAGAAGTTGGTGGAACCAGCATGAGACAATGGAATCTGTCGGGGAAAGATACAACAGAGAGAAAGAGAAGGAAACTAACAGACAAGCTAAGGTCTTAATTCAGAGGACTTGAAGTGATTTGATCTCTCTTTTAGTGGCAGCTCAAATCCGATAGTGCCTGCTTCCTGGGCATCACATCAGCTGGGATTTATGATGTATGTTGTGTATAAACTTTGGGCACTTGCATTAGTGCAAATGGCCAAATTCCACCCAATGCGGTTATTGACAAAACCTATCAGTATATGGTAGAAAGGTATCCATGTGTTTGTGTGTGTATTTGTTCATTTGATATTCTCAGATGTTCATGGTTCTGTTGAGAATAAATAGTCGGTCATTTGGTTTGCCATTTTCTGTGCCCTTACCATACAGAGGCCAAGGTCAACTGTTTCTTTATGGAGCGGTTGAAGTGGGGCTATTGACTGATGTGGTATGAACCCCGAGTAATTAGTATTTAGAGTATGTTAATTGGATAAATGAAAATTAACTTCTTCTGATTTTTATTTGAAAAACTGAAAATCATCCACTATCTCAAAGTCGTAAGCCAGCCAAAAACTTTACTTTTATACCATCAACACACACACACACACACACACACACACACACACTCTCACAGACACAGCCTGACCCCACGAACAGCAACCACAAGTTAACCTCACAGAAGAAAGTTGTATACATGCATTTTAACAGCATCTTCCTTGAAAACCATCAGTAGCAAAATTATTCATGTCTCCCCTCTTTATCTCGGCCGTGACCACTTTGGAAACTATGTTGTTATGGGTTATTGATATAAAAGTCAACACCTTTTGATTGTGCTTCGAAGTGCTTTTAATATTTTTATAACAATTTTATTTCTAATTGCCAAGGATATGTTTTGGGAAGGAAAAAAGCAGTTGGGTCTATCATTGTGGCTAAAACCCCACATATTGTGGTTGGCAGGCCTTTTTGGTCTTTTAAAATAAAATACTGACAGCTGTGTGACTTCCCTAAGTGTATGATGAGGCTCTTAACAGGTTGTTGGGGGGAAAGAAAATCTGTAGATGAAATAAGAAAAAAAAGCGCGACAGGATTGAAAAAAGTTTTACGGGACTCGCATCCTCAGTTTTCTAACAGACTGAAAACTGCTACAATTAAACAGTTTGGAGAAATCCGAACGTCAGCGTGATGGACGTGGGTTGTTTTCGTCATTTTTATTCTACAGGTTTTTACTTGAAGTGAGAATACCAGCAATGAGAAAATCACAGCCATGCTGAATTCATTACTGCGGTAGTCACACAAAACCACGGATAAAATTTCAATAACTGCAGGCCACAGTTGAGTAAACAGTTGCACTGAAATTTAATTCCTGTTGACTTTTCCCCCATTCCTCGCCAGGGGCACATTCTGACTCTGTAGTACAAAGACAACAGGGGTTACAGCTTTGATTAATGTAGGACAGTGGAAGAGAATTAGAACTGTAAAATATGTTAGAAGTCCATGGAACAAAAAGATCTGGCTTAAAAGGACTTGGTATAAAAATGAGTTAATTATGCTGTGTATGAAACTGAATGTTCTAGGATTTTCCAGTTGCACCAGTACAATCATTGACGATACAGGGAGAATTTTTACCTAGTGCCAGGATTTAAAATATATAAATGCAAGCCTCTCCATGTTTGATCGATATTACCAAAGATAATTACGAATGAGAGCAAGTGCCCTTTCAGGATGGAGAGCTTTCACGAAGATTCGCTGTGAAGTGAGTGACTTCTGTGCTGGGTTTGGTCTATAGGTTGGCTAAATTGGGTCCAGACAGACTTGTGTGTGTGTGTGTGTGTGTGTGTGTTTAATTATGTTGTTGACCACCTAGAAAAATGGGAGAAATCTGGCTTTTACATTTTCTCTTGAAAAATCAGCAGATCTGGTAACCGTGGCCAATATTCCTACAAGGGTAACGATTGTTGGGAGATGAATTGCTACTAAGTCAGGGAGCCTATAGCCCAGCAGTCAGCCTGAGTTCCCACCCAGTACCTTTGCTGACTTGTACCCTCTAGGCAGTGGAGTTGGTGATTCTTTTCTGGAAGTTGCCATCATCACTCAGAAGCCATCGGCCAAGGAGAGGTGCTACCATTAGCTGGAGGAGCCCGCCCACACACTCACAAACTGTCTTCCTTCCTCAAAACTAAATGTATTATCTCTGTAATGTTTCAACTCTACTTATATCTGGGGCATGAAACTCTTATAACAATAGTTTTCTAATAATATAATTTGATAATGCTTCCGAACATTTTCTTTTAGCCATTGAATTATTCTTTACCCAGTACCATCACTGCTTTTTATTTCCTATTATCCCTGTCCCATTTCTAGGTCCGTGAAAGTTCTGTATTGGATATGGACTACTCCATTATGAAACTCAGCAACAAATACTATTACCAATTACTAAAGTTTTTTTTTTCTTTCTTTCTTAAAGAAAGGATTTTAAAATGTCCAGAGCAATTTCACAAACTGTGTGGATTAATGCATTTTAAAAGTCTTGAATTTTAGAAAGCAGGATTTTATTTCCATATTGCTGCAAATGAGAGCTTTTTCAGATAAGCATATTACATAGAGCATAATGTTTAGAAGTTTCTCCATATACAGCATATGCTGTCAGGTCAATTAACAGAATGCATACTAGAAAATGTTTATTCAATAAAAATGAATAGCTGTTAAATAAAACAGCTATTTCTTAACAACATTCCATTTAATGATGGGCTTTTTTTCTTTTTTTTTCTTTTTTCTTTTTTTTTTTGGTACCACCTGGCACTTTTATTGTCTGCAAATCAGTGTAGGGAGAGCTTTGCTTGCTAGAGTGTTGAGGTATGGCTGTCGTTTTATATGAGAAGGGCAGTTTAGAAGTAGTCTGTGAGAAGAACATTTAAAAAAAAATAAACTAAATATGGAATTCAAAGATATATTATTTGGAGAGTGTGGACAAGTGATGTGTTTACTTCATATTGCTGCTTTGACATTTGGTTTAAGGTGTTGGACCTTTTAGCCCAAAAGACGTACATGTTTCATGTTAGTAATTTAAAAGAAAAAAACAGTCAATGACTATTAAGGAGGTAAACGAAATAGAAAGGATAGGGAGCTTCTGCAAAATCGTGAACGAGAAGGAGGAGGATACACTGGGTTGAATTTTGCCAATGAGCCCCTGAGGGAGGTAAAAGATGAGTCATTACACAGGACCAGAGACGCTCAGAAATTCTTCTCTTCATTGTCAAAATGGCAGAATGAATCCCTTCCTTTAGTTTTTGTGACTGAAGTTACTAGTGGTTATCGAACAGAACAGGGAGAATGTCCTACCAACATTTCAAATTTTAAGTGCCTCTGTAGAAAACAATGCCTGGAAGAAATAGCTGTCAGTGTTTGGATGGGCAGTAAGGTCGTATGATAGGGGCCCTCCCTTTGTTTCTCATTCTCCCCCATCTTTCTGTGGGGGACCATGTTAAATTCCAGTGGCCATCCTTTGTTTGTTTACCCTTCTACAGAGGGAAGCCCAGGTGATTAGGTATGTATCTGTAGGTGCAAAGATGAGGTATCAGTGGCCAGTTCAGCCTTACCATTCTCTTTTTCTTTGAAAAAGGTTGCTTATGAACTTTGTAGGGAATCCCCTCAAATTCCCATTGTAGCAGCCAGGGACTGTGTCTGAAAGGGAGGGTCTCTGGACGCCATTGGAAAGGTAAAGATGTTCAGCATCTTTGTTTCCTAAGAGGGAAGCTTTCAGAAGAAAGTGCAGAAGAAGAAGACATTATTCATCTTTATTAAGTGCCCTCATGGGGCTGGGGATTGTGATAGGGGCCAGTGCCTTCCTTCACTCATAGATGAAGACCCAAGCTATAGTTTTAAATTATAAAATTAAAAAAATTTAAAGGAATTGCTCTGCTCAGATAGCCTCTCCTGGGATACAAGGTAGAGTTCAAATATTATAGACAATATTGATGGTCAAAAATATTTTGTAGGAATCAATGCCACCAAAATGTTAGCGAAAATCAAACAAATTGAAACGAAACAGACAGATATTCAGATAATTCCGACAAATAAAGAAAAAGCAGCCACAACAATAACAGACTTGCACTTTTTCTCAATTCCTTTTGTGGCTATTTCTGGAAAAGGCATCTTTCCCCCTGAATGCTAAATTTAGTTCTCTACTCTGTTGTTTAGGTCTGCCTTCCATCCAAATATTGTTGTCAAAGATTTATGTAACTCGGGTTGTGAGCCTTGTATGAAATTCTTTCAAGTTCTGATTTCTGAACAGTTGTGTGTCATTAATCTCTCCATTGAAAATTAAGATGGCCCAGAAAAAAAGAGTCGTGTACATAAGAGAGTGTAGTACTAGAAACCCAGATGCTGCATTTCACTATGAGTGAAGTGTAACCCTCTTGACTTGAAGCAAAGGCATTGCTACTTTGAGAAGGTAATTTTCAGCCCTGACCTGTGAGCTAATAATAATAGTAAAAAAAAAAATACTCCCTATCTCTTGTCTAATCAGAAATCTCTTTTTGAACTTTCAGGAGGGATGACTTTAATGGTAATTTGTTGACAGATTAGCTTCGGTGATTGCAAAGAGTTTGTTTTGCAAAACTGGCAGGCTCCTATCTGTTCTCTGAAGGCAAGCAACCTACTTTGCTGTTTTGCAAGTGCCTGCCTTTATTGACAACTAGTGCTGAACAGGCAGAATTGGTATGTTTGTGTAATGTAAACCTATAGCTCGCCTGATGGAGTCTAGTGTCCTTTTAGGTAGTGCACAGATTGCTTGATAAAAAGGGTTACAAGGTGACTGCTTTTATGACAAAGTAGAATAGCAATATAAATGCAAGTGGTGGATGGAGCAGGAGAAAGGAAGTTTATATAGGGAATTGAACCCCATATTAGAAAGTTTCTTTTCATCACTTGGTCTTTGAACTCAAATCTATTGTAATCATGAAGTGTTACTTGTAACATTCCAGAGACCCTTTGCTAAATACTGTGTTTGATTTGGTTCGTGGAAATACAACTGTATTTTTTTTTTCCCCCTCTCTCACACAAAAATGTGGTGAAGAGAGTTTCACATACTGGCCTGGCCTCAGCTTTGGTTCAAGGCGGCTGCCAAATGGACTGCAAAACATGTCTTAACTTTGTTTCTTAGCTTGCAACTTCTTGAAGTTCATTTATTCATTTGTTTGCCTATGTTCATTTCATCTTTATGGTGTCACGCCTATGTGTGACGAAATGTGGGGACCACATTGCTATGTGAGGTGCTGGGAAAGTATGGGAGCATCACTTGGGAGTCTCTTTGGCTGGAGCCTAAAAAGTAAGCCTGGAGGGGTGGGAAGGTGGCTAGAAGCTGAACCGAGTTCAGTGTGTGGGAGGCTTGAGATCCTAAGCCAGGGGAGGTTTCCAAGCTGAAAAGAAAGGCCATCCAAGAGGTGGTGGACTGAAGGTAAAAAAGGTTGGACCTGGCCTGGCTTGGAAGGAAAGAGATCTGGAGAGATTAATCGTAGCGACAAGGCCATTGCACTTGGTCCTGGATTTAGCAGTGGGACACCAACCCTGGCCTTATGTCATTGAGGGCACCATGTTGTTGACCCTGCCTTGTTCCCTGCATTTCTCCTCCTGCTTTGGAAGCCCTTGGTCAGCTGTCAGCCCCATAAGCGCAGGGATAGGCCTTTCTCATCCCCTGATATTCATTCCTCAGCACAGAGCACAGTACCTGGCGGACAGTAGTTCTTAGCCTCTGTGAATGAATGAAACAGAAAGAGAAAGGAAGGCCTGGGTCACGAGAAAGCGTTCAAGGGCACGTTGGCAAATCGACAGTGCCTTTTGGAATAGAAGATGTGAGGGCATCAAGAAGTGGGAGTTAGGAGGGGTGATTCAAGATTTCCAATCTGAACGACGGGCAAAACAGTGCACCGTGAAACAAAGAGAGAAGGGCAGCGGGAGGAGAAGCCAAGCTCCTTTCTACCTGTTACTAATCGGTTATTATGATGTGATAAAGAAAGCACAAACATAATTTGTAAATAAAGGGTGGATTTCTTTGGGAAAAGTCGCACTTTTGTTTCAAGGCTGTTTAAAAAAAAGACACCCTCCTATGTCACTCAAACTCGCTACTTTGATTGTATGTGTTTATTCAGATTAAAATTATCGAATATTTTCCCTTTAGCCTCTGCCAGTTACTAATGAGTATATCTTCCAAAAGTCACATGGGAAGTGCTGATAAACTGCTTGTGTTCCTATTGATCAGGGAATGCGCTTATCTCTCTTCGAGAACAAAACTACCAAGTTAGATCTTTGATAAAGTGTCTCATATTGACACAGGTTTCTTAGATGAATTTGTTTTTTTAAGGTGGAGGGAGTGCCTGTTGTGTTTCCCTTGTTGGAAAAATACAATGTGTAATTATTAAAGAGTTGGTGCTATTGGAAGACCTATTTAGGGGGTATAGATTCAACTGCTGAGGGAGAGCAAGGCTTGTTTGTGAGTTGAAGTTGAGCCCTGCGTAGAGGTGGATGGAGGGAAGGAAGCTCTGTTCTCTTTAATCCTTCTCGAGAGAGTATTTTCCAGTATCTTCTTTGTAAACTGACAGTGCAAATACTGACTTCGGAGGCGATAGGATTTTTTATTTTGTGAAGTTGGTAACCCTAAGGTTCTCCCTGAATTAACTCTGTATCCCCATTTTTAGACTGTGCCTTTGAGACTGTACCCAAAATAAAATGAACTTCCTGACGCATATTCATCTTCCGCAGAGTTTCCTAAAGTAGACTGTTTATTACACCCCTTCTCATCCACGCAACCATAAGTAATTGTCAGAATCATGTCGCTTGTCAAGAGTGGCAAAGTGTCAGCTGTTCTGAAATCGGTGTTTTTATCACTGTACCTTCTCTCACCCCCAACACCCCTCTCTCCACATTGAAGGGAAGGTGACATGATGTCTTAGTCATTCAAATCCAATAACTTTTAATCTGAAGGTTAAGTAGTGAGATATAAACTAAGAGATGATAATATCAATTTTATGTTCACTGAAGGGCACAATATACCTCTTTCTAGTGGAGGGAAAATTGTGCGTAAAATGTCTTTTGCTTCTCGACAGCAGAGCCAGGCCTCTCAGAGCCAAAGGAAGAAAGAGTTTTGGAAAAATTTAATGAAATAAGACGCAACATCCTAGAACAGGGCAAAAGTAGCCTTTTATTGTTGTAATGATTGTGTTAATTTTTCAAGGTTGCACGGTAAGAAGTAGTTCCATCTTTATAGCCTCTTGTATTGACTCCTGTTATCCTCTCTATGAACTCAACACCCTTTTCAAGGTTAAAGACTGGGAGAGAATGACATAATGCTCATTCTTTCCTGACTATTTTTGGTCCTAATGTGTATGATAAATAATACTGTGATAATATTACTTAACTTGCCTCATTTTTTTTCCTCCTCGTGGTGATATTTCCATTTCCACGCAATAGAAATTCAACATGCCAAGGTACTAAGTGAAAATGCCTTGGCAACACGCATTTTTATCATGATCTGCTGATTTATTTCGTTAGATTTACACTTGTCTTACAAACACAAAGTTTGTGCCGTGTATTCTACGGATATGTTATGGGCATTTATGTACAGACTTACTGTACCATTAATATGCTGTAAGAGGGAAAGAAAGCATCATGCATAAACTGGGTATGCGATATTCCCCGTTATAATTGTCAAGATGATATCCTGTAATGTAGTGATTCACAATTATAATTGTCAAGATTGCGTTCTGGAATTATTTTAAACTTGTCTCAGCCATTCATTACCCATTACCTTTATTGGGTAAGTTCTAGGTACAAAGCACTGTCTTAAGCCTGCAGACCATACTGCAGGTCGGTAAAGTAAGGCAGAGGCCAAATCTGGCCTGCCACCTATTCTTTGAAATAAAGATTCTATTGGAATACAGCCATGCCCCTTTTTTCTGTGGTCTACAGCTGCTTTCTCCCTACCACAACAGAGGGGAGTTGTTGCAACGGAGAATGTATGGCTCACAAAACCTAAAATACTTATTACCTGGTCCTTTACGGAAAAAGTTTGTTGACCCCCTGGATTAGTGAATGGCAGACGTGGCAAGATTTGCCTTCCAGAACCTTCTGCTCTTATTGTCAAGTAACAAAACTGAAGGATCATTCCCTCCTTTTTTTCTGAAGTATCCATATATATGTATATATCTCATACTTTAAGACTTCTTTTGCATTTTCTAAAATGGTAAATTAACGGGTAGTTGTCATCATACCTGCAGAGCTGCTTTCTAATCCTTTAACTGTATGCATATTACAAATGAAAAGTTTTGGCAAAATTGGTGGTTAGAAGAATAATCAGCCAGCCTACTAAGAAAATGGAGGGTGGGACACTGAAGGAGTCACCTGAAGAGCAGACATCTTTGGCCGTGGTTCTCCTACCAAAGAAAATTAGCATTAAAAAGTAGCATATCTTACGTTCGTAGTCTCTTGGTTGGCTAGAAGATGCCAAGAAATGTCCTAACTATCTCCCTGCATTCGTAAAGTAAAGTTCATGAGCTAATTGGACTAGAACAAGACATAAACATGTGCATTAAATAGTAGAAACAATTTCAAAGCACATGAAGATAAGCTGTGGAAGAGATGCAACTTGATTATTCAACAGATATGTGATTTAAGCAATAAACCTTCAGTAACCCAGAGAGGAAGAGTTTATTTGTGTCTGTATTGGTGGAATTTTTGAAGACACTGATAAAACTGAGGAAACAGTAACTCAGTATGTGCACACCAGCTGATTTAGTTTAACCCTTTCAATCAGGAGATGATGAATAGAAGGTATATACTGAGCTATGTGGATTTGGCTTATGACTTAGATACTAAGTGGCCAAGAGATGTATCTTTGCCATTTTGTCATTTTTAATTTGGTGAGAAGCAAGGGTGGTTTTCTATTGTGGAAGGCCTGGAGGCATATGGTAAGTAGAGGTCATTTTATGCTGGATGCCAGCATCTGAGTTGATTGGTCTCCAGGAAATGGTCCGGGGCCTATCTGTTTACACAGACCATTGCCTGAGTTGAGTGTATGATTTCCAGAGATTAGATGAGAGCTGACAAGGCTGGTCATTTGGTTGGTGGTGTCCGTATTTCACATACTTTTATATTGAATTTTAGCTCATTCACCTCTATTCATCATATAGCTAGAACAACTGAAACCATAGTACCTTATTTTAAAATAGTTGTCAAATTTGAAGCTCTTTACTCAATCCAGCTATTTTTATGAACTGACAGTCTTTCCTAGAAAATGCATTGGCCTGGTATTTTCTCCCTTCTGCCTTTCTTCTTTCTTTTCTTACCTTCTTGTTTGTTTCTACTTTTAAGTTTGTTATCAGGTGACTTATCATTCTGCAGTATCTCCCAATTAGTGAAAAATCTCTTTACTCTTCCAGGTGGGTGGGTTTCTCTGCCCTAGGTCATATCTTTAATTCCATGATTGTTATATTGTTCACCTTTTTAAGGTCCCTCCTTTGTGAATCTGATGAAACCTGAGCACCTTTCACTCTGAAAAGTGTGTGTATATGTGTGTGTGTGTGTGTGTGTAATTTTGCAATTACAGTTTCATGTGCATCCCGCCCCCAATTAAAACACTCTACAGCCCATACTGCATGTTAATTAGATTTGCTAGCTGGTTCAGTGTTTTGACAAATGTTTCCAGATTTTTCTATGTTTAATTAATGTTAAGTGTATTAGTAACCTATCTCTAATTTGGAAGAGGTTTCCTCTTTTGGCTCTAAATGCTTACCAATGTGTCCCTGGAATTAGTTCTTGGATATCTTAAATGTAGCACTATAAATGCCAGCTCTGAAGGAAACTTTGGAAAGTAAGGTCATATAAAGCACTCTGCACAGGTCCTGAGAGTCATTTTATGTTTATTCATAGGCATTCACCAGGTTTACATACTCTTGAACTTTTCTAGCTGAAGAACACTATATACTAGTTGGAAGATCTTTGACCAAATTAGCAAAGATTACAATAAATGATGCATACAGCCCTGGCACCCCCTTATGTGGCTTATATAAACTTGTGTAGCCCATTCTGGGGGCAGTTTGGCGTTGTGTAGCAGGAGGCTTAGAACAGTCACGCCCTTTGATTCAGGGTAACGCTTTTACTGAGCAATTGTATAGCATTCAGCAGCGGTTCTCAAACTTTTTATATGTATGGGAATCATCTAGAGGATGTCTTAAAACAGATTGCAGGACCCACCCTCAGAGTACTTTATTCTGTAGATCTGGGATGGGGCCCAAGAATTCGCATTTCTGGTGCTTCTAACCCATTCTCTGCTGCTGGCTAGGGCACACTTGACAACCACTGGAAAAGGCAGAGCATCTAAAGGCATAAATGATGGAGCCAGCTTGTTTGGCCTGAGTCATGACTCTGCACTGCCACTTACTAGTTTGGTGATTGCACAAGTCAGATAATTTCTCTGTGCCTCAGTTTACACATCCGTCACATGGGAATGATAATATCATTTAATATTAAATGATATTATAGCGTTTAATATTCTGAGTATATGGGTCTGTAAATGTTAGTTGCTGGTATTCTTATCTTTAGCATCATCATCATCATCATCATGAGGAATTTAACCTACAGAAATAATGTGAAGCAAACGGAAAGATTTATACCTGAAGATGTTCATTATGGTAGTATGTATGATAGGGTAGTATTTATGATACAAAAAATAAAAAATACCCTAAATCACTGACATTAGAAGAAAGGTTAAATAAATGGTTATACATAAGTTAGAAGTAATAAGTACCCATTAAGACTCACACACTTGTAGAATATTTAATAACTTTATCAATTATAAACATTTTTAACTTAAAAAATTATAGTACAGTAATTGGTGGGAGAAAAAAACCTGAAAAAGCCCATTAAAAAAAGTTACCAATAGTTTTTGTATGTTTATGGGATTGTACTTTTTTTTTTTTTAACATCTTTATTGGAGTATAATTGCTTTACAATGGTGTGTTAGTTTCTGATTTATAACAAAGTGAATCAGCTATACATATACATATGTCCCCATATCTCCTCCCTCTTGCGTCTCCCTCCCTATCCCACCCCTCTAGGGGGTCACAAAGCACCGAGCTGATCTCCCTGTGCTATGCGGCTGCTTCCCACTAGCTAGCTATTTTACATTTGGTAGTATATGTAAGTCCATGCCACTCTCTCACTTCATCCCAGCTTACCCTTCCCACTCCCCGTGTCCTCAAGTTATGGGATTGTACTTTATTTTGTATACTTTTCATTTTTCTGTATATTCTAAAATTTCTGCAGTGATATTTATTGCCTTTATAATTCAGAAGTTATTATTATGTAATGTACATTCACACTGTTTGAAAACTTTTATGAGTGTATAGAAATGGCAGAGAATACCTGTCCCTTGAGCAAGACTTATATGTATTTTATGCAATATATTTATATAGTATTTTATATAAATATAATACAAATTTAATATAAATTTATAAAATAATATAAATAAAATATATAAGTATATCTTATACATATTTATATTTAAAAAAAAATTTTGTACAGAATTCAAGCGATAAATTTTTGTAGTTACAAGATTTTCTCCCATGACACGTTTGTGTTTTCAGCGACACGTCTTCTCCCTAGTGCTGTCTCTCCACCAGCTTCTAGGTGCTTCCACCAACAAATTTGACAGCCACTAGCCATCCTTGTATACCACCATCAGTGTGTGACAAAAGTCAATCTGTTGTCAATCGAAAGAGTAGAGATGAAAAAAAAAATGCACTTAGATTTCTCCACTGCTCCCCTATTCAAAGTTCCTTCCTTGTTTGTTTGGACTTTGTCCCGTATTGTAGTGACAATCATATACAAATATACCTAGTTGCTTACCCAGTGTGTGCTGTTTCCAACTTGAGATTTATTTCACTGCCCTAGGGAACTAGAAAAGGTAGGAGGAACATTTCATTCGAGACATTTTGGAATCCTACTGACAAAGGTTTAAAACCCAACTCCAGCACTTACTGAATGCGGGAAGTTGAGCGAGTTATGCCAATCTGTCTGAGCCTCACTTTTCTCATCTGTAAAATGGGGCGATAGAAATAACTTGTAGATAGGGTTTATGTGACAAATAGACTGAATAATAATATACATAAAGGCCCTAGCACGGTAGTTAGCCCTTTATAATGTGCTCACAACGCCATTATTGTCTTTGTTCAGTGCCTTTTGAGGACACGGTAAAGGCTTGGCTGACATCTTAGCGACCCAAAGATAGAGGTCGGGGGGGATCCAAGTTGCTTCTCCAGACTGTTCCATTCTTTAGGCTACTCCAGCCACTTCATATTCAAATCCAGTCACCTTAGAACATTGTAGACGTTCAAGCTGGAGACCTCCAAGGGAACCCTCCTCCATGAATAGGGGAATTCTTGTGTCTTCCCTCACTGAGACGATTAATTGAAATAAGCACACAGGCCTGTTCAACAACCAAAACTCTTCATTTAGAAACCAACCACTACATGAAGACTGCAGAGAATCAGTTCTTGTAGGCAGTTAGTGCCCCAATTTACCGTTCTAGAAAAGAAAACATACATCCTAATAAATACAGAATTTCTCCTCCATACCTGCTAGCAACATTACTGAAGGGGCCCCTCACACAAATGTTTTAAATTTACAGGCAGAGTTAAGGACACAGTTTGCCTCCAGAATCTGAATTGAATCAGGGTTTTATTTCAGATAAAATCTTTGGGGCTCATAACTTAAAAAACACAACTTTTACTGGCATTACGCAATTTGCCATGGGTCATTTAGCAAAATGTTTGTATATGTAAGCCCAGGTTCTTCTTTTAAGAAAAAGGAGGAGGGGGAGGGCGGGGATTGGATTTTGCTAAAATCCAGGTGGTGTTTCAGTTTATATTTAATTTTAATTGGAAATCAAATACAGGCAAGGGAGAAAAAAAATCTACCATGTTTTCTTTACTAAGAGTATCCATTGGGGAGGGGAAGGACGCTGCCAGCCAAATTTTAAGAAGCAGCTTTTTTATTGGCATGTCTATTTTTTTTTTTTCTGGCTAAATTCTTGTGCCTGCATTTTCTTTTTTAACATCTAAGTTTTTACACATGGCAATGATTTTTTATGTCTCAATGCTCCATGCTGCCCTCCCTCTGTAATTTCCATGGGATTAGTACCTAGAACCAGGACAGCAAATAATTACACGCTACACATAACCAATAGCTTCCCTAGGCTGTTGTCTGGCAAGTCCCCTGTTTAGGTTCCAGTCTGAGATAGTGTTTGAGTCTTGTGGCCTGACTTGATTTGTGGAAGGCTGGGAAGTTTCTGAAGAATTAGAAACAGGAAAAAAAAAAAAAAAAGTTGATTAAAAAAAGTTTTAAAGCTAGAATTTTAGAAGGTCCTCCAGTGTGTGGATATAACTAGCCACTGGTGCATTTTGGGAAACTACTATAAAATATTGGCAAAGAGACTGTGGCACAGTTAGAAGATGGCCACGGAATGTGCTGGAAGAGGTACCTAGACAGGCACTTAATGCCACTAGTGCCTGCAAAATACTCCCGTGTGCCAAAGCCAAGAGTGAAATCCTCAGTGCTAGCTCTGTGTGAGGCTTGGGTGTCATTCAGATGTTTTCAATTGAAAACTGAATACCAAATAATTTTGCATTTTCTACTGCACAATTACTTTACATGTTCATTGGAGAAAAATTAGAAGATGTAGCTAAGAAAGCAGAGACAAAAGAAATCATATCTCCTGCAATCTCATTTTACAGAGATAACAACTGTTGACATTTTGGTAGATATTCTGTAGCTTTTTGGTTTTTTTTTTTTTAATCATGCCTTCACATTTTTACATATTCGTTTCCCATTCCCACCATAGAACTATATAGATTAAAAAAACCATCTAGCAATAATGTCGTTTACCAGTGGGAATGGTTAGGGTTAATTCTCTTACATGGTAGTTTACTTTTTCATCTTAATTTTAGTATTTTGTATTCATAGCTGTAGGGGAAAATGTGTGTTCTTAGTTTCAAATTTCATAGTTTAAGGGCTAATTAATGCTAACTAGTTTCCTCACTCTACCCCCCCCCCGCCCCCCCGCCTTCACCTTTTCCCAGCTTTGTCAAGTAATTCCGTATTTAGGCACATTACTTACAAATTATTTTGAAGAGGAAACAGTCAACACAGGATGATGATAGGTAATCTACCCATTTTCAGTAAATGAGTGCGTTTCTTTATTTGATCCAAAATCTTAAACATTCCTATTGTCACAGATTTTTATACGTTTGAAATTACTAATATCACCAATAGTAATGGTATTAGAAGTAGTAGTATTATCAACAGCGAATTTATTGAAAGTGCCTTTCTTCCAGACTTGGGCTTGGTACTCCCACATATATTAGTACAGTTTGTTCTCACAGGCACCCTGTGAACGAAGTACTCTTAAAATTCCTATTCATCACAGAAAGATACATAATTAGCTGCCCAAGTTCACACTGCTTATAACTGGACAAGCCCAGCTTCTAACCCACATCTGCCCGAGCCCACAGCCTGAACCCTTCATCCCAGCCCGCGATCTCCTCTGGTTGTGTTTATTGTGGTGACGATCAGGCCAGTCTGCAAGGATTTCTCCCACTTTCCTTGGCCTTCTTCCCATTGTGAGTACCCTAAAAGGTTGTCTCATTCAGAACTCTTTTCGCTTCATCCCATCTTTTCTTGCTAAGTCCTGTAGGAAAATGCCAGATATTCCCATAGACAGAAGCTTTTCCATTTCCTCCCTTTCTTATTTTTACGTTGAGCCCTTATTTTTAGCAAACATGCCCACTTTTAAGCATCCGCACCTTGCAGCTTGGGTTTGTTTCTTTCCATTTCCAAGGGAGAGTCCTACTTCACACCTGTTGCTGCATCCTTTTAATGAACACCCAAGCCTGGTACACCCAGGCAGAAATGAGCGTGATTCTTTCTGTTTCCCGAACACTTCAATTGGAAGGCCTTTGTTTTCCTCCAGAAACGACAGAAATCCGGCAGCACTGGTGGTGACGTTTACAGCGTGCTGCAGGAAATAAAGCTCAAGTGTGAGGGTTCTGAAAGATCGGGACCATACCTCCAACATGGAAACTTGTCGGATGGCTGTCTCTTTAGCTAGTCAGGGGGATGGAAGTGTTGGCTTTTAAGCAATGGGAAATCTGGCTGTCTTAATAAGTCTGCACGTAATAAGCTATAAGCTGCGGTGGTTGCAATAGCTATTTTATAGACAACTTAAAAGCAACCATTTGGGGTTGGACAAGTTTCCCTTTCTTGCTCTTGTGTTTGGGTCCATGGAACCAGAAGACTTCAAACTGCAAACTTTCTCCAGGTGCCCCAAACAGCTGTCACCAACTGACAGGGCTGGGGAAATAGCTTCTGTATTTTCTTAGTATTATGTAACAGGCTCAAACCCTTTCCCCAAGCAACAAAAATGGATTTGAATAAAAATATTTCTGGTACCCTGTGTTTCTGGAGAAAATTGCTTGTGCAGCTTCACTGATGAATGCGTTAGCCCTTTGGAAGTCACCACAGTCATTTTCGTCGTCTTCATATCTGGGAGAGTGGATTATTTTGCTTTAAGAGTGACTAGCCTTGTGGACACAATGTCCTTTGCTCCCCAAGCGGTATTTTGTGTTAATGTTTCTGTGGCCCATGCTTTGCCCGCATCCAACACCGCTCCAGTCAACAAAGAAAAATGGCTTAGCGTGATAAATAAAAGATAGCACTCACGAAGGATGTCTGCTGGGACTTACGGTGGGAGTTTTAAAGATTCATAGCCTACAAGTCAAACTATATACATTTCCCTGGCAGCCTAGCATGTGTTTGTTTCCTGTTTGGGAAATCATCTTAACTTTCACGGCGTATTTCTCAAAGTCGGCTGATGGCGCCCAGTCCTTTGCTTTAACCATTCATCCAGCTCACGTGATAGTTGGTCAGTGTTCTGGCTCAACACAAAAGCCCAAGCACCAGGCTGCAGCAGATCTTTTAAAGTCTATCTTTATCTCTCTCTCACCTTTAAAAACAAACCGGCAGGTCTGCTTTTGGCAAGAACCGTGGAGTAGGCTGGAAAGCGTTTTTCTTCGAAGAAAAGTCTGAATTTGAAAATCTCCCACTTTTGCATTGCCGTTTGAGAGGCAGGGAACCTCAGTTCCTCGAAGGTGTCACCATGGCCACATCTGTGTTGTCATCGCCAAAAAAGAGACATGCTTGGTGGGCTAGAGAAGAAAGCCAGGCTATTTCAGTTCCAAGTACCAGGAGCTGAAAAAAAATGCACATGTCTGCGTGGCTCGCGTGTTGGCACCTCAAGCTGCTTTGAAAGTCCAGAGTAGGTCCCAATCTGCCCACTCTCCTTACAGGCTCAGCATTCTTCTCCAGAAGCTTTCACAGAACTTTGATCTCTCCTAACAATTCTTTATTACATTTGAGTAGGTCATCCTTCTACCCCTAGCTACAGGTGCCACGGTCTTTTAGAATCTGTCCCTCCTGGGACTTCCCTGGTGGCGCAGTGGTTAAGAATCTGCCTGCCAATGCAGGGGACACGGGTTCGATCCCTGGTCCGGGAAGATGCCACATGCCGCGGAGCAACTAAGCCCATGCGCCACAGCTACTGAGCCAGCACTCTAGAGCCCGCGAACCACAACTACTGAGCCCGTGTGCCACAACTACTGAAGCCTGCGCGCCTAGAGCCTGTGCTCCACAACAAGAGAAGCCACCACAATGAGAAGCCCGTGCACCCCAACGAAGAGTATCCCCCACTCGCCGCAACTAGAGAAAGTCCACGTGCAGCAACGAAGACCTAACGTAGCCAAAAATAAATAAATAAAATAAATAAATTTTTAAAAAACCTGTCCCTCCCATAGGAATGATAGAAGAACTTCATTTTGTCCCTTGCACACACATTTATCTATTCCTGCTTGATTATACCTGTTATCTCCTGTATCCTCAATTCTCCTTCCCCTCCTCCACTCCTGACCCCCAATATATAGATGCATGCGATCGCTTCTCTTCTTTTTCTTTCTCTGTAGGGTTATAGAATTTTTAAAATTCCTTAGATGATCCAGCCTCAGATTTTATGGATAAAGAAACTAAGCTCAGACAAAATGAAGGCTTTGTCCTTTGATTAACTTTTGCATGGACGCCCCTGATGTGTTTAGAAACAGTCTTCTGGGGTAGGATGTGGGCCCTTCTACGATCTGTCAGGATGGATAAAATCAAAAAGTTCATTCCTGTGGTTACCAACACCATTAAGAACCAAGTTCGATATATAGGGTATATCTGTGTCACTGTGTGTATGTGTGTACATGTACATCTATTTTAAAATTTTTGCTATCGGTTATTGGGAAGTGGGTATTCTTCTTCACTGTAATACTTCCAGAGCAGGGATCGGCAAATTTTTAAATTTACTTTAAATTGTGAACCTTTTTTGGCTTTGTGGACTCTTCTGTCTCTGTCACAAATGCTCTGTGTAAAAGCGGCCATAGATAGTACATAAATGGGCTTCACTGTGTTCCAATAAAACTTTATTTACAGAAACACGTAGCAGGCTGGATTTGGCCCCTGGGGCAGTAGTTTGCTGACCCCTGCCCTAAAGGATTCATAGATAGTGGCTCAAGGAAATTGTTTTGGGATAGCAGGTGGTGAAGTTCCTCTGCTAGTCACACCATGCCTTAAGACTGATGACTTTTCGGTTTTTTTACTTTCTTCTTTAAAAATAAAAACAAAACTTCCCAGCTCCATCCTTCCCACAGTTTGTTTCCCAATTCCCATTCCTTAAAGCCTCATTCACTGTGGTTATCCTGGTTACTGCAAGCCCACATTTTCTTGAAGGCTATTGGGAAAGAAATTAAGACTTCCCAGAATATGCCAGCAATCCCTTGTAAGATGATTTCAGCCCTCCTCTCCGTCTCACTGTTATCAGACTTGCCAGAGGTAACCTCTGTAATTCCTTCCAAGACATTCATAGTCTTCATGAACTGGCCTATTATCACCCGCACCTCAACTCTCCTTTGACCTTTTGTTAGTTTTCTACCTCGAATGTGTAACACCTTGACTTTGAATCAGGCTTTGTCCTTGTCTGGTGTGTGGAATGTATAGTTTTACTAATAGGATAACAGTACGTTGCATCAAAAAATCATTCTGTCCCTTTTATGCTTGCAGTGTTTTTATGCTGGGCAAAAGAAAAACAAACAAACAAAAAACAGAAAACAAACTTTTTTTCTTTGAGAACGCTTTTCATTCTAGAAACTTTGTAAATGGGGTCAGATTGGTTGGATGGTGGGGGTGAAGAGAAGCAAGGATGGAGACTTCGGGGTTAAGAGAGTGAAGCTGAAACGTCTTCCTGGCTGATTATTCCTATCAAACCATGTCAAATTTTTGGGAATCTTTAGGGATATTGACTCATGTTCTTAGGCAATAGCTGAGAAACTCCTTCTGTGGGAGAAAAAAAAAAGCGACCCTGGATCAAAAGGAAAAAAGAAGTGACCTCTCAAGTTTGGAAACTGCAAGGACTCTGCAAATAGGGTCCAAGAACATTGATGGGGGTATCAGCCAGGTTGGGTTTGAGTTTTGCTGCTATAACTCACTCTGATTTGTAGCAAGTCACTAACTCTTTGAGCCTCTGGAAACTACTTCATTTCAAAGGTTCCTTTTGCTTCTAAAATTTCGTCCTGTTTATTTTCTCATTAGTTTCTGATTAAATTAGAAATTATGCTCTATTTTAGATATTTGTTTTTTTGGTGATTTTTGGAAAGTGTAGTACTGAACAAATCATCAATAAGCACTCCAGACCTTTAAAACGTGAAATTCCAAGCAAAGGATGTCCTCTAAAATGCCAACAGTGAATCAAAAAGGAAGCAGGAAGTTAGAGAAGATCCTCATTTTGAAGACAGATCCAGTCAGTGAATCGGGATGCAAAACTCATAGAATTTAGTCCATGTCTTGCCACCTTGTAGCTGGATGCCCTTAGGCAGTTGCTTCGTCTTGGTTTTTTTCATCTGTAAGATAATGTTAATAATAACTGTCCTGCACACCTCAGAGGGGCATCAGGGGAAGCAAATGAGGTAGCATAGGTCAAAATGCTTTGAAGCAATGAAACTAAACATGAGATGTCTTCATCACTGAGATGTGGTTTTCATTTGCATTCCATTCTTTCAGGCTCTCACATGTTTCTAAATGTGAGGCGTTCCCCTGGGGTCACTCATGCTCCATGACTGTGGGGTTTTCATCCCTTGGGATTTCCATTTCATAATTCAGCATATAACCAATAGGGATTAAAAAAAAAAAAAAAAAAACAGGCATCCATATATTTCTCCAAGGTTTTAATTTTCTCTCTTTTTTTCCCCTTTAGTGTAGTATCTCCGAAACTTTCAGTTTCAACACAAAAGGCACTGTATGTGAGTTTTCTTTTATTAAAAACAAAACAAAACAAAACAAAAATGGAGGACTCACCTAGAGCTTCCTGGAAACAAAAGCCTGGTTATCCACGATGAAGCAAAGGAGGAGGCTACGTGAGATTTGGCAGGAAGGATGACGGGTTGGGTTGTTACTTATCAAAGGAATATTTGCTGTTGGCCTTAGTATAATAATGTTAATGAGATTATTAGGTGGGGGAGAGTTTCAATAAATAATTGATAAGGATTAGAAAGTGCCATTTCTGCAAATAAACTTCAGAATAATTAATATTCATGGACTCTGTTTGTCAACAGAAAAATGTAAATGAAGAGCCAGTCCCATCACCAGACACCCGTCCTGAAGGGCATCTGTAAGATAAGGGTTAAGGAGGGAGAGAGGCTGGCTTCAGAGCCCAGGCCCAGACCCCAGCCTCGTGCGGGTCAATCCAACTTTTCACATCTCGGCAGACACATTTTACAGTCTGCATCTCCCTCTGAAAAAAAAACCCCGAAATTCAGGTTCTCCTAATAGATTGTTGGTTGCAAGGTATGAAGGACAGGAAGAGGTAAGAGAGAAGGCATCTGGCTAATGCAAAAGCAGTGCACTGAAAGTCACTTGTATTTCTTATTTATAATCTACATGCACGCTCTGGATAATAGATGACGCCATTCATTCAGTACTTTAACTTCAAAGCCGAACGAAGGCTTGGATGACAGAGCCAGGAGCGGGGCTACAAAGGTACTCCCAACAAGAGGGAAAATGCCTGTTTACAGGATTGCATTTGTTAGCATGCTCTCTTCAGATATCGTTCCCCCAGCAATAGCAAGAATATGTGCAGCGCGAACAATGATTGAACATCTGAAAATGGTCCTTAAAGAGTTTCTGTCTGGTAGTAATGGGATGACGGCTTCTGAAGGGAACCTGGGGACTTCATTTCTGCTATTTACCTATATGTCTCTCTGGTTTTAGTCAGAGGTAATTGCAGATTTAACCCCTCAAATAGCTTTAACTCTCGAGGTGCCAACTTTTTTACCCTGTATGAAATGTGCTTTTCTCCCGGCAAAGGTAGACTGTGGAATTCCCTTGCCAAAAATCATTTAAATTAAAAAAAAATGTGAGTGTGTATGTGTGTGAATGTGTGTGTGTGGATGGATGGGTGGATGGATGGATGGATGAAAAGAAGTTATAGCGGCACCGAGGGATTAGAATTAGTTAAAGAAGTGTGCCCTCTCTCCGCTGTTTGGAAGCAAAGCCGTTAAAATGCAGATATTGAAAGGAATGAAAACTTAAAAAGAATAAAAGAATGACGGAAGCAACCGTGTTTTTATTTTGATTTCCTCATGGCTTGAGCTGAGAGAGAAAAGAGAAGGCACCAGAGACCCCAGAGAAGTTGTAGATGGACCCTAAATCAAGAGTGTCAATTTGTCGGTCACCTCTGCAATATGGTTTTCTCAATTAGTGGTCGTTCTGGGAGACCTGCTTAAGAGCTGATGCGAAACAAATATTAACACAAATTGTATAATTATACCACAATCCCCAGTTCCTCCAAGATGCAAAGTGGTTTTCAGCTAAGAACATGCCAGCAGTAAAACATCCTATAGTCAAAGGAAGCACGCTCAAAGGCAACCATGAGACTGGATCCGAACGGCTTTCACAGTTTATTTTCATGGTATTTAAATTATGATACCAGTGGGTATTTTTAATTAGTGTGCACTTGTCTACATAAGCCATGTTGGCAAATTTGACTCATTCATACAGTAGTTGCTGTAAAAGAGGCCAGCACAGCCTGCAGGAATTAAAATGAAAAGTTTCTGCAAGCTGTTGTCGACATGACCATATCTCATTAACTTTAAAAATGGAGATTATTTGCCTGAAAGCTTGATTTGACTAGCAGTAATGAAATATTAGGCTCAGCAGAGTGAAGGGTTGGGGGGAGCGCCATTGTTGTGATATATACTGCTAAGTGTTTTGCAGTTGACTTTAAATAGCAGTATAAGATTTGTGTTTTGACAAAAGGAATAGGAAAGAGAAACACAGACATATGGCCTCAAAAGTATTATTAGGCTAGTTTTATTTTAGATTAAGCCTCATTATTTACTAGGTTTGCAGAAGACAAATATGATTGTGCTGATTACCAATTCTTCTCTCATTAAGGAGTCAGCTTCATTATCTGGAGTAGCTTCCCCGGCTTGATCAAAGTTTAAGTATTGGAAATGGTGCTGATCTCATGATAATCTTTCCTTTTCTCAGCTGGTAAATTGGCATGAACCTTAAATTTGTACGTTGGATTCATCCCATTGTTTTAACTGAATGCGATGAAAAAGGTTGCAAAATAGTGTATAAAATGAACCCAAAGAGAAGAGCCCTCTCCTTATCTCATCTACTTTCTAAATAGCTTATTATTTGAATGAGCTATCTGAGCAAAACATCTCTTTTTGCCAGTAATTAAGGAGTCTAATGTTGAAAACGCGAAGTTGCTGAAATACGGTAGACATGGTCCCATTTTTAGATCTCGTTTTATATTTTCACACGCACAAAGGCACATTTGTAATGCAGAAGTGTAAACTGTAAAATGAAGATGCATTTGGGGGGAAAAAAAGGAAAGAAAAAAAGTGCAGTTAAACAAAAGACCGAAGATAAAGTCTTATGCCTTTTTATGTCTCTGAGCCGAGAACATGTTCTGCATTTTACTAAAGGACCATGAGGCTAGAATGTAAGTAACTGGTTTTTACATTAGGCTCTCCCTGGAGGTAGCAGAAAAATATCATGTCCCTGCATGAAATGTGAATGTGAAATCTACCAGAAAGAAATATTTATGACCATTTTATGCTTGATTAGGCTTGGATGACATCTGTTAGAAGACAGGGACTGGACAAAGAGAGAGCCGCTCGGGGGCAAATGTTAACGGAGTTGTTTAGACGACGCTACGGCAGAAGCGTCCATTTACTGCCAGGCAAAACACAGGAATTGTGTTAGCAAGAGTGCAGCTGACAAGCATCCACTGTGATGGAGACACTGTACACTGACTTGATGAAATAGTCCAATACAGATAGATGTTGATAGTCAGTGCACTGCCTCAGTTTATGGGCAGGTATCTAGGCGAAACCCTGATCCCATAACTTCCCGGGAGCTGGTACCTTAATAAAGTTACACACATGGGACTCAGCTGTAAAAGGAGATCATCTTCACTTTTTCAAGTGAGTTTTACATTCTCCTACCAGACGGACTTCGCAGTACCAGGAAACATTTCTCTATCTCTCAGTGAAAGGAGAATTAATTAAATGACACACTTGTTTCGGGTTTCTTCCACCACTGAAGTTTCTTTTTCTTTTCTTTGTTTTTCATTTTTATTGGAGTATAGTTGATTTACAGTGTTGTGTTAGTTTCAAGCGTACAGCAAAGTGAATCAGTTATACATATACATATATCCACTCTTTTTTAGATTCTTTTCCATATAAGCCATTACAGAGTATTGAGTAGAGTTCCCTGTGCTATACAGAAGGTCCTTATTAGTTATCTGTTTTATATATAGTAGTGTGTATATGTCAATCCCAATCTCCCAATTTATCCCCCCCCCTTACCCCCTTGGTAACCATAAGTTTGTTTTCTACATCTGTAACTCTATTTCTGTTTTGTAGATAGGTTCATTTGTACCTTTTTTTTTACATTCCGCATATAAGCGATATCATATGATATTTGTCTTTCTCTGTCTGACTTACTTCACTCAGTATGACAATCTCTAGGTCCACCCGTGTTGCTGCAAATGGCATTATTTTGTTCTTTTTTGTGGCTGAGTTGAGGTTTCTTCTCTTATCCTAAGTCTCCCCCTGTTTCAAAAAAAGAGAAATGTAGGCCCCTCGGTTCTATAGAAGCACTTCATCACTTTAAACAATGCAAATGTTTGCCTAAAAAAGAAAAAAAAAAGTTTTTCAACACTGGCAAACATTTTATCAATTGTTAAACATTTCAATGTTAAAGTCAGGGCTGTTTGTCTGAAGCAATGGCTCTACCAAGAGTGGAGGTATGAACAGCTATTTCATTCTGGTTCTTTTCCCAGCTTCTTTTCCTGTAAATTTTCTCTGTCTGGAATGCTGATGGGAAATGTTATTTTGTTTTTGTTTGCAGCAGTTCTGTTGTTTTGATTTTGTCTGAGTGGTATGGAAAACAGTACGTCACTTAGAGTGGGTGTTTTGTCTACCGGCCATTTGGCCATTGCACATATATTTCTCATACTTATTACATGATGACAAGGGAACCGAAAAGGCACAATTTTCCAGTTGAATTTTTTCTTTCCAGTTTAATAATATGAAAAAAGAAAACAAAGTTCATATATTTAGCAGTTTGATGGTACTCGAGATGCGATAGCTGACTTGAGGTGGTTTTGTTTTTTTTCCCATCGTTCCTTGTGGTTCAGGGGCTATTTAGGTGAAGGGCAGATTAATGCATAGATCAGTTTCTATAGTAAACTGCCTGTGGATAGTGTTTCACATTTTGCAGAGAGTTGTGAAATGCTGTAATTTAGGTAGGAAAATTCATAAAAGGATAATAAACTATTTTAACATCATTCCTACGATGAGCTTGGGATACTCTTGCCCTGGTTTTAGGCCACATGTAACATAACCTCTACCAATAAATGGATTTTAATTAAAATGAGTCAAAATGAAATTTGGATGAAAACCCAGTACACAGATCTCAAAGAATAACTTAAGGCTGTTTACTGGCTCCGTTTGGACATGCTTTATCTGAAATCATTCTCCACATTTGCCGTGTTAAGGAGCATATTGCAAGAGTGTAGAAGTTAGCTCTACAAGTAAGTAATTTTTGGTGTAGTACAAAAATATAAATTGGAAACGATGATTAATTTTTCAATTTCTCTCTGCAGATATCTAATCATTGTACCCATGGACTGCCAAAGGCTCCCATTAAAGATTTAAAATGCAAGAGGAAGGTAGACTCCAAAAGATGGGATTTGGGATTAAATAATGTAAAATAACTGCAGGGCACTAGTGAAGTAGAAGCTATTGGCACAATGAAAGATTGTATCAGAGTTTTTTTGAGAGCCACTTAAAATATTGACACCAACTTACACACAATGTCATAGACATGATATTAATAAAATTATTTACAACACTGGTTACATTATGAAGACATATTTTTGTCTTCAGGCATGAGTTTACACCAATTAATAATAATAACAATTGTAGTAATAACAGATTATCAGAAGAGCTCCATGGAAATTCACATGAATGCTTTCTGTGCTTTAAATATTGCCCTCTTTATTAAAGGATTTTGCTGGCAGTGTTACACTGAATATATGTTGCTTCTGCCTTGAGGATTTTAGTATTAGTTGGGGAAATGCAGTGTTTGTGGGGGGGGGGTCACCCGTGTATGTACAGCATGATTTTCTTCAAATCAAGGGAACTTTTATAATCCTGGTAGAAGGGGACATCGCCGCCTCGGTATATAAAAGCTGTCAGTAAGGTCCAGCCGGGCTTCTCCAAGCTTCGCCGTACTGTCTTTATCACTTTGCTCAGTTCCACATAATAACATCTTCATCTGAGATTGCTGCGGCACAGGGGAACTGCATTTGTTGATCAAATTTGGCTGGATAACACTGTGATCTCGTATCCTGAAGTGCGGAGATGTGCCTGGAATATGTAAGTGCAGAGCTGGCCTCTTGATTGATTGATTCTGCCTGTCACAGAACAAGATAACCGGATCAGTAAATACTCCGTGCACTTCAACATCATCTCCACAATCAAAAGTGAGAGCATCATGGGGCTGGAAAACACTGGCGCATGATGGGAATGCACACAGTTCAGAATGATCCCCGGGAACCTAGATACACACACACACACACACACACACACACACACACACACACACACACACACAAGAAAATTCTTTGTGTGTGGGTTCTCAGTACAGCCTACAGAAGAGTCTTTTCTGTCTGTTTAGAACGCTTCCTGGTTATAAAAGTCGAGTTTATTTTGCAGCTGTCATCTTGGAGGTGTTCACCATTTATCATAAAAAGTTGTTATTCGAGTTTTGTTTACAGAGGAGATTTAGAATGCAGATTAGGAAGACAGAGCTGGATAAGAGGTCAGTAGTGGTCTCAAGTACAAAAGGCGCTTGCGCCCAAGATCTGCTCCTATGAAAATAAACTTTGTGTTTAAACAGATGGGCCAAACACATGTAAACAAGTTGTTTAAACTTTTACTAAATTCCCAGGGAGTGCCTTTCAAAATTAGCACGGGTTGCCAAATTTGGTGTTTAATTACACAGGGTTCAAGAAAAGTTGAAAGAACGGAACTGTGCGAGTCTTTGGGAGATGGGGTGCTGACAGGTCACCAGGTGGCATCTATTATTTGTGGTGCCTTGATAGTCCTCTCAATGGTGTTTGTCACCGTCTCCCTTACGTTGCCTCTCATCTGCTTGTCTTTTGCTCCCATAAGACTCGAAGTGTCTTGAAGGCAAGGACTACTTTTTATTCCTGGGTCTCTGTGCTTGGGTTCCTGGAAGACTGCCCTCTGCACTCTCTAGAGCACATAGCAGGTGTGTACAGGAGGAATTAAGTGTTGGGCTCTCTTTCTAAATAGTTTGCAAATGAATACTTCTGAGATTTTATTGGTCTCCAGGATATGAGTAGTGTTATAACTTAAAGTCATCCTTTGGGGGAACTTAATTGTTCTCTTAAAGTCAAGCAATCTAACCCATCTTCTTTCGTCTTGTTTTCGTGCTGCTGAGTGGGAGATTGCAATCAGTTGCTGAAACCTGGTGTTTCTGTCACCATTGGCTACACACAGTTACTGGAAGATACTGTTGCTTCTCATTTTATATGCATAGAAGATGGTTATAAGAAAATGCTGAGGAGGTGTTGTTGCCCCCCCACCCCCACCGATGAATTTTGCAGAGACCTCCAAGTGGCTCACGGCATTCATGTGGCCTTCTGGTTGTCTTAGGTGCCTCTGGGGTGGGTGGTGTCTAGACCGTTCTAGCCAAGTTGCTTTTTCTTTTTTCTTTTTCTGTTTTGTTTGGCTGGAATCAGTATTCACCCTCTTCGTCTCTCATAGTTTGCCCACGTGGACCACATGGCAAATTAAAGGCAGGGTGGGGCTTAGGGGACCCATCGTTAAGTCAGGAAACTTCTGTGTCTGAAGAAATTTCTCCCATGGAAGGTGCACACCAGTTACAACAAACAGTTCAATAGAGATTTTTATATAGCGAGACCAGGTCTCACACATAAAAAACATTATTACCACTTTTGAAATGTCTGGTTAGTCCTTTGCGACTTACTTATTTTTTATTTGAAATGATTAAAAAGGCCTCTTGGCAGAATTGGCGTCCTTTCTTAATTTTTTGAATATAAAGAAGCTTAACTGAGTTACGTTCTTTAAACAGAAAAAATTGTGAGGTGCTAATGATTTTAGAGAAGTCCTTCTGGGAAACAGGTTTTGATTTTTTACAAACAAAACAAAAAGAAGAAGTAGCATTCCTTTTCAATTTGGTGAAAGCTATTCCTAGTAACGTTTTATAAAATCATTTTCTTTTCAGGGTGTGTTTTATTTCCTTTCCATCTCTTTCAGGAAAGAGAAAGTGTTTTTTATTGGATATTTTTGTTTCAGTCCTTGTTTCCATTATTTTTGCCAAAATTCATGGGAGTTCACTTTCCGTTTAAATGCCTGAAACATTCCTTGAAGAATCTGCATTTTGGGACAACTTAGGAAAAAAGCTATGTAAATTGGTTTAAGGAAGAAAAATAGTTGTGACTCTAGTCAGCTTAACCACTCACTTTTTGCTTTACTTTATAATTTTGGAGGCAAATAACTTCAAGTGTAATGGGCCGGGGGTGGGCAGGGGGCATGAGTTTGAAGTTCAAAGGAAGTTTGGTGTTTGTTGTATGATAAAGCGTATCTTAGTTTTCAAGTGAAGGGAGTGAGTAAGCTTTATTCCTTTAAAGAAAGAAATGGTCAGTAGATTTGTTAGGAGAAAATACAAAACAGATTCCTAAAAAAATGTACACTCTCTTGTGAAGGAGTTTTGGCTGAAAGATGTTGGTGAAAACCATTTCCCAGTTTACAAATCGACTGTCTATATAAATGTGTTAGTTTGGGGGCATTCGTGGGAATTCATATTAGGCAGTTTCTGTTCTGATGATATTCACTGTTTTTTAGCAAAGTGTGGTCTTTTCTGCTTGAGAGTCAACTCTCCTTTGATTACTTTAAATTCAGTATTTTGAGTATGTAGGCAGCATCCAAGTGTTTTTCTAATCCTTATATGGAACAAAGCCCATTCGAGATGGGCTACTCTTTACCTTTGAGCCAGGCCTATAGATTTATTTGGGGTGAGTCTGACGGGATGGGAGTTCGCCTTCATCTGTGTGGAATTTTACAAACAGACTCACGTTTGACGGTCAGACATCAGGCCCTTGATCCTCCCCCAGTCGCCATGGTGAGGAAGAGAGAGCCCTTTCTCACTGCTGTCTGTGGGCCGCCGCTAGAACATTTCTATTGTCTTGGGAGAAAATTTGAAGAACTGGTGAAAAATGGGCAAGTGTGTGGCTTCTATGAAAATTCTGCTGCTCCAAACCGTGGGACCTGTTTGTTTTGGCTGGCCTCTGTAGAACGCTCATATTTATGTAGAAAGCTCATATTTAGTATTTAACTTGGAATTTTACACATATGAATGATGAAGGAAACAGAACGCAGGATTTCACTGTTATTCGTGTTCTTCCCACTTCTTCTGAAATGTGAGGAAACCTAGAGGAGACACGTTTTAAGATGATCACCCCATGCGTGGCCCCCAGAGTCTGTAACCAGTCAGATTCCTTGACAGTGCTGCGGAGGTTGGGATCTAAACAGCCACCACGTTTGCTATGCAAAAAAGTTAATAAAAACGTTCATTGCTAGAGGAAAGCTTATATACAGTAGTCTGTTTGTCCTGTGTTTCAACCACCTGAGTCACAGCCAAAAAAGCAATTGTCTACTACATATTTCAAACAGATGCTGAGGGGTAGAAAGGGTGACTAGAATTCACAGCAATAAAATCCCACTCTCCAAGTTCCCTTGAAGGAAGTGAACTCATAAAATTTTTGCTGCCGACTTATTTGTCCAGGCCTTTGAAGTATTTAACATTAATTTAGCCTACAAATCATTGGCACCTCCATTTTTCATTGAAGTATCAGGGCCTGTTAAAGACAGACCCTGGGTGTGCCTGGAACAAAAAAAGATTCTGGAAGGATATCTACTCATTTAACTGTTATTCAAGCACATTGTTTTCATTGAAGCCAAACTTATGTACATCCAAAGTTCTTTAACTCAGAAAGTATTTTTTTTTTGAGTTTGTATTTGTTGGTGTGTTTGATCATAAAAAGCACCATGTAGATGGGCCACCAACTTGCTTTTCTTTCTGTTTCTTTCCTTTGCATTGATACATCTTCTAACAAGGAAAGACGGACTGATGGTGCTCGGAAGAATGATGGCCGTAGTAACTGGAATAATAAACGCTACCAGGAAAATTTTAGGAAATGTGAAAAATAATCAGGGAGGGATCTACCCCAAAGTGAAGTATCCTGTAACTAGAATATTAGTAAACAAAGTCTCATACCATATTCAACTAGGGATTCTGATTGATTAACCTGAGTAGATAAAGGGGCACTGGTATCTACAGGAAGCTTCGGGGGTTCTTTTCCATCTATTGGTAAGTAGCAATGGATGGCTTAGAAATTGCTTATTTCCTAAGCTTTCTAAAATAGCTTCAAAACTTTCAAGTGACTTTTTTATTCAGTTTTTATTTTACAATGGAGAATAGTTGATTAACAACGTTGTGTTAGTTGCAGGTATACAGCAAAGTGATTCAGTTATACATATACATGTACCTATTCTTTTTCAAATTCTTTTCCCATTTAGGTTGTTACATAATATTGAGCAGAGTTTCCTGTGCTATACAGTAGGTCCTTGTTGGTTATCCATTTTAAATATAGCCGTGTGTACATGAGAAATGACTTTTTTTTTTTTAAAGAGCTCAGAAGAGACCTCAGAGAAGAAAGGAATTAAGAAACGAATGGATCAGATAAAGCTTGCAGATGCCAAAACACGTGGCCCTTTAATTCCCATCTGACAGTTTGAGAACTTAGGGGAGGCTCTTCCGTCTCAAGTAGTTCCTGCATACGCATGTCACATCCGAACTCCCCATTGGATTTTCATCACAACATGTATCATTCGCTGAAATTATCCTAGATGGATGTGCTTATACTTTGTCTTTTGCTTAAATTTCTGTGAATGTATCTCCAACAAGATGGCGACTCTCTCACGTTCTTTCGCTACATCTCTGCACTTGGCATGTAATACGAACTCAGTAAATCTAGCCAGAATGGACAGTTATTCCAAAAATCTCAACAATCTTAACGAGAGACATCTTAATGGGAATGGCTCCTCCTTCAGTTAGAATAGAACTTCTGAAAAGATCATATTGATAATGCTTATTTTGAAAGAGATATAAAGACAAAGGCTGTGGGAAGAAATGGTTAATCAGAATTCCAGGCTAGTATTTCGTTGCATTTGTCCTAATATTTTGGCCAGATTTCAGTTAGCTGAGTATCTCTTATACCCTATAATTTAGTATACAGTTTCAGCTTTTCCAAATAATGGCTTGCTGATGGTAAATGTTGTTTAACTTTCTAATTCAGGAGAGCTACCTGTTCAGCAGAATTTTTAAAATTTCATAAGTGATGATTGAAAGCAGGTTTAAAAAGCACTTAAGGTATATTTGACTGACTATTTAGTCTCCTTGGATGGGCCTGTGGCTGTCAGTGTTTTTGAATCTAAACATAAACTGCAGGTAGGGATTTTTCTAAATTGGTCCAGAACTCCAACTTGTCTTTACTTAACAAGCTTTTCCCAAATGAGTAAATCATGCATCATTTTTTTTTCGTTTCTCTGATCTGAAATGTTGACTCAGTTTCTCTCCAATGCCTTCAATTATAGGTGCTCATAACTGTAGATTTTTAATAGCTATGAAGTAATTCTTATAGCCTCCCCATTCCCTCCTATGAAGTCAGATGCTATTTTTTAGGTCATACTAAAACTATCCTAACCACTAACAGGTATCTCTAGCCACTGCCCTTGTTAGTTGCACTCATCAAAACTTGATTTTTCTCCCTAAAGCACGACTCTGATTGCTTTATTCTATTGCTTCCTAATTTCCTATGAAATTGAATGTAAACTCCTTAGCTTGTTATATAGGGAATGTGATAGATTAAAAACGGCCACACGTGTTCTTTGCCGCTCTTGTCGTCAAGAGGTGGAGTCTCAGTCCCTCTCACATTTACTTCGCGCATCCTTTTCACTTGCTTTGGCCAATAAAATGCAGCGGAAGTGACGTTGTGCCAGTTCCAGGCTTGGCAGCTTCCTCCTTAGTTCTCTTGGGACACACTTGCCATGTCGGGGTGCTCAGGCTAGACTGCTGGATGGTGAGAGACCACTTTTGGGGGAAGAGAACTGAGATACCCACATCTTGGAGGGCCAGATCAGCTCCCAGCTGAATGCAGTTGCACAAGTGACCCCCCCCCCCGACCTCCCCGCCGAAGAAGAACCACCCAGCTGAACCCAGCCAATCCCCAGAATTTTAGAAAAAAATGTTATCTTAAGCCTCCTGAGTTTTATAGTGGTTTGCTACAGAGCAATAAATAACTGAAACAGGTACCTTAAAAACCAGGCCTCAGTTTCCCCTTCCTTTCTTATTCTGTGTTTTCTTAGACCTTTCTCAAATGTCAGCCGAGCTTGACTCAGAAGCCCACATAAAAGAGTAATGTTTCCCTCTGCTTATGTTTCATCTTCCACCTGGACCATCTTTACACCCTGCTCTTTTCAACCTGTCACATTTCTGAAGCTTAGTCACCTCCCTCTCTTGTCTTCCTTCCCCAAGGCCCCCGTGACTCAGTGACACGTGACCTCTCTTGGACCTCTGTAGTCCCAGCTGCATTGGCCTGGGGTTCAGGGGGGAGATGACTGTTAACTATTTGGACGAGTCACATTCTCTATGTGGGCCTTAGTTTCCGCATCTGTGAAATTGCTTGTCTGATTTCTCAAGCCTCTTTCATTCAGCCTCTTGTATCCTAGAACAGAGCTGCCCGATAGAATGTTCTGCAACGGTGAAAATGTTCATTTATCTGTGTCCTTCCGCGCAGTGGCCAGTATAGCTGTCGGGCACTTGAAATGTGCTTAGTGCAACTGAGTAACTGAATTTTTAATTTCAATTAATTGCAATTACTTTGAATTTAATTAGCCACATGTAGCTCGCGGCTACCATTTAGAACAGTACCTTTCTAGAACCCTATGGAATTGAAGTGAAAATATCTATTTTTCACGTAATGCCAACAAAAGTGCAGCACTTAGTTTTCACAAGAGCATCAGAACTTGCTCTTTGGGATTACTTTTCAGGACTGCAGATACAAATGGCCCAGTGGCTGGATGTTTCCCCAGTGTCTGACCTCCTCCTCCTTAGCTGAAATTTTACTTGGTTTGTAGAGTTGAGCCCACTCTTCCCTAGGAGTGTAAATCATCCCCTACTTTTGATCGCAACCCAAGCAGAGACCAACACCCTGAAGTGGAGTTGCAATTTTCCACAAAACCCCAGTAGGCCCAACGTGGGAAAAAAAACCCACAGACACGGCGGTGTCAATTGAAAACCGGCCGGGTGGCAAGCACAGCACAGTGCAGTGGGAATTGGAGCCGCTTTCGGCCCTTTGGATGATTGGGGACACAGTAGAGATATTGTGAAATTACCTTTTTTATTGGTTCTTGAGCCTTCTGCCATAAAGGCATCTTCTGGAAGGAAGTGAAGAGAATCCCGGAATTCAGCTTGAATTTAGGACGTGCACTCGGCAGTTCTACCATCAATCTGTAATTTAGCAGAATGGGACCTGAGAGCATCTTCCGTTTGGGCTAATTTCCCATCTAAGCATCATTATGTTAATTAGGGCTTCTTTGCTCTTGCTTATGTTTACTGTCACTTATTGCATTATAAATAATGTCCCTGGTGAGCCCATCCAGTGGATCTTGCTAGATCTTGCTTTGTTTCAACCCCCCAACGGGGTGGGCAATGGAATATTAGTAAAGCCTTATCACATTTATGAACCAACAGTTGAAATATCATAAAAAAGGACTACTGAAGGTCCTTGGTCTCAACTCCACCTCCACGGCCCTAATTAAGACCTTTTTATAATCAAGGCAAATGGGTTGTTTGGGTGAAAAGCTCTCTGTAGAATTTCTTTCCTGCAGCATTCCCCAACGTAGTCAGGTCCGGTCAAGAACTCACTCCTGGGACTTCCCTGGTGGTCCAGTGGTTAAGACTCCACACCTCCACTGCAGGGGCACAGGTTCAATCCCTGGATAGGGAACTAAGATCCCACATGCCGTGTGGCATGGCCAGAAAAAAAGAACTCACTCCTGTGTTTCACCAAATTCATTTGCTCTCTTCTGCCGCAGTTTAGGATAATTTGCTCTGTCCTCTCTGGTTAGAGAAGATAACTTGTAGGCAACTCCTTTGTAATAACCCGTCATAGACTTGCAGGCAGTTACTTAAGTTGCCCCTTAGCCTTCTCTTTTTCAGGCTAAACCATCATAACCCTTTTAACCTTTCCCTGGAGCTTCCATTTTCCATCCTCTTAATCATTTTACTTGCCCTTCTCTGGATTTTCTCCAACCTTTTACGGTTTTCTGAAAACATGGCATCAGAAAGGAGATCCTTTATATCTTGTTCCCAGTTTCCCTTGATGCTTTTGATGCATCCAGTAGACTTTTAATGTTTATAAGTACACTTCAACTGTTTGTTTCTATATGCACGCTAAACTTTCCTGGCTTAACATATTTGGATTTGTGATAACAATTTTACTTTTTTTTTTTTTTTTTTTTTGGAGTGTGGCCTATGGGCTGACAGAAAAATTCAGAGGCCCAATGACTTTCTTTTGCAATCCTGTGTTTATCTGTATTTTAGTTTGGGAGTCTTTTTTATATTTGATTCTCTTATTTATTTATTTTTAATTATCTTTTATTGAGATATAATTGGCATATGACATTAAATTAGTTTCAGTTGCACAACACGATTCCATATTTGTATATATTACAAAATGGTCATCACAGGAAGTCTAGTATCATCCGTCACCTCACATAGTTATAGATTTTTTTTTTCTAGTGATGAGTACTTTTAAGATCTTCTCTCTCAGCAACTTTCAAATATATAGTGGAGTATTATTGACTATAGTCGCCATGTTCTACGTTACATCCCCAGGACTGACTTATTTTAAAACTGGAAGTTTATGACTTTTGACCTCCTTTACCCATTTTGCCCACCACAACTCCCATCTCTGGTAACCACCGATCTGTTCTCTGTATCTTTTAGTTCATTTTCCCCTTATACTATTTATATGGTATTATTTTGTAGAAAGACTATTTCTCCATTGCCTGTACTGTGTATGAGTAGCTGTGGTTCAGAGGGTGTGTGGGGCAGTGAAAGGGGCGTGTGCGTTGATTACTAAGCAGCCCAGGGTTGCTGCTCAGTGTTTAAGCTGTTCACACACATGTTGGTGTGAATGGCTCAGAAGGAACAGTCCAGGGGACCCCCTGACTTCACCTGAACTTGTCTTCCCTCTGCATTCTCTAATATATCACTCACTTTTATGTCTTCCTAGCAAGCTCAGGCCCGGCAGTCACTGCTTTTATTCATTTCTCTACTATCTGATCATCCGCTTCCTACTTTAGAACGGAAGCTTTGTGAGGACAGGGAATTTGTCTGTCTTCCTAACCCACCTTTGCATCACTAGCACGTAGCTAGCAGTCATCTCTTGACGGAAGGCAGGAATGAAGGGACAACTGGGTACTAGAAAATTTCAGTTCTTGTCTTCATAATGCCACTGGTTTGCTGTGTGACATTGCTTAATATTAATACCCTTAATATTGCTGGTATTTGTTTCCTCTCCTTTTGAATCAATAGCTTAAAGGATGTGTTCAAAACTTTCAGAAGTCTTCTCAACTTTACCCCTTAACTACTATGTTCAGATTCAATGATTTGGCTTGATTTCTACCCTTTTGGGGTATAGGTGAGCGGGTGGTATGTCTATTTGTATTTAAGAGCCGTCTATTTCAGGGGTAAACTTTTTCATGCTGCCTTATTTTTTCAATATTTTGATATTAGTTTGTTCCTGAGGCCAGAGGACTATTTTTTTTTAAAGGTACTTGGAATTTGGAGGCATTCAGGATTTTTAAGTCCTTTCTGTGTTAGACTATTGCCTATCCCCATCTTCTCAGCAACCTTTTTGGCTTATGTTCCAACACTCCAAAACTAATTTGAAAATCTATACCTCTTTAGTTGATTTTCTAACATTCTTCTGAGCGCTCAGCAAACCAGAGTCAGATCCGGGCCCGAAGCCATTTGGTTTCATTAACCAAAGATGGCATCCTCTGATCTGTCCCTCTGCATTGGAAGTATATGCTCATCTACAATTCTGTGCTCTTCTCATCCCACCCCAAACCAGGCGGTCTTTCTTCTTTCTAGGCCTTGCAGCTGGCTTTTGCCTAGTCAGCTCACGGTCAAGGCATCCACATGTCCCTGCCCTTCCGAACCTCTCCCTGGCCCAGTGTGGCAGCCAAGACCAGTCTTTGCCCAGATGTGCTGACGTGAGCAGCTCAGGAGGCCCGCCCTCCTTCCTGTCCTTCCCGACTTCCTTGCTGTACAGAGAAGCATATCAGCATCATACAGACTCTACCTCCCTCTTGGCCCATTTCATAAATTCTAGATGTTAAACTAGCCTGGAGGCCCTAAAATCAAATTTCTTTGAATGGTATTAAATTACCAGTTATGCTTTGGCCTCTGCTCATGACATGAGAGCTTATCCTGCGTTTTCCCCTCCACCAGGACAAGACCAGATTCCCAGCAGCTCCCTGGACATTCCGTGCCTTTGCACACGCTAGCCTCCTTCCCTGAAATCTCCTTGAATTCGCCCTCTTTCCTTGCTCTTTTTCCCCAGGCTCAGTTGGCTTCTTTTCCTCCTACTCAGTGCGCCCCTTCCCGAAGCACCAACCCCACTGGTTGGTGGTAGATGCTGGACTTGTCCACCCTAAGGCCTTTGAAGCTCCAGCTGTGTTTTTTCCTTTCTGTGCGCAGTGCTGGACGCTTAGGAGGCGCTGAGTGAATGAAGGAAGAAAGAGATGGAGAAAGGGAAGAAGGAAGGAGGGAAGAGGGAAAGGGGAAGGAAGGAGACCCATCCATCACTTCCGCAGCCTTGGACAATAGGATCCCATTATCCATTCGGCCTTCTCTTGAAAACTTCTCATCTTTTCTGGAGCTGCTTCCCTTTTTCCTTGCTATGTTTTGCTCTCCAAGATCACTCAGTCGTTCAGCAATCCTCCCGGTCCCTCTCGCGGTGAAATGTTCATCTCTGGCCGTGTGCCTCCTGCAGAAGAGATTGCTGTCAGCCATCGAATCAGTGAGCACCCCTGCTGAGCCTCACCTCACCAAAGGAACTCATGGCCAAGCTATTTTTTTATTTAGCAAATCAGGACTTGTTTTCATGGATTGTCCACAAGTACAGGAAAAAAAAAAAAAAATCACCCATTTGCTTCATAGTTACCTGCTTGGCGGGGCTATCTTATCTGCGTCACTTCTGTTTCACACGTGCATTTCCCTGACATGAGGAAGGAATGTGTGCCTGGAGTTGGGCAGACTGTACCGCCCTGCATGCAGCCGGAAGCTTCTGCACTAGAGGTGAGAATATCGAGTCTTTGCAGCTAAGAACGTGAGTGTTAAATTGTAGTTGAGAAAATGAGGCGATGGCTTGAGTCCTCCCTAAAGCCCAGGTCTGCCAGGTGAAGACAGTGGCACCAGTGATTTCTTTCTGTATCGTTTAGCATGAGCTGTCATTGCAGGGAGCTCTGAGGGCTGTGCTGTTCAGTACGGCGGCCCCTGGTCCCACGTGGCCGTGGAGCATGTGAAGTGAGATGCACTGTACGTGGACAACACGCCCCAGATTTGAAAGACTTAGTATTTTTTTAAAAATGCAAAATATATCTCATTGAGAAGTTTATGTGGATTTCATGTGGAAGTGATAGTATTTTAGAAATAAGGGTTAAATATATTTAACGTTACTAAATCCACCCGTTTTATTTTACTTTTTCAGTGTGGCTACTAGAAAACTTAACATGACGTATGCGGCTCGCATTCTGTTTGTATTGGGCAGTTCTATACTAGACGTTTCAGCATAAGATTGCATTTCAAACTGAACCCGAGCACTGCTTTAGTTTATCTGGATTTTCCAGGTATGCTTCCTTCTCATGCTGAGGGTTACCTTTAAGAATACATGTCATGATAAAGGCATGGGCTTTGGACTCTCATAGACCTGAGTTGCAATCCCAACTCTCTCTTTGTGGCCTGTATACCAGCCTCTGGAACCCTCTGAATCTCAGGTGGGTCAGCTGTATACACGGAAGAATACCCATCTAAACGCACTGTGGTTCGGCATGGGATAATGCAGTGATCTTCTAGTAATATTAGGAGACTTTTGCGAGTATAATTGAATAATTGTATTTTCCCCAAGTTAACAAAATCAAAGTCTCTCTTTTGAAATTTTATTGCAAATAAAAAAAAAAAAACAGAAAACAACAAGAAAACCCACCCCCTGGCGCCAGTTACGGTATGTCTGCCAGCTCCTAGTAATGGAATTGTGATAGCTAATGTTCCCTGAGAGCTACACGCCAGCCAGTGTGCTTTCCAGAAATTGTTTTACTTGATCCTCAAAACAACCCCTGAAGGAAAGTCCATGTAATAGATGCCACACTGAGGCACAGCCAGGTGACGTGACTTGCCCAAGGTCACACAGCTGGTACGGGGTCAACCGGCCACTGAGCCCAGGAGGTCTGACTCCGGGGCCACCGTCTTTGTTTCTACCCATTATTGTCCACCAAGTGAATAGAGGACAGAACAAAAGAACCAGGAGCAAACGAATGCTCACAGGAAACATGCTTTCCATGGACACCTACTCTCATGATTTTAGAGCAGGCACCTAAAACTTTTTTCCCTTAGCGTGTTTTTCCTAGTTTGTACAGCGGGCTTAAATATATCGTGGTTTTAGAGCTTTCCTCAAAGAACACATGGATTCCCAGGCCCATTACAGTCTGAGGCGGGCTTAAGCAATTCCGAGGTAGAATTATATAGGGGAAAAATAGATTGCATGGTATCTAGACTGTGATGAATCTTTTGTTCTTGAGGGCCTTATCTCAGATGTACACAGTCGTTACAGCACCTAGTATGCTGTGTCCCACATGTATTCAGTAGGGACCCCATAAATGTTATTTATTAATGTTTATTGCAGGGCTTCTGAAAACACACCTTTAGAAAGCAAAGCATCCAATACGTGAAAATTACTGTCATTCATTCCATTAAATCGTCTGACCTGTGATGTGGATGTGCCCTCTCATCGTGTATGATTGTCTCTTAGATAGTTACCTTTCATTAGAGCAGAGCTCTGAGTGGTTTTACTTCCACGATGCTGGAATCCTCCTCTTTACCTGAACGTGACACACCTCTGCCCCAGCAGACACGACCTGGTCATTCCATGATGTGTATCTTTCTTTGTTCTCCCGTTGTTTAAGCAAGAGGATTAGAAGACAGTGGCATAGTATTTTCTTTTCAAGTAAGATTCTAATCCCGGGGTGGGCTGGGGATGATGGGGTGGGTAGTCTGTGATCAAAGCTCAGAGCCTCCAACTCATTTGGAAAGTTGAGACGTGCTTATGTGCTTGGTGCAGGGGCTGGAATCGTTAGGAGGAAATATCTGCAGACTTGGAAAAGTCCCTGGAGAATATTTAATTCAAAATAAAAGTTTGGATTGACGAGAGCTGAAATAAAACTTTGCAGTGACAACCTTCTACTGACTTAACTACTTCTCCCCATCCTGCCGGCGTATTTGCTGGTCTGAGCTCTGGTCTGGACAGGCCTGGAGGAGCTGGGTGGGTTGGGATACACAGGTGCATGGCAGGCACCTTCAGCAAATGCACCGCAATTGCCAGGTACACCTCTGTGCCTTTAACTGGTTGTTAAACAGAAAGCAGGATGTGCTTATCTGACTAGTGACTCCAGTTGTAAACACTCCGTCACAAAGTTCAGCATTCTGGTTTTAGGTGGGCCAGCATGGGACTGGGGAGGTGGTTGCCTGGGAACGCCCGCTCCTGGCAGGTGGGAAGGGAGGGGGAGGGGCAGTTTGCCACGGACTTGCTGAGTTGTTAGACAAAGCTTGTCTGTAAGTACGTCAGCACCACGAAGGAAGCTCAGAGCCTTTCCACTGCACCCTTCTTGTTGTGCAGCTAGGTAAACTGAGGCCCAGTGAACAGGACTGTGTGTTTGAACACTTGCCAAAGTTAACATGTATCATTATCGATAACACGCCGGGCACTTGGTGAAATACTTTCTGTGTGTTCTCTCATTTAATATCTGGACGGTTCTGTGCGGTAGGTACTAGTGTCCTGCCCATTTTTCAGATGAGGAAACAGAGTCTCAGAGAATTGAGTTACTTCCTCAAGGCCATAGAACTAGGAAGTTCCAGAGCTGGGGTGTAGGAGCTGGTGTGTCTTTCACAGCCACTGCTGTCCCCGCCACATGCCCGGGGCTGCCTCAACAAGGTGGTCCCAAGCATTGTTCAGCCTGACTCTTATGGAACCCTGTCATCTACTGTGAGAGATGGCATGTGTGTGTGTGTGTGTGTGTGTGTGTGTGTGTATTAGTTTTCTATTGCTGTGTAACAAAACACCATCAACTTAGTAGCTTAAAACTACATGCATTTATTATCTCACAGCTTCCACGGGGTCCAGACCTGGCTTAACTGGGTGCTCTGCTCAGCATCTCACACATCTGTGATGAAGATACCAGTAGGGCCTAATGTCCTCTGAGGCTCGGGGTCCTCTTACAAGATCACTCCTTGTTTGGAATTCAGAGAATTCAATTCATTGCAGTTGTAGGACTGAGGCCTTGGGCTTCTAAAGTCTGCCCACCATTCCCTGCCTTGTGGCCTCCCCACAACATGGCAGCTTGCTTCTTCCAGGCCAGCAGAAGAACCTCTTTGTCCTCAGGTAGAGCCTCAGTCCTTCTTTTAAAGAGCTCCCCTGATTAGGCCAGGCCCACCAAGGAAGCTCTCCTGATGATGTCAGAGTTAACTGATGAGGGACTTTCATTACATCTACAGAACCCTTTTGCCCTACAGCCTAATCAAGGGAGTGATAATCCCTCATACTCACAGGTCCTGCCCATACTCATGGGGAGGCTGTCTTTACAAGGGGCATCTTAGACACTGTTACGAATGCTTGTCCTTCAGCTTCCTGGAGGGAAAGGGAGAAGGAGGCAGGCGTAAATGAACTGTGGGATTGCCGTGGTACAGGAGTGTGTGGAGGACAGCAGAGAAGCAGTATCTAGGAGCACGTGGGCTTGGCAGCCCTACGATCAGAGCCCGCCTCTGCCGTTTCCTAGGCATGGGATTGTAAAAGGTTCTTTAGCCTCTCTGTGCCTCACTTTCCCCATCTGTACACGGCAGGGAATGGTACTTCCTAGCACTTCGTGATGACACATGAAATACTCAGCTTTCAGTAGAGCTCGGCATGTGGTGATTACTTGTCAAAAGTGTTAGTGTGCTTGGTGTCTCCTGTTTGAAGATAACAGGGACACAGAAACAGAAGGGTAGAGTCACTTTGTTTCCATGGGGTTGCTGGAAGCATGTGCCTTCGGGTTGGCATGTGTGAGGTCCCACTGTTAGTGGGACCGGAGCTGTGGAGGAGAGCGTGGTTTGTTGCAGAGCAACCTGCTCACCTGCGGAAAGAGAGTCGGAGTGACGTAGTAGAAAGAAGAATATCCTGGACAGTTCTAGGACCGACTTTACTAATAATTCTCTTCTTGGGCCCTCACCCACTTCTTCGGACCTCAAGTTCCTTGTCTGTAAAATAGGCTCTTGGAGGAAGGTAGGTCCTGGGATTGGCAAGCTCTCTAAGGTGCCTGCTGGGTGTTTCGTTTTGTTTTGTTTTGTTTTGTTTTCTAATTGGCGTATAGTTACTTTACACTGCTGTGTCAGTTTCTGCTGTACAGCAAAGTGAATCAGCCACATGTGTACGTATATTCCCTCTTTTTTGGATTTCCACCTGCTGGGTTTAAATGTCATAATTCTATTGGCCGTCTTTCTGTACAAGATATGACCCCAAAGTAAGTCTGTTTCATTAGCTCTGTCCGAAAAATAAGACTGTATAGGCGTACATCCCCTTCTGGAAATACACTAATGGGAATTCATTTTGTTGGACTACTGGGCTTTACGCCTGTGTCTTTCTTTCCAGTGCATTGGTGGCTGTGTCGCTGCCCTTAAAATCTGCCTTTGTGTCTTCTTCTCGGTGGTTACCTTTACAGCCCCCTTCATATGAAAGCGGGAGGGGACAAACTTAGTGGCCTTTCAGTCTTTGGGTGGGTGGGCAGAGATGAGCAGAATTCAGAAACTCCTTGGCCTGTTCCCCTTACTCACAATCCTCCCTCCACCCAACCTTGTTCCCACCTTGAACTAAGCAACCTTCCTACAATGTTCTGAATTCTGACGCATGCTCTAATAGCTGCCAATTTAATTTCTATTGGTCGGAGTTAGAGTCTTAACAAAAGAAAGGCAATAAAATACAGCATTAATAATGTCCACTTACGGCATGTACCTTGCGAGGGCTTGGATATATTAGTTAATCCCACCTACAAATTTGTTCCCTAAGTAGTATTCCCATTTGACAGTTGAGGATGCTGAGGCTCGAATAAGTTAAATAACTTGTCCAGTGGTACACAGTAACAGATGATTCAGCAGGGATTTGAACCCATATGGAGCTGCCAAAGTCTGTGCTCTTAGCCAGCAAGGCAAACAGCTGGAACGCTGTCAGTGATTTTAAGCCTTGGAGCCCGCTCTTGACCCCCCATCATGCCTGCCTCGTCTCTCTTCAATATCCCACATAATTCAGAATCCAGGAAAACTCCCAAAAGCTGCGGTTGAAAAGATGGAAGCAATGCAACTAGCTTCAGAGGACCATATCCTAGGAAATACAAAAAGAGGAAAATAGGGTCTCTGTTGGTGTCAGCAACACCACCACGCCAAGTTCTCAACATTGAGCTAGAGGAAAACTCTATTACAAATGATACGTCTAATCTGCTTGCGGTAAAGACTCATAACTGGAAAATAAGCATGTGACAGTTCTTCGTTTGAGTGTAAACTTAACTCATTAATTTAAATTACAGTGCTTTTTGAACAAAGAGGGAAGCTATAATAATAGTAATAAGTAATGGTCCTTGTAGAAAATGTAACAAGACGTTAGAAATTTTGTGCTTTGGGAAGTTGGAGGATGTACTTATAGTTAAGGATTAATTTTCACTCAGAGAGATCAAAAAGGTCTCGATGAGTAAGATAAGTATCGAGTTTCAGGGTGGTTGTATTTTTTTCTCCTCCTGCCAGACTGTCTGAAACTTATCTCAAGTATCATGGTAAAAAGAGAAGTGGCGGGTAGACACAAAAATGTAATAGATATATTTTGGGGATGGAATATGCACTGCTTTTCTAAATGCATATCAGAAGGAGAATTTATTCCAGTTGAGTAGGTTTAATGATATAATTTTACCATATTAAATCGTAATTGCTCTTTAAAAGAAAATAGAGATGCATGCGCTGCCATTGCTGGGCTGTCCCACTCCATCCAAATAGCATCCTCCCCAGTACTTGTTGATGTCACCTTATCTGACACCAGAGCCTGTCTGTGGCTTTCCTTTGGAAATTTGGGTGTGGGGAGGGGAAGGGAAGGAAAAATAGTCTGAGAAATAAGAGAGTCTGCATCAGACACTTGCCATGGTTTTGGAAAAATCCTTTCCTGCTATTAAGCTGCTAAGCTGAAGCTTACGTACAAGTAGATGACACCTCTGACTATCTGGAACCACATTATTTCTTAAAATTAGATCATGTATCAAGATGATTGGGATACCTGAATTAGTTAGGGACTAAATAATTTCCAGTGTTATGGATGTTGATAGTCATTTGAGTAAATACTCATGATTGCTTTCGTAGCTAAATGATTTCCAATCTCACTGCATTCCCTTCTCTCCACCCTCCCTCTCCCCCCCACCCAAAAAAGGAGGAGGAAATGACTGCATATTTGGGTGAAAACAGAATGAGAATCCCAATAATACTTTGAGTTTTAACAGAACCTGATTTTACATCATGAACTGAATTCAGTGGAGGCCTAGCTCATATATGAATTTACCACCTGTACCTGAGAGTATGAACGTCCATGTCTCTTTTTTAAAATCGCACTCCAAATAATGCTCAGCTTATCCAACTGATAAAAGGCATAATGTAGTTTTTAAAAACATTTTTTGTGATCTTTTAAAAATATAATACTTGACATATAAAAGAGAATATACCATATTTCATTGAATCTTTTATAAGACCTTTATTTTATATACTAGTAATAATATAAAAATGTGGCCAAGTCAGTTAATCCATAATGCTTTCTTACCTTCTCTCTTTTAAGAGGCATCCCAATTTTGGAGATGTTAAAATGAAAAGGAAAAAAAAACCCAGTGCACCTTAGAAGCTATTAAATATGTTATGCAACATACTTGGTAAGTTATAAAGCATAATATAGTAAACATCCATGAATACCCTCACACCCAGTCAATCCAAGATTTGGTCCATTACTCGTAACTTGCATTTCTTCCCAGAGCCCATGCACGTTAAGTGACCCTCCTCCTGAATTTTGGGTTCATTATTGCTTTGCTTCTCAAACACAGTTAAACTCTGTTTCCTATTTAACTATACATTCCTCAGGCGTAGAGGCCATCTCTGTTCTCCACCACTGTTGTCTTCGGTGACGGAGACAGTACCTGGCCCAGTAGATGTTGTTTAACTCTTATTGACCAAGCGTATAATTGTCTGAGGCATACCCAAATTGGCTCTTCCTTTCAAAGTATGTTTTAAACACCATTGTCTCTAGGAGATCTCTGACAACCTGAACTGGAAACGAACTTGCCTGCCTTTTGAACTCTCTCAGCAATTTATCTTTACCCCCTGAACTCTACATATACTCCCTTCTCCTTTCAGTTCTAGCTCTTTCCCCGTCGTCCCTGCCTTCCTGCTAGGTTCGCTCTAGCAGAACACCTGATCACTGTGGGTTGGTGCCTGACGTAATAATAAAAGATAGCATAGATGAAATTATGTCTGGCACTTTACATGTATTCTCACCAAATTGACCTAAATGAGGTTAGCGGTATGACTGTTCCCATTTAACAGTTAAGGAAACTGAGATTTGTGCACATAATCACTTAAGCAATAAATATATGTCAATTGAAGGAAGACAGTGCTGCATCTAAATTATTTTGCCTGAGCATACTTCATTTCTTCTCTGGCGCTCAAGGCTTTATGCTGATCCTTGGGCATGTGGTTCAGAAATAAAAGGGGAAAAAATTAAAACAAATGAAGTAGATATAAGTTTTCTTTAAGAGTGAGATTAGCAACTTTTTTTAATGTTGAGGAGACATCTGTATTTTCTTTCATATTATTTGCCTAATTTTCTATTGGATTTATTTATTCCCTTATTGATTTATAGAGATTCTTATGTACCATAGAACTTAGACCTGTTTTTCTAGGTTAACTATGATCTGCAAATATTTACCCAGTGTTTTGGTGATCTTTTGAATTTGGTGATCTTTTGAATTTGGTGTACTATTTTAGCCATATTCAATTTTAATGTAGTTTTATTTATCGGCTGTCTTTTTATAGATCCTGAGCTTTTTGTTATTGTCCTCAGAAATGCATTCCTATATCTGAGGTGACAAGAACATTTCCGTTTTTTAAAAAGTATTAAAAAATAAATTCAGATAAGGCTAGGATCATAAAAGAACCTCCGTATCTTAGCACAATCACTTATTCATTCGGTAATTCACTCAACACGTTTATTTAGCCTCTATGGTATACAGAGGTGACTTAAATTAGAAACTATTCTTGCTAATAAGTGCAGTGGGGATCCCAACAGTACGAACTAATGCGCATTTTCACAAGATCCCTCGGGCTACCGTACGGAGAAGAGATTTTTAGGGGGCAAGAAAGGAAGCCAAGAGAGAGAGGTAGGGCAGCAGTGCCCACTTGGAGCCGACCCACAATTTGGTCAGAAGAACCAAGGTTCAAAGCAGACTTGTCGGAGTTAGAGCCAGAGCACTGCCGCTGCTGCGGAAACGCTGGCCAATTCAGGCGTCCAGATGAAATGCTACATTGAACCTGGAGCAGAGCGGGACTTTGCGTGGGGGACTTTTCAAAGGAAAGCTGGACAGGTGGCACCCCTGCTCACTTGGCGCCAGCAAGTGGAGGGAGCTCGCGGGTGATGGATGGCTTTACATTGTTCTGAGCACAGCGCGGAGGTGCAGGCGGGCGGGGGATGGGGGGCGGTCCCTGGGGAGCTCAGGGAAGTCTCTGGGTTTTTCTTACATGTTGCCTTCCTCTTAATATACAGCCAAGGTATTAACTCTGTGTTCCAGCCACGTTTCCACCTAGAAATCTCACTATTGTTCCATATACTGTCACCCACGATCCTAGTATTTGTATTTTTACACTTTTTAAACTCAAAATGTCTTGAATTTCGGTGAAAATGAGGCAATTACAGTAGTTTGCAAAGCATAGAGAAGGGTGTATTTTTTTTTTTTTAAACATTGAAAGAACGTAACGACATGCAATTTATTACTATACTCCTCCCTTTCTCGAAGGTCCATGGACATTTTTTACTCAACCAGTTTTAATTTTTTGCTCCTCATTTTATAAGTGATTCTTCCCCTTGACTTCCCAATCTTGGGAGAAAACAGTATTTCTCTTGAAAATACAGAGGGTGAATGAGTCCTGTGTGTGTGTTTTCCACGTGTTGGTTTTCCGAGACAATTCTCCTGAAAAGGACTAGGATTGCTAAGTCATTTTTTAATATAAGGAGGTCCATGTTTGGGCATTGAAATTAATTTCCCTTATCTCTCCATACAAATAGCCACCCTGGCTTCTTTGATTTATTACCTGGGATGGTTCAGTGGCACTAAAAACAGAGGACGGGAAGACATCACCTTTACGTGCCATCATTAGTCACAACATTCAAAGCATCGCCCTGAGTGGGCTGCTTTGGACGAGTTCCTGCCATGCCATGACAACACCCTGTTCTTGCCCTGTGTGCCGGAGACATTGGGCCCGTCCATTACTTCCAGGCTGCATTTTTTATTTCTTTGTAAGTTGTCCCCACCCTAAAATCCTTCTTGTCTTTCCTCCCTAACATAGTATAAAGGAACATTCTAGATTGCAAATATAATCCCTGATTAGAGACAAGGTACCGACTAGGAGAAAATATTTTATTTTTATTATTATTTTTTTTAGGTTTTCATGGTTTTTATTTTATATTGGCATATAGTTGATTTATAGTGTTAGTTTCAGTGACGTGTGATTTAGTTATATGTATATGTATATCTATATCTTTTTCAGATTCTTTTCCCATATAGGTTATTAGAGTATTGAGTAGAGTTCCCTCCTGTTGAGTAGGTCCTTGTTGATTATCTACTTTATATACAGTAGTGTGTATATGTTAATCCCAACCTCCTAATTTATCCCCCTCCCACCTTTCCCCTTTGGTAACCATAAGTTTTTTTCTAAGTCTGTGAGTCTGTTTCTGTTTTGTAAATAAGTTCATTTGTATCATTTTTAGGTTCCACACATAAGTGATATCGTATGATATTTATCTTTCTCTGACTTACTTCTCTTAGTATGATAATCTCTGGTTGCATCCATGTCGCTACAAATGGCATTATTTCATTCTTTTTTACGGCTGAGTAATATTCCATTGTATCTATGTGCCACATCTTCTTTATCCATCCATCTGTTGATGGACATTTAGGTTGTTTCCATGTCTTGGCTATTGTATATAGTGCTGAAGTGAACATTGGGGTGCATGTATCCTTTTGGAGTATGGTTTTCTCCAGATATATGTCCTTTGGGATTGCCGGATCATATGGTAGGTCTATTTTTAGTTTTTTAAGGAACCTGCATACTGTTCTCCATAGTGGCTGCACCAATTGACATTCCCACCAACAGTGTAGGCGGATTCCCTTTCAAGTAGGAGAAAATATTTTAAAATCACATCTCCAACCAAAGACTTGCATACAGAAGGTATTATAAAGAACCCCTAAAATTCTATAGTAAGGAAAAAAACAATTTAAAAAATGGGCAAAAGACTTGAACAAAAATTTCACCAAAGAAGATTTACAGAAAGCATGAAAAGTTGTTCAACAGCATTAGGGAAATGCAAATTATAACTATGGTAAGGGAAAAAAAGCATGATGAGATACCACTACACACCTATTAAAATGGCTAAAATTTTAAAAATCAGGCAATATCAAGTGCTGGCAAGGATATGGAACAAATGAACTCTCATGCATTGCTGATTGGAATGCCAAGTGGGATAGCCACTCTGAAAACCAGTGGGTCGAGTTCTTTAAAAATTAAATATACAGTTACCATGTGACCCAGTGCTCACTCCTGGGTATTTATCCTAAGGAAAGGAAGGCATATGTCTATAGAAGAACCTATATATGAATGTCGTAGAAGCTTTACGTATGGTAGCCCCATGCTGGGGAAAAACCCAAATGTCCTTCATTGGGTGCATAGATAGACAAACCCTGGTACCTCCATATAGTAGAATAATCTCCAGCAATAATAAGAGGTGTACTATTAATATACCTAGCAACTTAGAAGAATCTCAGAGATATTATGTTGAGTAAAAGAAGCTCAACTCAAAAGATTATATACTATGTGATTCCATTTATATGATGTTCTTGAAAAGACAAAACTACAGTTATTGAGAACAGCTCAGTGGTGGCCAAGGGTTTGGGATGGAGGGAGGCTATGACTATGAAGGGATAGTACAAGGAAGTTTGGGGGGTGATGGAGCTGTTCTGTATCCTGATCATGGTGGTGATTATATGAGTATATACATGTGTTAAAATTCATAGTACTATAGACCTCCCACAGCTCAAGAGTCAATTTTACTGTTAGGTTCATTTCTTCTTAATTTACCAAAGTCCCAACTTCTACATGTGATCTGCAAGTTCCAGCCTCTCTCTCATGACTCAGCCAGCTCCTTTTGGGCATTCTGGCCCCTCCTGTCAGGTCACAAACGCTCCGAGGTCACTTATATCTTCCTGCCTGTAGGCACACTCATCTCTCTGCCCGAGAATCTCCCCGACTCCTTTCTGTGCACCCACCTCACCTGGCTGCTAGGCATCCTTTGCTGCTCAGGCATGGTAACCCCAGCACTTGCTCTAGGTGAGCTGCCTCTGCACACCCGCCCCTGAGCATTTGCAAGCCCCCATCACGGTGCTCACTATGTTGCCCCTAGTGCCTGCTTTGGGAGCTGCCCTGCCCCCTCAGCTGTGAGTTAGGAGAGTGATCTCACCGCTCACTCCTCAGCCCGGTAGAAAGGCGACAACTAAAGCAGTGAGGAAGAGAAGGAAGTCTGTGCCCTGGACTCAAAGACAAAAGTCAGCCTTTATTTTGTTTTACTGTGGCCTTTTTTCCTGACTGCACTGGCCTCTGACCCTCTGGCTGAAATTCCTTTCCTCCTCTTGCTCTTTCAGCAGGTGAATCCTCTTTTCTGGCTTTGCCCAAACTACTTGTTAAAAAGCAATAAATCGTGGTTTAAAAATCCTGATAGTCTCTTTTTTCCCTTTGAGCAAACGTAAAATTATGCAGCAAAATCATGACTGTGGAGGGGTTTTCTCACCTCTTCCCCAGAGATTAGATGGGGTTTATAGTGTACAATGGAAAGGCATTCGTGGTAAAATCCTTATTATAGATATAATTTTTACATATTTACCAAGCCCCATCTTACAAATTTTTCCAAATTCCGTTGGGGAGAGAACAGACTTTCTGTAAAAAAAAAAAAAAAAAAAAAAAAAGGTAGCTTCTATTCTGGAATCCATAGCAATAGTAATAATAACAACAACAGTTATATGGTGCTTACTATGTGCCAGACACTGTCTTAAGAAGCAGTTTATATATTATTCCACTTACTCCTCACGGCAACCCTAGGAGATAGTGGTGTTACTTCCCTTTCACACCTGTGAAAAACTCAGAACAGAGTGGTTAAATTGGGGTCTGGAGTGGCGCTGGAATTTGAACCCAGGCCTTCTGATTCCACCTTCCAAATGACTGTGGAACTGATGGAGGGAAAAAAAATGCAAGACCTGGTTTTCCTCCCCAGGGACCCAGGCTGACCTCTTTTCAATTCTCTCTTGGATTCTCTCCTGGAAGGTATCTCCACCCTTATCCCATGGACTGTAGGAAGCTCCAGAATGGTTTGGGATGCTCCTTTTCTTCTCCAGCCAAGGGTGATTCCATATTTGTTTCTTGATCAGTATTAGGTAATTGGAATAATTGGAAAAGCAAGCTAAAAATCAAAAAGGCTCAGGAAAGAAGCAGTACAAAAAATAAAACCTAACTTGAATTGTACTTTTACAACTTTCAAAGTGTTTTCATCTGTGTGTTCTCCAAAGATGCCTCTCACCATTTCCCATTATTATCATCTCCTCTTCACAGGTGAGGAAGGTGAGGCCCAGAGAGAAGTGAGTGACCTGTCCTGGTCTGCCATGTTGGTCCTTACAGGACTAGAAAGCAAGCTGAGTCTTTCCCTTCCCCTCCCCTCCTGTTCTTCTCCCCTTCTCCTTTCTTCTCTTCCATTTAAGTTCTTATTCATTGAGTAAGAGAAACTGTTCGGTATACTTAAGACACAGGCAATGTGATTTCATCTCTTTTCTACATATATAGGCTTTCTGTTGCTGTGTAAACACATTGCCACACACGTAGCAGCTTAAGACCTCCATTTGTTAGCTCACAGTTGCGTAGGTCACAGGTGCAGACACAGAGCTGCTGGCTTCTGTGCTCAGAGTATCAGAAGGTTGAGAGTATCAGAGGTGCCACCGAGACTGAGTTCTTATCTGGAGGCTCTGGGGAATAATCTACTTCTTAGCTCACTCAGGTTGTTGGTAGAATTCAGTTCATTGTGGTTGTAGGACTGAGGTCCTCATTTCCTTGCTGGTATCAGTCAGCCAGGGGCCACTCTCAGCTTCTAGAGGCTGCCCACATTTCTTGCCATGTGACCTCCTCTGCCTTGATGCCAGCAGTAGTACATCACATCTTTTCTTGTGCTCTTGAATGTTTGCTTTCTCCATCTCTGATCTCTAAACTCTAATATGAATTCCAAAATACAAAGTCCATGTGATTCTTTCAGGCCTGCTCAGATTCTCTCCCTATCCTAAGGTCAGCTGATTTTGGATCATAATCACAGCTGCAAAATCCTTCACATTAATACCTTGATTAGTGTTTGAATATCTGAAACGAGGGGTAGGAAAGTGGGAGGTCATCCAGAATTCTGCCTACCGCCAATGCATAACAGTGTTAAAAAAGGTAAAGGCAGACAGAAACAAGGGCCAACTCTAAACTATTTATTTTTCAGTAGTAATTACATAAATTCGTTCATGCTTTTTGCCAACCTGATGCATTTTGTATTTATTAGGCCATTTGATTAAAAGCATATTCGTAATCTGTGCAAGTTTTTTGTCTGAAAAGGATTGAAAAAGGATGAGGTAGGCATAATATTGTTGAACAAGGCAATTCACTATCACCAGCTATTCGGTAAGTTCCTCTTTTTTTTTTTTTAGCATTGTTTCAACAGATACTTTCTTCTCAGCCTCTGTGGTCCATCTCCTTGAACTTTCTGTCTCTGCTTCTTGGCTGTGTGATTCCTTCTCTACTTGCAGGTCTCATCTTAAATATCACCTCCTCATGGACAAATTTCTTGATGGCCTTACCTAGTAGGTTAAGAATGACAAGTATGTGAAGTCGCTGTTTTATTCAGGCTTCCTTTGTGATAGCTTTCTAATTATTTCTGGATCCGTGGATTGCCAGTGTCTTATGTCTATTTCTCATAGACCGTAAGCCTTGGAAGGGGTGCCTTCATAGGCCTAGCGCCCAGACTGTGCTTGGTACAGAGGAGGCATCAAAAATTATGTGTTTCATTGATGTGTAAATGGAAGGTATTATGGAAAAGGTAACTATAACATTTGTTTAGAAAGGTGGATAGTGAACCAAGTTAATCATGAGGTCACTGCTAAAGCATTTATTGTTTGAAAAGCACCCAGTTGACCGTCATAAAGCTCTTGAAAGAGAGAGGGGGGAGACTCTACAAATGGTGGCACCACAGAGGGACAGTGTTTCCATATTGTCCTTTGAAACATGCAGTGCCTCCGGGCAGGAGGTGGGCAAGGAGTCTGCAAATCGCAAACCGTCTGATGTTTGGATCACGGTTTCCTGCAAAGTTTTAATGCCCCGAGACGGAGGCCTCTTTCCTCCCAGCCCTCCTTTGAGCAGCTCTTCTCTCGGATTTTCTCTTAAGCTTCACCTTCACCTCCATGCAGTCATAGACCCACTTAGAAGCCACTTGACCTTGGGCAAGTTGTCCTCCCTGAGCCTTGTTTTCCTCCTCTGTAAAATGAATAGAACGACTTGCACCTTGAAAGGTCATTGGAAGGATAGAAGGGCAGCGAATGCAAAAGCCTGACTCACACCGGGCTTAATAAATGCTGTTTCCATCATCAGACTTTGCCACGGCTCTGCGTATCTGACGTGGAATTCGAGTGCTCATCTTAACAACTGTTGTTTGGAATTTGTTTAAAAAAAGAAGGTTACAGTAGAATATAGGGTCATTGGAGATTTTTGTCATCATATACTAAGGACTACCTAGTTTGAAATAAATGTATTTCACATGCAACTATCCCAAGCACAATTTATCTACCTTTTTTTTTTTTTTTTTTTTCTGATGGTGGTTCAGAAGTCACTCCAGAGCCTTAGTAGTTCCTCTGGGTTTTTATTATGAACTCCAGTTAGCATTTTATTATGGCCCTTTAGACGTATTGGTTACTGTCAAGTTTAGAAAGCAACTTGTGTCTGTCTTGTTCACCTTTTCCCATTCCTTAATACATGATAGAAAAACCGTGTGTTGCAACAAACATAGGCTGGCTTGCCTCTGCCCAAGCCCTTCCCAGTTGCTCCTCTTTTTGATGGAGAGGACTCTCCTGCCCCAGCTTGTGCGGGGGAAGTAACAGAACCAAAGCAGTAACATCCTTGGAGCCAAGGAATAGCAGTCAGTGGGGCTTCAAAGAGCTCATTTGCCATAAAGTACCAAAAGTTGTTCAAAATCAGTCAAGCTTTTACCACATTTCCGAGGAGAACATTTTAGGGAGCAACAAGGGCAGAGTAGATCAATTTACATTTCTTTTTCTTTCACCACTGTAAGAGCGCTTATTTGATGAATTCTCAAGGCAGGTTAGACAGTATTAGCAAATGTGGTGATGGAAGCATAGAGCCAGCTCCTGTTGTGTTTATCATGGGTATCGTTTCTGCACTCAAACCTGCACTCCTATCTTTTCTTTTATTTTGCCTGTCTTTTAATTCCCTGAGTGTGATTTAGAGGAGTCCATGCATTGCATTGCAGTGGCACTGGAAGTCTGGATTTCCGATTTAATTCCCGTAGTCTGAACCCAGAACACAGGGCCAGGAGACTCTCTCCTGCCCCCAGATTAGCTGGGAGAGCTTGGACAGTTGGTGCAGTATCTCTGTGCATGCCCCTCGGTTTCCTCTCCTGTAAAATGGGACTATTCACTTCTTATCAGAGCGTTATTATAATAAAAGGAAACGTCCTGTAGATTTAAAAATAAATTTTAACACCATGCACATACTTTCATTTTTATTTTTCATCTGAAATTAACATGCGAAATCAGGATACCACCGTTTTCAGAGTTGTTAGCCTGCATTCATCATATTTCTAGGTGAAGTATCTGAAAGTGATTATAGGTAATAAATATCTTTTTTTTTAAGCTTATTGCAGAGGCAGTTTTTCCACTGTTAATGAGGGCAATCTGACTTGGTTGAAGGATTGCAGTTCTTAAGAATTAATGCAGTAATCCAAGTCAGAGATTTAAAGAGATCTAAGATTTTTCACAGGTCGCAAGCTAGTGAATGTGCTGCTCTCACATAGCAGCTAATGGACTTGAACGCCAGTCTGTCATTTACTGTTCCCTCACTGAGAGCAGCTATGCCCTTGGTAGTGAGTCTTCTTTCCAAGCATTGCAGGTTATTTAGAAGTGTGGTATATTTGTAACACTTTTGAGAGAGAGTATCCTATTTCCCACAGCCCCTAATTACTATAAAAACTGGAGTTATCTTTCTTAATTACACGTTTGAATCCTAATCTGCTAAGGTCTGAGGAATATCAGACTCAGAGGAGCTGCCTTCTCGCCTTCCTTTTTTCAGAGAAGGGCCTTTTTTTTTTCTTTTTAGTGTATTTTTAAAAACGAATTCCTGTATCATTGTATTCGTACCTATAGGTTAATTCATGTAAAGACAAAGGTTTACGTGTATGGTATTCATAACTTTCCATTTTTGATAGTGATGTATTATGAACAGCTCACAGTATTTTGTAAAGCCTTATTTGTAAAGGTTGTTGGAAATGCTCTTCTTTCCCGATGCCATTATGTTCCTAAATATGAAAACTCCCATTCTGAAGCAATTAGAAGCCTTCTCTTCTCTTTCCGTGTGTGTGTGCACACAGGAACCTTTGTTCCTTAATTAGGAAAAGGACTAGAGCTCATTAATTGTGGTTCCAAGTGATGTCTGCTCAAATGCTGAAGCACTAATACATTACAAGGAAAGATCCAGCCTAAATCTAGGAGGCTCTCGGCAGTTCTGAGAACTGTTAAAAAGATAAATAAGCAGCAGAGGGTCCTTGTAGGACCGTCCTCACATCCTGGCCTGTCCTTGAGGGCCCGGCTGGCTACTGTTGAGTTTTAAAGCCTTGGAAATTTCTGTACTCACAGGAGAGAAGGGGCGAAGGTGCAACTTGTGTAGAAATCTAGAACTTTGCCTTTGTTGAAAACCTATGATTTAAAAAAAAAAAAAAAAAAAAAAAAAAAAAAAAAACCAGAGGTCAGGAATCTCTCTTGGATTTTTTGATCAATTAGAGGACCCCATCTAGATGCCTTTTAGATGTTACTGAAAGTGAGAGAATTGCTGGCAGACATGATAGGAGACAGGTATCCTAATGTTTTATAGGCCGATTTTCATTGCTGGCCTTAACACCGGAGGCATTGCAAGAGTTTCGAAAGACAAAACTCCCAAACTGAATTGGCAAAGCCTTAGGCCCGCATTGGTCATCAAGAAAGAGCCCTAATTTCCGCAAGAACAGGAATTTCTTCAGCCTCCAGGAAACTTGATGCATCTAAACGTTCCAAGAAATATGAATAGTGCAAAGGGTGGACTCATCTCACTGGTCAAGATCAAGGTTTCAGAAGCAGGTAGCAACTTGAGTGGAAACTCTCAGACCGCATAGGTGATGCTTTCCTGTGGGTTGGCTGGCCTGGCGAGGGAACTCTGAAATGAAGGATGGGAAGAATACAGCCAAATGCCAGTTCAGAAACCAGAGAATGGAAAGTTAGAGCACCTAATTTGAGGGGCAGTCGCGTGTCTTCCAGAAGATTCTGTCCAGTCAGGTGGCTAGCCCTTTGGAAGGAAAAGAACGCAGGGGCCACTAGGCAAGTCTGGGGTCCTCTCCTGCCTCCCCACCTGCCATCTCCGTCTTCCTTTCCTGCCTTCTCTTTCCACCGCTGCCGGAGGATAAACTGCCTTCCTCCTGCTCATCTTAATGGAAGACGTTGTTAATATCAGTAAAAGGGAGCACTTCATAAAGGCAGCAGAGATTTGGCAAGTAAAGGCCTGACACCCTATCCCCTGTGCTGATAATGGTCTGGGTCAGAAACAGTGAATGTGGGAACAAATATTATTTCCCTGAAATGTTCTGCCATTTAAAGAGACATGTCCAGCTAGGAGACAGACCTGAATATATTTTTATATAATAATAATATACTACATATTTTTATATAATATAATTTATATATATTTTTTTCTCCACCAGTAATTTTTTTTAACGTTGTATTTCTCAGAGAAAAATAGATTTTAAAATACAAAAACCTGTTCTTCAACTGAGGATGCAAAAATCTCTCATTGCAGTATTTATTCCAAACCTGCTCTCATAATGTTCAGTCAAGGAGAAAACAGCAAAAAACAGTTGTTGATGGACTTAGCACAGAACTGGATTAAATAAGCATTAGTCTACTGAAGCTGATTACAGGAATATGAAAATGCAATATCTTAATGGTACATATTTTTATGTGGCAGCTCAGTTGCCTTTCATTTTGCAGCTAATATGTCTATTCTTATGAGTCATTTACTTCTTTAATTACCTTTTGCAGGCAAGGCACCATGGTATATTAATGTGAATGATTTTTACTGCCAGTTTATCATACAATGCCCCAGAAGCCGAAAGGCGTAATTGACTTGGAAGAGCAGCTTATGAAGGAAACAATATTTAGTTGACAGTTTTCCTTGTACTCTCTGTTGACGTTTATGAGTTTACACTATGCTAAAGGAGTAATAAACACAATTTTCTTTCAATAACAGGAAAGGCTAGCTTCTCAAATACATCTGTGGAAAATGCATTTGTTCATTTCTTGAATAATATGAAAATAACACATTTCCAGTGATAAGACCTCTCAGACTGCCAATTGAATTAAACCTCTGAAGGTACATTTATAACCTGTCTTGGAGCATTAGGAGATATTAGGCTTCATGTGATTGAATCAATTTAATGAATATTTAAATTATAGACAGATTTGGATAAATCATATTTAAATCTGGGTGTTAGAACGAGACTATTTGGCCTCATCTTCCCGATTTCCAGAGGGAAGGAAAGCAGGAAGGGAGCTTGGGAACTGTCTAGAGGAAGATCTTCTTTCTCCCAAGGCGAGGGAAAGTCTGACAGTACATTTTAGGGAAATAAAAAAAGAAGGGACCGTCAACTACAACTCCTTTTAAGGTCTGGGCTTTGAACAGTTAAACTCAAGACTTGGGCGGGTCGCTGCTCTTCTGGCGTCTGGAATGGTGCCTGAGTTGACTTGGGCAGTTAGCAAGTGCCCTTGTTTTAACCATCACTTCCACAGTCCTCTGGGCAGGTCCTGGTTTGCCACATTGGTTTCGAGGGAGTTAAACTTTTCACAGTTTTCTGGATTGTTTGCAGTTCAGTCCTGTGCAGCATAATGAAAGTTTTCTAGCCATCTGTTGTTAAGCTGGCGGGGAGCAAGGCCAGTATATCCAAACAAAGTTCTGGCCTGCTGTAAACGGAACCTGTCGGTTTAGCATAGCTTTCCTGACCCCTCCAAGGAACGGGGCAGCCCTTGGTACCAGGCACTAGCTGCATGGAGCTTTCAAAGGGGAACTATTTTTGGGGTAGGGGGGTGAGGGCCTGTTTACTTTTTCCCTCCGTGTTCCTCTCACTGGCTTGGACTAGTTTATACTTAATCTTTAAATGGATAAATGGTTACTTGTCCCCTCCTCCTTTTTCAGAGAAGGAAGCATTACTTCTTAATAGGAGATTGTAACTTTTAAAACAAGGTATGAGTGTCTATAAATGTGTGTCAGGCGGCTGTGATTTGAAAGGGTGTTCTGTAACCAGTTGTTTTTGTTTCATCACTTTGTCTTTTCAGCGTTTGGGGACAAATAGTCTGGGCAATGGAAGCTCCTATATTTATTACTTAGCTTATGTAACTAAAGCGTTTTCACAGCTTTAAAAGGACTCCTCGCCACCCTTTCTTCTGCCTTTTTTATTTCATTATCAGAAGTTGATACACAGCATAACTTAGAGAGGAGCCATTAGACAGTGCCTTCCAGCTGTGTGGGGTGTTCCCTACTTCTCTGTTCTTATTTACAAGGTATATCTATTGCTTTTAATTGCCCAGCTTAACCTTAACATCAGTTCTTTGTTTTGTGATATTCTATAATACGTGTTTAATTCTTAGTTCCTGTTTCACAGTGTTTCCTTGGCTCTGTATGAAACATTCCTGTAGGTATGTATGTCTGTATCTCAACACCTGTCTAAGCCTACCCCTAACCTTGGTGGGTTTCCTTTTGTTAATGTCACCTTGTAGGTGCTGTTGTATTTTTATCTTGGTCTTGCTGTAGTATATTTCCTGTCCAGCACTGGTTACATTTGTGCTCTGTTAAGAGAGGGCTCTGGGGAGCCATTGTCAGACCTCTGTATCCATCTCAATGCATTAAAATATCCAGGGAGAATGGCCACTGTCATTGAATAACTATGTCAGCCACTCCCCTGGCTGCCTTAGTCCCTCTGGATGAGAAGCAGACCACAGTCCCACATGGTTACAAAGAAAAAAGGCACCAAAAGGATGCATATTTGTCTAAGGCACCAACATGAGAGGGTTTGGATTCAACTTTAACTGCAATCCAGGAATGTACAAGGGTCAGGAGTTCCATAAATGGGGATGGGGGGGGGGTGGAGGGGGAAGCAGAAGAACCAAAGGAATAAACAAGGAGATACAAGGCTTCTCCTTTAAGGGACAAGGAGTTTTGCAGTAGTGGAAAATATTCAATTTAAAATTTAAATGAAGGCACTTACTTGGAAATACCATACAGTCCTAATCTGTTTGTAAGGTGACTGACATATAAAGTGCTTTTTTGTTTTAAGGTTAAAAAAAAAAAAAAATGTATTCGGGGTAGAGTTTCGGGTATAAATGTCAGGTGCAACGTAACGTGTACTCACTCCAAGAGTCAAGCAAATAACCTTGGCATTTAGGACACTGCCTTTTAGAACATGAAATTGTTTTTTGTTGTGTGTCTTCTTTTTTTTTTTTTTAAAGGAAGACTACATTAAGGGGTCACCTATTAGCTGTGTTTTTGCTGTCTGAAACTCAGCCCTTCTGTCTATTAAAATCAAACTACTGTGTAAACATTCCAGTGTTGTTCTTGGTCTCTACAATGGCCACAGGGATCAGGTTTCACCTGCCTGCACATCTTCAAGCAATTAGAGCAATTAGCGTGAAGCCATTTCACATTCAAGGATTCAAGGTCTGGGGTGACATTCAAGTCCAGGAGAAGTCTGAAAGGGAGAGAGAGGAAGCGGCCCAGAGCATGGCTACTCTTCCATGGCCCTAAGCAGACAATTTCTCTTTTAAAAATGGTAGCTCTTTAATGATATTATTATGAGGTTTTTAAATGACAGATCAAAAGTTGTTTATATCAAAAAAAAAAAAACCCCAACAGTCATTTAATTATACTAATGAAGGTCTTTATACATGGCAGATTTTTAAAAAAGACTTTTAATGGCTGTGAGAAACGAGTGTTCCTCCTCCGTGTCTCACCATGGGAGTGACAGCATTCTTTGCAGAGGAAGAATGTATTTTATAATATATAAAGGAATTTGCATTCCGCTTTACATGGTAAACCTCCCTGTTTTGGGTAAATGGAACCATTACAGCAACGTAGAATATTTAGTTGGCAGACTTTGGGAGTAAGTATTGAAAGCAACTTTTTATTTATTTTTTTAGCTTGGAGAAGAGTAGTGGCAACTTTCATATATTGAACTAGTACAGTTTAAAGACAGATGATCAGCTTAGCACATCAGACAGCTATGTAAGCGTGACCGAAGATGCCTTTTACAAAATCGGCTCAGAATCCGGGAGGGTTTGTGTTGTGTTTGTTTGTTTTGTTTGTTTTTCACATGTGTAACTTAGTTACCCAGGAATCTTGTTTGCATGAGGCAAACCCTAAACTGATTACAGCTTTTAAAATTGGTTAGTGGATTTTTAAATCCACATTGCACTGTTGGGTTATTATGCAGAAACGGGGGAGGGGCTGATTTTCAAAATCCAAGGGTGCTGCAGAAATGATCTGGCTCTGTGCTCCCAGGAGGTGTTTGCAGTCAGGAGTAACTGCAGGCTAAATTATAATGTGGAATTCTCTTGCCCTTTAACCTGATGCTGCCTGTTCACATTCAGTGTTTATTAACAAACAGCTCTAAGTACAAAATTGTTGGGAGAATTACTTTTTTCATTAGACACACTGACTTTAATTAGAATAAGTGGCTTATTTTTAAGAGAAATAATTGTGTGCCTCTGAGAAAGTTCTTGCAATAATTCCTTTATGAAATTGCCTTAGTTGACTTCAAAGTGAGTAGGTACTGAGCAGTTTTCTGTCCATCGCCCTGAACTCGTCTATCTGTGTGACTGAGGCTGGAGCATTTGCGTTCAATTAGTAATTAGCCATTTTTAGGGAACTGGACTGCTCAGAAGTCTCTAGCCCCGTCTCGAACCGCTTAGAGCTCTTCTGTTGAGGACTGGTTTTCCTGCCACCCACTTGCATGGCGCCCAGGCTATGTGCCTCTTGAAACTACATGACAGAGCAGATGCAGGGGCTGCTAATAAAATGTAGCATGCTGGACACTGAGACAGGTGAAGGTCTGTCTTTTTGCCTTGCCCCTTAGAAATGGATTGCTAGGAAGTCATCTGCAGCGTTTATAACTAGACTGGCTGAGTTAGACAGGAACATTTGAATTGGATACTCCACCCCTTCTAAAAGTGGAGAGGCAGGCATCTAAAAGCTGCAGGGCTCAGAAAGGAGGTTAGGCAGTAAACCAGATCTTTCCCTTTTTTTTTTTTTCCTCCTAGCCTCGTCCTCTGTTTCTCTGATCTGCCTTTTGAACTGTTTTTGTGGCTGATCTGTTCCACCTAATATGTCTCTTGATTTCTGCTATTGTAATACTCAGGCGACATGCTGTTCTCTTGGTTTTTATAAGCTTTAGATGCTTCTGCCTGTCATAGTCTGGCGGTTTATCTTCAGCGTCTGGATTTGCTTTCAGACTTGAATGTCTATCAAGCTGCCGTTGCTTTGAATGTGAGATCAAAAGAAGATGAATTCCAGTAAAAAATGTCCTTCTATGAAGAAAAGATTGGGGCCTATGTAAACATCCTACTGACAGTTCCCAATGAGTTATTTTAGCCGAGTATTAGCACCTGGATGACAGACAGTCCAGCATTCCATGCTCGATAACAAATCAGTTGCTTCCATGGCAGAAAAGAACATTGCCACAGCAGCAATGCATTTTCAGAAGGAATCCTTTTTCTTCCTCCTCCGCCTCCCCCCCTTTATCTTTTCTTTTCTCTCTTTTTTTTTTTTTTTTTGAATTTGGCTGTTCAACTCTTCATCCTATTTTTCAAGCTGACTTCTCTGCCTTCAGCAGTTCACTTTTCTTTACAGTATCCGTCAAGTTCACTCGGGTGACGGAAGACAGGACTTTGATAATTAGTTTGGGGTGGCTTCAGGAGTATTCAGGTAGGCAAGCTAGGCATCTCAAGCTAAACAGGTAGTTTGGTTGATTGCAGAGAAAAGGAAAAGCAGCAAAAGCAAGCTCAGGGGCATATCCCTGGAATGCAGGCGATGTGTTCTTTAAAAATACGTGTGACAAAATCCTCTAAAGTCTGCAGAATCGGAATTTTCTTTTCTTTCTTTCTTCCTTTTTTTTTTTTTTTTTAAAAAAAAAAAAGCATCCTGCCTATGTTAATGTCACCACAAAAATATCTCAGGAGCAGGCTGCCCAAAACCCTGTCGGTGTGTATTTGTCTGCGTGAATGAGCTGTGTTTGGCTAGGGCTTGGTCTGGCCCCGGCACACTTCTGATGCTGTGTCCTTGCTTGCAGACCTGGGATGATTTAGATACAGTGTAGCCTGAATAGATTTCTTTAAGTGCTAAATGCAACATTGAAAATCACCTCCAAGCTCCAACGGATCTCTCAACTTTGAAAGTGAAGAATGACTTGAGGAATTCTTGTGGTTTCTTTGTCATTTAGTGAGAGCCCAGGCAGCTACCGTGGAGGCAAGCGTCCCTTAAGTTGCCTACAAAGGGCAATGTTCCAGTGTGTTTTCTCCTCGAGTGTGCTTCAGTCGCACAGGACTTCCTGTTTATTCAAACATCTTTTTTACCATTCGGCAACCCCGCTTCACAGAAACAGCCAGAACCCATCTACAGCAAGAAGACGGAAATCCAAGGGCAGACGGTGCGAGGTTTCTCGATCAAACTCTTCATTTTCTCTGTAAGTGTCCAGAGGAAAAAAAAAAAAAAAAAAAGAACATTTTCGCTGGGTTAAACTTTTAAAACTAAGGATCTGCTCCTGCACAGACATTCTCTGAAGGGCAAAATAAGATGATTCAACTTACTTACTGCTCTTTCTGCCCCCCCCCCCACTTCCATCAAAGACGTTTTTCTTTTTAGAGCTTTGAGAGGACCGGTTCGTTCTAACTCCTTGTTACTTCACTCTTGCTTTCAAACGTGTCTCCGGATACTCTCAGCTAAGTCAGCAGCCATGTGTCGTCAGGACCGGTTTAGGAGCTTGAACGGAGATTAGAACCTCGCTCTGCTTATTTGTGAGATTGTTTTGTGTCGCCTTCTTTTCCTTCCTGTTATCACCAGGAGTGAGAGGGTGCAGGGCTGGTGGCTTGGTAATCTGCATCTGCAGGATTGTCCTCCATGTATGCATCATGACCCCGTCATCGTTTGTGAATCGGTCTTGATAATATTTGTACCAATTTCATGCCAATAAAAGTCAGACTGCTGAAACAAGCACGGTCATTATCTCATTCATATTACTATTGTTTAAATGGAGTGGGCTGCAAAAAAAAGAAAGAGAAAGCCCGCCTCACTTTCCGAGATGGTTGTTAACTTTGATGTTGGAAGGGTCTTTTCAAAATGCTCATTGTGGATAATTAGGATGGCAGGGAAAGCCCTCGAACCTGGGCTGCTTGCTTCTCTCTATGCCGAAGAGTGACGTGGTTGCTCCTTGGGTCCTTTCGCTTGAAATGAGTTTTTCAACACATGGTTTGACATTTTTTTTAAAGGGTTCCACCTTTTCCTGTCCGCTGTGGACGTCCCTCTGGCCCCCCTCCCCTCTTCCTACACCCCTCCCCTAACCCTGACCCAACCAGCTTCAGTATAATTGGTAAGCCAGGTGCTAATTTTTTTTTTTCTTCACTGTGTACTGGTCAGGGAGTAGACAGGAAGTAGAAAATTAGCTCTTTTGATCTGAAGGGAATTGTTATTACCCTAAACCTTGTTTGTTAGTCCCCAGACTAAATATACTTCCATTTTAGCATCTAAATCAGCCATCTATTAGAATAGAGAAAGAAACAGGCTCTGTCCTTGTCCCCCACCTGTCATGGAAGAAGCATTTCAATAAATAAAATAGGTAAGTGTATATATATGTGTATCGCTCTTGCTAGGCTGGCTTTTTTCAGATTCAGAAGTTGTTCTACTTTGCAAGAAAAAAAGATTATGTTTGCGACTGCCTTGAGGACAATTTGTATAACAGTAGGAGTAATTGCAGGGAAAATGGAAAGAGTGACTGGAGGTATTTACTCAGATGTTAGTGTAGGTGTGGAGGCCAAAAACTCAGTGTGGGAACAGTGGGCCGCTTTTCTTGGTATCGCAGTCTATTTGATGACCATCAAATTTCCCAGCTCGCTGGTTTTGTTTTTTCTGGATGGCATGTTTGATTATTTATCAGAAGGGGAAGGGAGTAGCTGAAGCAAATAAACATGTGACCAAGTTCTGTTTTGTTTTCCACTCAGAAAGCCATGCCCTTTAACAGACATACAGAAAAGAGTAAATGCATTGTTTTATGATAAAAGGAAATTACATGTGTCATTTTCTTTTTAAAGGCAACCAAGTTAACCCTTAAGACTCAGGAGCCTCTTGGCCTTCTGAGAATTCACCAGGCTTTTACTGAGAATTCATCTACTGCGGTGGATGGTTTTATGGCACAGGATTTCCCAGGTTGAGTTGGTCAGTAGTTTGGCTTTTCTAGATGCGTTCCTTAGTCATGCCTGCCTCAGTAGCTCTACTTGTATGTTGTATGTGAGAGAGTGTGTGTGTCTTTTAAACAGTGATGCCATTGGATAAATCTGTAGCTCTTACAGTTTTGTTGAAGGCTGTATTCTGACTTTACATCGAAACATAAAGAGCTCAGTTAAAGGGAAATATACCAGAGTTTCTGTGACCGATGAGCAGCGTCATTTATTAGTGTACAACTGTTTGCTCCTCTCTTAGAACGTGTCGGGCAGGTGGTGTCCTGCAAAGAGACGGCTTGTAGGTCTCCGAGACACCCTCAGAAACATCTTCACGTCTTTATTCTTATGTCGTGTATATAATGACCTGCAGGGCTGTTGGTTATCTCAGGTCAAGTCCTCCAGAGACCTAGGGAAAGGCTCAAATCTACATGAAGCGTAGATTTTTAAACAGGCAAACTAAAATTTAATTTTTTTTGCTTTCATTCTCTAGCGGGGTTTGCATCAGTGCATGGAGATTCTTTATACACAGCCAAGCACTGACCTATGTGTACATGCTCTCACGGGCATGTCTTTTAATAACTAAAGCACGATTTTGGTCAGGGGCTGCCTCATGTATACACACCCTGAACAAATGATGGGCATGATCCTAGCACAGTGCCTGGCCCGGTCACATCAAGCCCTATAAATCACAGCTGAAAATCTGTTTCATTGCCTATACTGTCTTGGAATGTGGGTAGGAAATATGCACACAGAGGGATTCCCTCTCCATTGACTATATAAGGGAACAATGCAGCCGACACTCAAACACAGCGCAGCCTCCTCCATCAGGATTGCCCCGCATGTGTGTCCCTGGGAGGTGGCTTCGTCCTGGGGAGGACAACCATAGAAGCAGTAGCCTTTCCGCCGCCTCTTTTTGTCATCTTGGGTGACTCTCCAAAAGGCACTTGGGTTGGATCGTCACACTTTGTACCTATACACAGCCCTTTGTGCAAATCAAAGTGCCTGACTAATGCTAACTCGTCAGTACTTGGAACATGCTTGGGACATAGGTAGGCTGTGATGATGATCCCACTTTTGAGGTGGGAAAATGTCCTGTTGTTAAAATAGTTTATAATTTCCGGGTGTGTCTGTATTTCATGGTCAGGCACGAGCTGGAAGGGGTATGATCTAGATGCCATGGGAAGCGTTTTTCCTGTGACATACTCAGCCCTGACCACAGGCAGTCTCATGAGAAAGTATTTTACCATGAAGAAACTGGACTGGGAAATGCATCTAGTGCGTGGAGTTGATGGAGATGGAAGGGAGAAGCTGGTGAAGAGATCACACTTACTTTTAATCTCTTCAGCGTCAAAAGTTAGGAGATTTTTTTTTTTTTTTTTTTTTTAAGATACAGCCTGGGCTAAAATTTTGATTTTTGTTTTGTTTCACTTTAACTCAATATGATGTTGGCAATTTAACTTCCACAAAAATCAAGTTAGTTGGTTCTTTGCAGAGACCCTGCTCATTGGCAGTGCAAAGTGAGAAGTTACTCGCGGTTGTGGGCTTTGGGGCAAAAGAATCGAAACATTCTGTTAACCCTCAGTGTTACCATGTGATTCTTGAATTCTTGTGTGTCTTGCACTCCTTCCTATGGTTACTACTTACAGAGTAAAAATTAGTCACATGCCATTTGCAGTTTTAAGTCTTAGGTTAAAACCTTTTCCGGAAGTCTCTAGAATAGGGTGCGGGGTAGAATTTAGGTTATTTGGTTCCCAGCACTGTTTGTTGGTTGGAAACTGAACGTAGAAATTAGGTTTGAAAAGTCTCCGTTCAAAATGGGTTTTTAATTTCAAAAAGGGATTTTCAAAAGCGTGTAATTAATGATTCCAGTTTTGCTTCAGAAAAGTAGTTTATGTAAGCATGCCCCCAAATGTTGTCAGGGTGTCATGTGTAGATGAGGATATTACACTTGACTTTTTATTTTCCTAATTCATTTATGTGTTTTTCATATCTTATAAAATGTGTAATCATTTTTTAAGTGCTTTTTTTTATTTGAAGTATAGTTGATTTACAATGTTGTGTTCGTTTCAGGTGTACAGCACAATCCTTTTTCAAATTCATCTCCATTATAGGTTATTTCGAGATATTGACTACAGTTCCCTGTGCTATATAGTAGGTCCTTGTTGTTTATCTAATTTATATGTAGTAGTGTGTATCTGTTAATCCCAAACTCCGGATTTATCCCTCCTACCACTTCCCCTTTGGTAACCATAAGTTTGTTTTCTATGTCTGTGAGTCTGTTTCTGTTTTGTAAATAAGTTAATTGGTATCATTTTTAAAAATTCCACATATAAGTGCTATCATATGATATTTATCTTTATCTGACTTATTTCAGAAGCACTTATTCATTGTGAGGCCCTAGGCTATGCACATTGTATGTATTAATTACGATATAGGGACTGTTATTTTCTCCCATTCTTACTGATGAAGAAACGGAGGCAAGGAGAGGTTAAGTAACTTGTCCAAGGTCACACAGCTCGCAAGTGGTGGAGCTGGGGTTCAAATCCAGGCAGAATGACTGGTGGGCACTTCACCACCATGTATGCTGCTTCTGTAGGAATACATTAATGTTTTATGAAGTAAGCCTCTCTTTCTTTGGAAATGTTATGCTTCTCCTAAGGTGAGTAATTCCCCCAAGTTCCCAGGGAATCCCTATTTCTTCATGCCTGGAGACTCAAGTTCCACCTCATGCTACACTGCAGGGACCAGAAGCTCCAAAGATCGTTGTCACCCAATGAGCACAGCTCTGGGAACACTATTGTCCATCTGATGAACACAGTTTTGTTTTTAACCTGCCTCTTAAGAAAATGTTTCTAATTCCTTGACCAGAGTGATCAAATCTTCAAAAAGTTCACTGCCAAGTACCTCTGAGTGTGGCTTGGATTAACTGAATATATTCTGCTAGACATTTCTAAATTCTTCTCTAAAGATCTGTCATGTCTAGCAAGTAGTTCTAGTTCCACGTGAATGCAGGAATTCCAAATCCATGGATTTGCGGGTTAGTGGCCATTTTGGGTTGTGTCATTCTTGAAGTACAAGGGCAGGGATTCTAAGCCAGACTCTGTGACCTTTGGCATATTCGGTAGACTTTCTGTTTATGTACAACAATTTAGAACCAAGCCAGATACGTGGTTGGCACTCAGTAAGTGTTGGCCATCATTTCTTCTTCATGACCTGGCAGCTGTATCATCAGTACCTTCATCTCCCCCAGGCTTGTCCTTTGGCTTCCAGCCAGCCGTTCCCTCTGTATTATTCTACGAGTCAAGGCAAGGCATGGGTTAGGGTTTGGTGAGGGTCAGAAGGAGCCATATTTGCTCAAGCGCCTTTGCCAGCGGAAGGATACAGGCCTCTCAGTTGCAACTCATCCGTGTGACCATGGGTAAATCACATCAGCCCTCTTGTCCTCAGTTCGCTTTTCATACGATGAATATTGTCTGCCTTAGATTCCTCTGGGCTCAATAGAGGATGCTGTGGTTTTCTCAGTGTCTCTCTAAAGAGGATAGCCAATGGTTTGAGATCGCTGGGGAAGAGGAATCTTTGTTTCCCACAAAATATATCTTCTTATGTATGGGGCAGTGCACTTAGTACTAGTTTCCATTAAATAAGTAGTTGTCGTGTATAGGTACTGTGCTAAGGATTATGCATATCTCACATAATCTTTAGAATTTAACCTTTCTGTTCCTGTGTTTCCACAGATGTTAGCTGGGTATAATGATGCCTCAAACGATTGTGAAAATTAGATGAGATTGTGTGTCTCTACTGTTTAGTACTTGTCAGGCAATAAACACTCACAAAATTGCAACTTTTATTATTATCTTCCTCATCCCCAGTGGCCAGGAACCAGAACAGTTTTAGGAATACATTTAATTGAAAATGCAAATCAAAGCCACAGTGAGATGTCACTTCACACCTATTAAAATGGCTCTTATCAAAACGACAAGAGATAACAAGTGTTGGTGCGGATATGGAGAACAGGGAACCCTTGTGCACTGCTGGAGGGAATGTACATTGGTGCAGCCACTATGGAAAACAGTATGGAAGTTCCTCAGAAAATTAAAAATAGGACTGTCATATGATCCAACAATTCCACTTCGGGGTATATATCCAGAGGAAATGAAATCACTCTCTGGAAAAGATACCTGCACCCCCATGTTCATTGCAGCATTATGTACAGTAGCCAAGGTATGGAAAAAACCCAAAGTGTCCATCGACGGATGAATGAGTAAAGAAAATGTGATGTACATACACACACACACAGAGGAATATTATTAACCCATAAAAAGAAGGAAATCCTGCCATTTTTAGCAACACGGGTAGACCTTAAGAACATTCTGCTAAGTAAAATAAGTCAGACAGAGAAAGACAGATACCGTATAATCTCACTTGTATGTGGAATCTAACATGATCAAACTCATAAAAACAAAGAACAGATTGGTGGTTGCCAGAGGTGGGGAATTGGGGAAGTGGGTGAAGTTTGTCAAAAGCTACAAAGATAAGTAAGTTTTGGGGATGTCATGTACAGCATGGTGACTTAAGTTAATAACACTGTATCGTATATTTGAAAGTTGCTAAGAGAGTAGATCTTAAAAGTTCTCATCACAAGAAAAAAATTGAAACTGCGTGAGGTGATAGATGTTAGCTAAACTTGTTGTGGTGATCATTTATATATACATGTAATCATATATATATGTAATCGTTTATATATATATATATAATCATCATGCTGCACACTTAGAACTATTAGAGTGTTACATGTTAATTACATCTCAATAAAAGTGAGGGGAAAAAAGCATTCAGAGCAAAAAAATTTCATACAGTTACTTAACACCCACCCCCCACCACTCAAACAAGAAGCAAGCAACTATAGTAGAATGTGAGAATCTACAGTGGATTGAAAAAACAGGGGCCAGAAATCCTGCTGGACCTGAAAGCCATGTCTGGTGGGTGGAAAGAGACAGGTCGAACTTAGACAAAGGTGGAGCAGAGACACAGGTGTCCCGGTGTGTGAACTGTGGCTGGACTTCAGTTAAACTGTGAGAAGAAATCTGTGCTCTCTCAGCTCAGCCTCTCCATTGTTTGCTTTATGAAACGCTCTTCTTGCAAAGGTCCAACCTTGGCTCAGTTGAACCATGGAACAGGGGACTTGTCCCTACTGGGACTTGAAGAAAGGATCAAAATCAGGGGATGATGGTGACAGCATCAGTATCCCCAGAGAAGATGGATGAATCTGGATAGATAATTATGAGGGAGATTCAGAGATAGCTGGGCTTGTTCATTTCTTCCTGTCTGCCTGCTTGGGGATTGCCATCACAGCAATAGAAACCCCGGATGTTACAGGGATTCACAGGCAGCGCTGGTCCCTTGGGCCCCAAGAGAAGGACTCTCCTGCTTGAAGGAACTGGATTGAGTTTTTAGGAAGAGGTAGAATTTATTAACTTTTAAAGATATCGTTTACTTTTTACTTTTTAACTTTATTGAGATAGGTTTTCATAAAGCAATGGTATCTATATTAAGGTGTACAACTTGATGTTTTCATGTATGTATACATTGTGAAAAGATCACCACAGTCAAACTAAATAACTTATCCATCATCTCTACATAGTGACCCTTTTGTGTGTATAGTGAGAAGATTGAAGCTGTATCCTCTTAAGAAAATTTCTAGCGTACAATACGGTATTATTAAGTGTAGTCACCATGCTGTACATTAGATCCCCAGAGCTTATTCAACTCACACAGCAGAAGGTTTGTGCCTTTTGACCAATATCTCCCCATTTCCCCTCCCCCCAGCCCCTGGCAACCACCATTCTACTCTCTGCTTCTTTAAATTCAACTTTTTTAGATTCCATGTGTGTAAGTCAGGTCATGCAGTATTTGTCTGGGAAGGGTAGTGTTTAAATGGAGAAGATACTTGGATGCCACGTAAATGTGGGCAGAGAACACGAAGAAGGGAATTACAGATGTGACTGTGACTCCAAGAGTCCTGGGAATAGGAAGATCTGGTTGGAAAATAAAAGCAAGTCTTCCGTGTGGGAGAAGGGGACAGATGAGTTAGGAAGTGTGGTACCGTGACGAGGCCCTTCCCTTCATCCCGAAGGCATCGGGAAGCACGTTCATTCATGCATTTTTGGCTCTGTAGGACTGCATGTCCATTTGCCAGAACTACCCTTGGCCATATTTGGTCTAATCACTGACCTTGGTAGAATGTGAGTATCACGTTTTCAGGAGACAACGTTTGTTTTTGTATTTCTGTCCTAACCACTCACTAGACTTGTGACCTTGGGCAAGTCACCAAACCTCACCGTCTCAGTTTTTCCACTTTAAATTGATAATCATAAACCCTTCCCCTGCTTCCCTTAGAAATGTTTGGGAACGAAGAATAAAATAAAAAGTATAAAGCAACTAACTGGCATAGTGCCTGGCACGTAGTAAGCAATTCAATACGTTGTTTTTGTTTTAGTATTCTAAATGCGGGGAGTTATGACCCTCCACTTGCCCCTGTGTTTCTAGATGTGCCTCATTTCTTAAGTTCTTATACAGGTATATTCTTTGCTGTTTGCAATAACTGCTTTGCAAGTGTAAATTATTGGAAAATATTTGGATTTTTTTCTATTTAGGCTAACTTTGGCCAAGAGTGAGTAGTTCCAAACTTTAGATTATTAGTCATATTTGGGTCTTTCCCCTCCTCTTTTTTCTATTTCTTTCTTTTGTCTTTCATCTCAGCTGGACTTGGTTCTCACTCTTGCTTCTTTGCCCAAAATTCAGCTAAGGAAAGGAAGGTAATTTGCGAAGTGAAGCCTTCTAAGGGTTTATTTCCTGTTAGGGCATCTCGAGGGCATCTCGAGTATGTGTGGCTTATATTACAAGAAGAAAAATGGATACAGCATCATTTGCTTGAGCAGAAGCTTAAGTTCAGTGTTACGAGTAGAATCATAGAAAATTCTTCTTTATTTTGAGCATGATTCCAGCCAGATTCTTTGGCAGCTTTCAAAGCCTCACTCCAAGGTATGAAAAGATAAGAATCTGGATTATTCATGAGAGTTACCGGGCTGCACCCTCATAAAAGGCAATTGCAGAAAACAGCAGGTTAATACAGTGAGTTAACAGATCCCTTGGATTCATTTAGTCTCGCATTTGACCCCCGCTGTTTTCTACTTCGGGAGCTTGGAGAAGGACTGGGCCAGTTTATTTATTCACTTTTGGGTACAGTCTGGTCCTTCCTTAACTAGGGGAAATGGGTTTGATGCAGCATCCTGCTTAACATTTTAGATACTGTCTAATAAAGTTGACTTCTGCTTTACTTCATTGCAGTGCTGATCTCGCCTCCCGTCATGGTACCCCAGGCTGTGGTCTTGTCAACTCTCATGAGCTAGACAGGCTCAGGCCTGGGCAGTGCTTGAATGGAATCCTTCCAAACATAACTCAGGTACCGGAGACTCGGTGGTGGTGATTCAGCGTCTGGCACTGGCTCCCGCCAGGAGCAGCCAACCGGGGCCTCAACAAGGTGCTTGGGGGGCCCTGTGTTAATAGGTGTTTGGAGTAGGAGCATGATGGTGGGGCTTTTCTTTCCTGCTCTTATAAGAGACTTCAAACAGACTTTCTGCCTGTTTGTAGCCATTACACTTATTTCAGCTGATTTTGCAAGAGGATCACAGATACCCTTTTCCTTTTGGCTTGTGAAAGTTCCTAACTTTGACCTTCTTTGGCAGGAGGCATCCTCTGGGCGCCTTACAAATAAAAAAGGTTATTCATAACTGCAAGTGAATATGGGGTTTGCGGACCCTTTTTCTGCTTCCCAGGTTTCCTTTGGGGGTGGGGCTTATAGCAAAATGCCTCCTCCTGTCTACAGCCTTCTGGTATTTCTGTGTCCAGGTCTCCTGTAGTAGGTGCATGAGATGGTGTTTGAACCCTGCAGCACTAATGCTGGTGAATCATGGCATGGTGCAAGAACACGGTTGCATAACTCTGTTCTCCTTCATCCCAGCTCTTCTTAAAAAAAAAAAAAAAAAATGTTTAAAAAAGAAGAAGGAAATGGCATTTGCCATCTTTTCTCCTTAGAAAATATGCTCTAATGGATTGCCTACACACACACACACACACACACACACACACTCACACACTCACACACACTCCCAAGCTACCTGTACTCATGTCTTTGCATTATTTGTTAGATTTTAAAGCAAAGAATATATGACTATTAAATGTCATAGCAGTAAAAACCGTCCTCTGTGTAGCTTAAGGAACATGAAATCTTGTCAGTAAAGATTTGGGAAACGTGGCATTGGAAGTCGATCTAGAGGATGGAGGTTCAAGCTGGTGTGGGACAGTACAGAAATTGCAGTGGTCCCGGTTGGGGAGGGGACGCTGGGTGGTGGCCTCATCTTTCTCCACCCGCACAGGTGGAGGTGACACTGCTCACGGCCCTGTCTTCTTCTTCAGTTAGGACAGTGGTGACGACAGGGAACTTTAACTTTCCCATTTCCTGGCCCTTTTGCTTTTAACTTGAACACGTAGTTTTGGAGAGTCGTAGGAGTGAGATGGTCTCTGCTCCAGTTTTTCACCACGTCTCTCCAGCTGTTGTCTCATAAACTCACTTGCAGAGGCTGTGGAACATTTGGAGAAAGCCACGCGCTCTCTAAATATCGGCTGGAATGCCCTCAAAGTGTAGGACACTTTATAGAGCTGTCAGAACTCTTGAGGATGGGTGATGCTCCGTAGAACCTTTCTCTTCTGGGTCACTGATTCAGATCCACTGTCCCAAATGATCTAAGGCATTGCTGTCGGCCCCGCCTACTTTTGGGGGGTGGAGTCAAGTGAATCAACTACCAATGAGAGTCTACACCCTTATTTGCAGTCTCACAGATTAGACCAAACAGTGACTGGTGCAAAGAGACAATTAAAGGCTCTCTGATGATTTTTTCTTGGTTGTTGTTGCCCTCTGTGTATTAAAGTTCTGATAAAGTATGTTTTCGTTTGTTGTTTACTTATGTCACCAGTAACATGACTTGAGGGTCTGCTATCTTTCATTGGGTATCTAATATTTACACAATCGTTAGAAGTGGAATCTTTCCTTGGGCATCTAATATTTTCATATTCATAATCACTGAAATCCCTCTGTGAGATTAGCTCACTTTTCCATTCTCCTGTGATAACCAAGTGCTCTAGTTGTAAATTATATACATATACACATATATATGTATGTGTGTGTGTGTGTGTGTATATACATATATATATATATATATTTTTTTGCATTCTTGTTGGAGAACTCACTGCCTTGGAATGTTGTTGGTTCTGTGCAAATGCTTCTAGTTCTGTCAGCCACCGTCATTTCTTTTCTTAAAGTAACCCACAAACCTGCTTTTCATCCTGCAATGGAATGCTTACCGTGTCCAAAGCAAGGGGGTGATGGAGTTTCCCTGCATACTTATTTCTGGGTCTTGCTCCAGAGCAATTGTCAGATTGGGTTCCATGAGGAGCATTCGTGTTTAGATGGTAGCTAGTTGCTGGGGTTGAACCAAGATAGCAAATTAGCGTAGGGGGAAAAGGTGCTCTGGAGGGACTTGAGGTGTCTGTAGGGGTTGAGAAATAGAGGAGAGAACATGTCTTCTTTCCTACTAAGCTTCCCATGTGGCTTTTTATTGCTGGCTTTTCCTTCCACCCTCATCTACGCAGTGACTGTTGATTAGCCTGTGAAATTATCTGAGAAACAGGTTTGATCTTGCGGGGTGCGGAGAGTCTAGGAAAAGAAACTAGAGGAAGGGTGGCTGACTCAGAGCAGCCTTTGAAGCTGGAAATGGGACAGCTTCTCGGGGCAGACAGGAAGTCACCAGCCCTTCTCCACTGGCCAATAGGGCACGTTGAAAACCTCGCACTAGAATGAGATTCACTCTGAACTGCTATAAATGACCTGTGGGAAGAAGAAACATGCGTTCAGCGTTCGCAAGTAGTTTGAAATGGTTTCAGATAGAGGAGTACGTGGATGTATTTTGTGTTCCTGTCCCAGTTCCTTCTCAGAAAATCAAAAATGAGTTTGAGCCTTAAGAATAGCTAATTAGTAACATCCTTGCATCTTAGCGCCACTCTAAAATTATTCTGGCCAAATGATTGAAAGCTCTGTTTATGTAAAACTGTGTCCAGGGGAACCTTATGAGAATCTCAGAATACAGATAGCAGCCTAAGATAAGCTGGCAAACTTTTCTTGTAAAGGGCTAGATAGGAAATATTTTAGGCATTTCAGTCTCTGTCACAAGTACTTAACTCTGCTTTGTAGCCTAAAAGCAGCCGGGTGGTATGGAAGCAAATGAAGGTGACTGTGTTCCAATAAAACTTTATTTGTGGACACTGAAACTTACATTCCATGTGATTTTCATGTCACAGAATATTTTCTTGTTGTTCTCCCAACTGTTTAAATAAGTAACAACCATTCTTATCTCATGGGCTGGACAAAAACAGGTGATGGGCTGGATTTGGTCCCTGGGCTAAAGTTTGCTGACCCTTGACCTAAAATGCTGCAGTGCCTCATATTTTTTGAAGACCTCCATGTATCAGTACTGATCTCAGGTCTCATCACCAAGTGTGTTATGTAAAAAAAATTGTCTGTTTTCTCCTACCGGGTTGCTTTATGTATGTGTGCATGTTTACTTAAACCATATTTTATGTAAACACATTGGTGTTTCTTAAAATATGGTAAACATGTTTTTTGAACATTGGCTACCTTGATCAACACGCTAAACATAGCATACCTCATAGGATGCCTCACGCCCCAAATATAAGCACCTGCCATGAACTTGAGATGTAAATAGCTCGAAAGTTACAAACATGCTGATGTAAAATGTAATTTGTAAATAACAGATGGCACGTATTTACAAGGAATGAGAGGCACTGATGAGAATGAAGTCATCTGGAACCAGAAGAATGGAAGATGTGTCAAAACTGTCCAGGTCCCCAGTCACCATGAAACTAACTAGCGTGCTGCCAAACTAGCAACCCAGCGCCAGTCCCCCTGACCTTCTGAGTGCCCAGCTCGGGCTGGGGTCCGTGGCGTGCTGACCACAAGGAGACTTCAGCCCCTTGGGCAGATCGGGGCATAGATAGCAGCCAAGGCAGAGAGGGAGGCAGTGTATGCCTTGGCTCCTCTTAGCTCACAGGGCCATTGATTTCATCTGTTGAAGGACAAAACATGGGATTGTGTGCAACTGAGCCGTAAGTGCCTGGTTTTATCACTCGCCTTCACACTGACATCTTCGAACTGCATCTTTACTGTAACTCCAGCCTAGCAGTCAAGTACAGCACCACGTTATCCAGGGCCAGGCAATTGTCACATCTGTTCTAAAGGAAGTGTTGACTCAACCCAGCCCAGGAAACCACCACCAAGAGTAAAAGGTCTCCAGAGATTGGATGGAACCTTTTAAGTTATTTACACAAGCAGTTGGTCTGGAACTTGAGTCACAGTTGATCCTTGCTTCTTACAAGGGAAATTCTTTTATTTATTCATATTCTCCCTCCCTCTCTCCCCCTCCCTCCCTCTCCCTCCCTCTCTCTCCCTCTCCCTCTGTCTCTCTGTCTCTGTCTCTCTGTCTCTCTCTCTCTCTCTCTCTCTTTCACACCCACACAGACACACACACAAAATATCTACTTGAATCTTATTATTCTATAGCTGCTAAAGGATCTACTTGTATCTTCAAACAGGATATCTTAAGGGACCTTGCTCCAATCATGATTGAGAAACTGTTATAAAAATAAGAGAAGTCCATCCTCACTCCTTAGTCGTGTTGGGACACATCTCTGAGGTTTAGGCAGTGGAATCTGAGACGAAAGACATGAATCTGGTTTTTATGATTTTGATGCATGGAACAGGTAAAAATGGCTATGAAGTCAGCATGTATAGGAAACAAAGTGGATGTAGGTCCGTGGTGCAATTCCCAAAGGGGATCCCATCAGTCATTACAAATTTTTTACTGACCAGCAGTGAGTATGACGATAAGCATCTTTGACTCACATGATAGATACCTAGAGGGGTGGGATAGGGAGGGTGGGAGGGAGACACAAGAGGGCGGAGATATGGGGATATATGTATATGTATAGCTGATGCACTTTGTTATAAAGCAGAAACTAACACACCATTGTAAAGCAATTACACTCCAATGAAGATATTTTTTTTAAAAAAAGGGATTTGTATTATAATGTCATATACATAGTCTGGTGCACTAAGGGTCTATTTCTCTTCTTTTTTTGTGACGATTTAAAATCTAGATTACAGTGATTAAAATATCATGGGAATCAGAAAAGCAAATGACCTTTAGTGATTGATTTCACAGCACTTTATAAGTTCTAATAAATTAGGTTTAAAATTCTGGCTGAGACCTTAGTTGATTTTTCGGAAGGTGGGGAAGTGTTAGTACTTGGCCCCAACTTTGCTCTCATACTCATGATGAGGCCAGGGAATTATTATGGAATAATTCATAACAATTCATATCAAGATGAATAATTCTTTTTTAATATATTTTTTAAAAGATTTATTTATTTATTTGGCTGCGCCAGGTCTTAGTTGCGGCATGCCGAACTCTTAGTTGCAGCACGCAGGATCTGTCTAGTTCCTTGACCAGGGATCGAACCCGCATCCCCTGCGTTGGGAGCGCGGAGTCTTATCCACTGCGCCATGAGGGAAGTCCCTCAAGATGATATATTCTTTGCACTAGGGTTGTCTCTCCATCCCAAATATTTGAAGTTATTTTACCTGTTTGCATTCATTTTGAGGGTGAAATTTGGAGGCAAGTTTACACATCTTCATCATCTGTTCTCTCTTCAGTAGTTTGACTAAAATTTCCCTTGTGTTCATACAAGTTCCTAAACCTTTTCTGCCCTGTGCTTCTATCTTTAATTATCTTCTTTGGTGTGGCTTTGTCTAAAATGCTGTGAAAGGGCTGGATGTTACGCGATTATGTAATTTGATTTCCCCCATGTTGGGTCTGAAAAAGATGTTACACACATAAATGACTTCTTTTCCTTCAACCCAGCAGAAAAATTGCAAGGATTTCAGTAGCTAATTTTGAAATGTATAGAGCCAGCTCAGTAAACATTTGTTGCAAACTTAAATTTGAGTCCTATACTTTCTTTTGCTGAAGTGCGTTTATGAGAACTTGCTCATATAAGAATAGGTTTGTGTGTATGTACATTTTTTTAAAGGACACTTATTAGTATGTCTTTTGCTTAAATGAGGAGCTCACTGTATAGATTCTCTGAGACTTGAGTACTTGAAAATTGAGTCCCTGTTCTCCAAGTATTTGGTGAAACGTGGTAAATTATTTCAACAAAGATTTGTGACTCTGCGGAGTTGCCGCTACTCTGATCTCCTTTGCTTGCTCTGTTTTGGTCTTGAATGCACCTGACTTTTCTCCTCTTCCCCACCGTATCTTTCTCCTCACGATCTTTTCATTGTCATCTACAGACCTTCTGTCTGCCTTTCCAACCAGCAGCCAGACCCTTCTTGGCTGATCAGTCTATGACTCTGGGAGCTCTAAAGGGAGCACTTAAAATATATAACAGTTCCCTTTCCTACATTAAAAAGCCATAAAACCTTCTTGGAAAATAGCTAAGAGGACGTATACAGTAGGAGGAGAGGCTCTTGCTCCTGCAGGCACCTTGCAACGGGACTATTTTTCTTATATGATATAAATGAAATCTTCACTCTGCCCACTTTTACACCTACGCATGTACTGAGCGTCTCCAAGGAGACAAGGAAACCCGGAGTCCGGTGATGGTGGTGGATCCTCCTCGGAGACAGCAGGCTGGAGTCTCAGGCAACTCTCCCAGGCGTCTTGGCTTCCAGATGCCCCTCTCAGACAGCCTCTCTTCTCAAGGCTCTTGCAGGCAGGCTTTCTCGAACATGCCTCTCCCTTCCCAGATGAAATAGCCTGTCCGTTCCATCTGAAGGGCTGGTCGTGGTGAGTTCAGTAGACAGAAGGCTACTGAAGGGACAAGAAGGGTGGGTGCAGTAGGGAGGTGAGATAGGAGGGGTCCGTCTTCCCCAAGATCTTTTCTTTGTCACCCGTTTCTTTATCTGTGCGTATGTTTCATTTCCTCCCTCTGGACCTCTTAGGCACAAAGCCACCACGCAACCTTACATAGCGTCTTAAAAATATTCTTTGTGACAACGGTACAGTCATGAACTCGGTTTAGTTAGATTGTCCTTTGAGGAGAAGTACTCCTCTTGCTGATTCAACATTTTTAGGCATCTTTTCATGAACAGTAGTCCCCCTGACCACTCTCATTGCCCTTCCCCTGAGTTTGCTGCACGGGAAACCCTGTACCATCTTGCCTTTCCCCACTGCACCGTGTCACTCTAACTTTTCCTAGAACTATAAACACTGTTTTCTTATGTAAATGACATCTGTTCCTCTTTGAGGAACACACTACCGTCATTAGCCCATTTTTCACACTTTCTAAGATTATAGTGTCGGATCTTTTCGATACGTTGACCACGTCTCTGTGTGAATCTTCTTTCAGGCGCAAATAATGAGTTATCATGTAGCAATGATTATTGATGTGATCCCCAGTAAATCTTGTTTTGTCTCTAAACTCCAGGCGCATCATTTAACGAGCCTTCTCAACATCTTGTCCATATGTACATTTTTGGTTCTCAGCTGAATTGATTCAAATAATCTAACTTCTCATGTGATTTTCTAGCACAGTGTCTGCAAATTTCAGTTTTCTGTTGCCAATCCTGCTGTCCTCTTTGGAAAGGTGGGGCTAGCTGTTATTCCTATTAAGTCCTTTGTCACTGAATGACTGCATGAGGATTTATTGATGACATACTTTTTTATTTGAGCTTTCAGAAAAGATTGGTCAGTCATTGGTCAGTGTTCTGCCTTTGGAGGAGTCTCCTTTTCTCCTTTGGTTTTATCGCCAGTCGATAGCACCTCCCCAGTTTCTAGCTTTAAGTAAAAACCAGCCCATGGTGTAAGCTCAGAAGGACCCATTTGTGTTTGACACAGTCAGTTTTATTCACAAGCGTGTAAGGTACCCTTTGAGTGGACTTAGAGGTCAGATTGGCCAAGATTTTTTCTTACGTAGTCCATCAACGTCACCCTGTTTTGATCTTCCTTCACAAATAACTTTACCCACAGTGTGGTCCACCACTTAGCTTTTCCTCTTGATTTGGACTCAAGTGAGGTGAAAGTGTTACTTTCAACTCGAGTTGCCTAGCTCCCACGAGAAGAATTGGGGGAGTATGAAGGTACCTTTGAAAAGAGCCCTTTATTGTCTCCGAAGTTTCTGGCTTTGCCCAGGTCCTTCCTGGCCTCTCTCTGCCCTCCTTCCTCAAAGTCCCAATCATTCATACTCTACATTTCGTGTCAGATTTATGGTAGGAATCAAGTGTCTGCTCAGATGGACTGCTATGCCTGAGGAACTATGGATGAAATTGGCTAACTCTAAGAAAACGTAAACACATTCTGGAAAGTTTTCCAACTTAGACTGGTGGGAAGTTTGGTTTGCTGTTTCATTTGCCCGGAAATGGAAAAGTCAAGACCTCATCCTCATGTGTCCTTCCTAGAATACTTTTTTGTGAAGGAGGCCCTGAACCTGTGTAGTAACACAAACGTTTTCCTTCCATTTTTCCTTCCAGGCACTTCAAGTGGCAAGACAGCTTCTTCTCCAGCAGCAACAGCAGCAAGTTAGTGGATTAAAGTCTCCCAAGAGGAATGACAAACAACCAGCCCTTCAGGTAGCAAGTCTTTTTTTTTTTTTTTTCTTTAAGTTGAAGATACACTTTGAGACAGCTGATAAGCCATTCAGAAGTGGATTGTGTTGAGAATTGCAAATCCTGTAAGGAAATCTTCTGCAAAAAACTTCATTTTTTTGTTTAACACTAGAACATGACATTTGGGGGAAAAATGTCTGTTCAACCAACATTTTTGTTGTTGGGAGTAAGCAAATCTAATGAGACCATTTAATCGGAGGCGTAGGAGTTGTTGGCATGGGTTGCTTATTAGGCAGTGTGGCTTACCAATGAGGAAAAGTCCATAGTGCTCACATATGTCACTCATTCTCTTGTGATCTGTCTGGAAATGGGACACACACACACACACACATATGTTACTTTAGTGCAGTGGTTTTCAGCCGGAGTGCTTTTACCACTCAAAGGACATTGGGCAGTGTCTGGAGACATTTTCGGTTCTCACAACTTGGGGGGAATGGGTGCTACTGGCATCTAGTAGAGGGAGACCGGGGAGGCTGCTAACATCCTACAGTGCACAGGAAAGTATCCCACAAGAGAGAATTATTCAACCCAAAATGTCAATACTGTCAAGAACATATTGGGATTAAGGAAGACACAGTATTTTTAATACACCTAGTAATGAATGTAATACCTACTCCATTATTCACTGGATGTTTTCCAAATATTTCTGAATCATTTATAAAGATTGGCAAGCATTTTTTATGTAAAGATACTCAAAAAGACTGTTTTGGCAGCTTCTCATTTCAGGCACACTGAGGGCAGGGGTTAGCGGAGTGGAAGGAGTGAGTTCATAAAAATCTACTTTGAATCTTTGACTTGGAGTAGAAAATTGTCATAGACGTTTTAAAGAAACTTGACATGGAGTATCCTATGCTCCCATCCAGGACAGGGAGGGCACTTGCAGGTACCAGGTGGCTCAACTACTTTCATAGCTAAGAGTGGGCATCCCCCAAGATGGGAAGCAAAGATGAGTTTCCCACGCTGGGCATTCTGGAGAGGAATTTGTAAGTGGGAGCTGGTGGGTATAACTTGATGCCGATTAAGATGATCACAAGGTCAGCCCAAATTCTAGCTTGGGTTGACTTTTCTCAGATCAGAGGGAACCAGTATACCAGCACCCAAATTATCCTACAAAGATCAAACTGACCTTGGGCCACACGTTCTGGTGCTTCTACGTCTGCTTGGAAATTGTCACCGTCTAGAGGAAGTTCAGCATGATAGTAGCACTTTACTGGCAGAGTTGAATGACAATGTGCATTGTTTACTAACACTTCCAAAAGCAGTTTATTTGGTCAGCCATCACCAACCCATATGCCTTTTCATGTGTGTGAATGCTGGGGACATTTTTAATGAGGTCCAGTGCCACTGAGGTCCCATGTCAGGTGCTATAAGCGGTGCTTTGTTGTGCAGATGTCTTAAGAACAGCTCTGGAGGATGAAATATGACTGTGTTGACCTTTCAGCTGTGAGCTTATTTGTCAGGATTCAAATAAGTTGAAAGGATCAAACTGAACAGTTTCCGTAGTCAGACTGGGAATTGCGCTTCAGAGGTCAGCAGCGGCGGCCACATTGCAGATTCCAGAACATAGCCAATTGTTGGTACATATTAAAGTACTGGGGCATCTCCTGCAGACAGAGACACAATTAAAATTCTAATTTATTAATGTATACAGGGAGCTAGCCCAGCCTGTCATTCAGTGATTCAAATGACTGTCCATTCTTTTTGCTTCCCCCTTGGAGCTCTCACAGCCTTAAAAATACTATGAGTCCTCTTGAATTTATCAGACCTCGAATGCATTGGAAAAATAACAATATATTATTGGGGGGCAGAATCTCACATATCGTAGTGCTTTGGTTAGAGAGAATTTTCAAAAAGGACACACATACATGGTCTAATGAACTGCTCTTCAGTATTTGAATATCATTTGTAATCTTTTCGACTAGACTTATTTTCTAGATGCTCCTTAAAAAACATAGGGCATTTTTAGGTAACTTCTTTTCCAAGGTGAGTGAAGTTCCTTTAGGGCTAAGTATATGAAGTCAAGTTTTAGGGGATTTCCTTTGGAGGGCTCTTCTTCTTCTTACCCGTTATAAGGCTTTTAGCCCCCAGAAGAGTATGATACAGAGGGCTTTGTTTTTCTCGGCAAAGGACAGTGTCAAAACCAGCCTAACGCATTCTGCTGAGCACTTCAGTCTGTATGAAAAGTGTGGGACGAGGGGGCCATCTTGGATGCTGGTTTTGCTAAAGAAGATGTTTTGAGTCCTTTCCTGCCCCCTCAGTGGGAGAGTTGACAAGCAAAGAATTTAGACCAGTTTTAAGAGTTGATTCCGGGGTTGGGGGGAGGGGAGAGTTGGTTGACCTGTGTGTGTGTGTTTGTGGGGGGGGGGGGTGTGTGTACATACGTGCGTACACACATGCAAGTGCATCATAGACTGTTGTCTCTTCAGCTGCCTGGTAGGGTCATGCAAATTCACTAAGTTTTATTGAGTTGGCTGGCCTTCCACAAACAGAGAGGAAAAATTACTAACCTAGGCCACATGGCATATTACCTTGTTATAAAAATACTTAGGTAGACTTGGTGATTCATGGAAGGAATAACCTTCACATTTAAATATATCTTGTCGAGCCATGTCCTTGCTGGGGCATCTCAGCCAGAGCGGCTCTGACATGAAAGGGAAATCCCACAGCAAATCTTAACAGTGTTCCTCTCTGATCTCCTTACCCTTCCTTCTACACCGAGAGACCTATTTTAGCAAATTTCAGATCTTCTGCACAGAGCAAGGCTTGACAGGGAAGAAGGATTTGATCTGCTGATAGCTTGAGGAAAAAAAAAAAAAGAAACCCAAATCCCCAAATATACTGTGACTCATATTTTAAGCAAATCTCACACTTCCCTGCTTTATGTTTGGCAGTGCTCTCCAGTTTCACAGGCTGATGATACAAACAAAAGAAAATGGAAAGTTAGAGGAGGCTATAAGTGGTTACTCGACAGAGATCACAAAATGTAGTCAAACATCACCGATTTGGACTAATTTCAGCGAAATGAGAGTAAATAAGTGAGACATGACGCTCTTTGCAGATACACATACTGAACTAAATCCGAACTGGTCGCGTTCTTGGGTGACGTTGTAGTTTATGGTGAAGGCATGAATCGGGTACAGATATTGCTTCTGAAGTTCTTGAAAAATATTCTACTTAGTAACCTAAATAGCTCCTTATTTGGTCTATTAATTTGCTTTGCAAATTTTTTTATGAATGGTACAAGTGAAAATTGGAAATTGGCCCCATCATAAATTCAGCCTCAGAAGGATCTGAATTCATTAAATGCAACTCAGTGAACGTTTCTAGAACAGCTACAACTTGCAGGGCATCAAGCTGCTGTTCAGAGATGTAAAAATGTCTAGGAGACAGACCCTACCTGCAGGATGCTCGAGCTGTGAAAGAATTAACCAGGTTTTGCCACAGAAAGAAAATTATATGTGAGTAAAAATAGTAGGCTTCCTTTTATAAATATTTATATACTTCTGAAGATTGCTAAAACAAGTGAAATAAATGCTTAACAGTGCAGGTGCGCCCATAACCTCGAAAATGTGTAACTTTCCTGGCTGAAGATTAATGTGTGAGCAATTTTATTGATCACATTTTGGAACTTTGACCACCGTTTCTGGGTAGCAATTCATTTGGGTTCTTTAAGCGTTTTAGTTGTTGGCACAAGGACATAAACTGGAAGGAAATCAAATGACACATTTTCTCCTAAGAAAGTAAAAGTACATGTGTATTCTGGCAGCATTCAAGTTAAGAAAGAAAGTAAACCTTGTGTGTTGCTTACCGAGGAGAGCTGACCACCATTTCAGGCCATGTATAAAGAATTTGAACTTGAAAGCAGTCATCTGATACTTTTCTTTCCTGTCCCGTCCCCTCCTTCTAAGCTTATCTCATGTGCAAGCCCCTCACACAGGGGACCGTTTCACTGGAAGGAGGGCTGGTGGAATTCACTGGAAGGGTCTGCCTTTTCGTCCCGTTGGAAGCTCAGGATGGTAATGAGGACTCCTGCTTTAAGTGGAGGAAGTTAAAATGCAAGATTCAGCAGGTGTTTTTTTTAGCATTTTTATTTGCAGTTATATAAAACGTGCTTTAGGCAACATTTTGCTTGGCATTAATGCCACATATAATCTTAGTACCTCGTATCATTTCCACGTTATTCACTGAGGAATAAATTGGTAAGAGGAAACCTTTAAAGGAAACTACGGTTTTATGTGGTAGATAGTGAAATGGAATGGTTTGGAAATACTGACCCTTAAAAGATATCCCTATGCACTGAATTAGTAAAGTGCATAATAGTTCAGGAGAGGGAGGCAGATTTTTTTTTTTTAATGTTTGCAGTTAACATTGTCTAGAATTTGCATCCCTGGCATGAGATTGATATGAAGTGTTGAAATTTTGGTACCTTTTAAGATTTCGTTGTTATCACACAGGTTTGGAGACTCCCCAAACCCTAAAAAATAAGTCTGGATAAGAAACAATAAAATAGAAATGATGCTTTAAAATGGTTATTAAGTCTTTCCGATTATGCGCACCATTAAAAATATGATAGAAACAGGATCCCCTCCTAGAAAAATGCACATGCATACAGATTTTGCGTCAAGGGTTTCATGAAGCTCAAGAAGTCCATCTGTTTGCCCAGGTTCGATACTGTTGCTGGAAAAAAATTTTTTTTCCAAAATAATGTGTTTTGTCCTTGCCACCAGATTCCTCATGTGAGTTGTGATAAAATGAGTTCCCTCATTTTTGCCTGTTTCAACTTCAGCTGTATATAAGGTGATCCTGTGTCTGCCCAGGACAGCCTTAGTCTATGCCTGTTGACTGAGTGTATTTATTAATAACTCTCACTCTTAAAAGTATCCCAGTTTGGACATTTAATTATATGGTCACTTTGCTTACACGCATCTAAACATTAAAATGCAAATGTGATGCTACTATTTGAAGTGTAAGCATGTGTTTGTCACCACGTGCATATGTCCCTATCTGCAAAGATAGTTAAGGTTTATGGACCAGCCCCATGGCTACTCTGTGGTGTAGAACTATCATGAACCATTCCATGGATGAGGAAAAGTGAAACTTCCGAGAGGTTAAGTGACTTGCTACAGAGCACGCAGGCAATGACAACGCCAGGCTGGCAAGCCAGGTGTTTTAAGACCACCAAAAACCAGTATGTTATCAGGAAGTTAATTATTGCTTCTCCTTCAATGTGTATTTACTCAGCATCTACTGAGTGCCATGTTTTCCATCAATAAGCAAATTATTGTATTTTTCGTAGCGTAAGCAAAAATAAAGCCCAACCAACAAAAACCAATTTCCACTGTAAATATCTGGATTTCAATTAAGAGGACTAAGATCTGCATAATTATCCTAATTGTCGCTGTGTGTGTGTGTGTGTGTATGTGTTTGTGTGTGTGTGTGTGTATCACAGCAGTGAACAAGAGCAAAGAAAACATTATTTCTTATTCTCTAGCCTGAGCTTCCATGTGCTGGAACATGGAAATAGTATGTTATAATCATTGTTGGGGCTAGGAGGTTGGGAGGAACAGGGGGAAAAAAAACATACTTGACTGGTCAAAAATGTGTAAATTGCTGACAAAATGACACATGTAATTAAGAGTGCTCCTACCATTTTACCTTGTGGTTTACACCTCCAGTGTTGAAAAAGAGAGCAACTCCCACCTTGCTAATTACCATTATCACTGAAATGCTAGGGTTGGAGTCATTAGTTCCATGTGCATTTAATTAGAGGAAGGCTGAAATTGGATTTAACTTATTACTTTTTCATGGATCACTTTCTTGTCATCACTTCAAATTGGATTGCAGCCCCAGGTAACTAATTATGAGAGCCACAGGATCAAGAGTGAAAAAAAAGGTAATTAGGAATAACACTGTCGGACCCTTGCTGGTCGTCCACTTCTGCTTCGGGAAAAGGGGGAAAAAAAAAAAAAAAAACCAGTCCAAGCTGTATTTGGTAGTATTACAGATTAGGGAGTTAGAGGTATGTATGGTTGCTGAGCATCATGGAAGTCTGCCACCACCCAGAGTGGTTTCTCTGATAGACAACTGAGTTGAAGATGTCAAGTCGACATGGTGCCACAATCAGATCCCTAATACCTTGATTAAACTTGTAAAAGCAACAGATTGCTTGTAGGTGTGAGGCATCTCAACAACTGTGTAGTCTGAGGCCTCACATACATGATTACAACAAAGCTGTCAAGATGCCTCTGAGCCAAAGTATGGAATATTTTAAGTACAGGGAGTTAGAATTTAATGAACATATTAATGTTCCAGAAACATCATTCATATCTGACAGGAAGACATATCAGTCAGCACAACAGTAAGGTTTAGGGTTTATATATCAGGAATTTTTGTCAAAGTTTCCAGCCGACCATTTACTTTGCTTCTGGTTTGTTCCCCACCCCGCCCCAATGTTGTGGATAGGCTTGCTGACGTTCTGTTTCTCCTTCCGCCCCCGTCGAAAATACTTTAAAACAAATGATATTGTTTCCATGTGCAGAGCAGAATTCAGAACTGCAAGCCATCAATTTTATTGACATCGTCTGAAAAAAATGTTGATGACAGTTGGAGGATGTGAAAGGATTGGATTTTTAAAGTTGCCAGTACTAAGTGTGGCAAAAAAAAAGAAAAAGAAAAAGAAAAAAAAAGAAATGTAATCTCATTAAAAAAAAAAAAAAAAAAAAAAAAGCCTGTGAGTTAGACTCTCCTAAGAAGGGCTTCTTCTTTGGTAGACGGTGATAGCATGATGAGAAGTCTTGCTATCAAGCCTGCTGATTGCCTTGACGGGGGAAAAAAGCTTCCCAGAGAAGTGAATCACCAAGCAAAGATGGCTAGAGTTTTCTTAAGTTGTTTAAAATTTGTTTTAATGTTCTGTTAATGTAAGCAAATAATCATGATTCAGTCTTGGGTGACTTTCAAACCTGGGTAAGTGAGACTTGCTCATTATTTTCCAAGGAGTCTAGGGAAGTGTAGACCATGATGTGCCCACCCAACAGAGGCCAGACCATGAATATTCCCGAAGTGAGAAAATACTCTTCCCGGAATTATGAGTCCTTTTCCTGTGTGAACCTTCTAAGCAAAATCTCAAGACCCAAAATAGTAATCATCAAGCCTAATGCAGAAAATTAAAGGTTTTTTTGTGGAACATCTTAAGTTGATTTAGAATTTTTGTACACAATATTCGTCTGTGGTTGAAAGGGGCCATGCCGAGGTCAAGTGATGTAGTGTTTTCCATTTTTCCATATGAGCCTCACAGTGTGTGATAAAAGCAAACTCCTTTATTTTGTAAGTCTGCAGGAATTTCTGATGAAGTGCAGAGGTCACGTTCCCTGTCAATTTGAGTAGCCAGCATTTTTAAACTACTGTTTTTTTCTTCCTTTTTTGTGTGCCTTTTCTTCCCTCCCCCCACCTCACCAGAAACCATGGCACTTTTCTGACACATGCACAGTGAAGTCCTCCAATCTGAAACTCATTAGCACACAGCATTGGACCCTGTCCAGTGGTTAGAAGATTTCCTGAAGCCTAGAATAACAGCATTTGGTGCAAGCACCAAGGACCAGAAGTGACAATGGGGGTAGTCGAGCTCGCCTGGCGCCCTGCCCAGTCGGGAAAGCCAGCTGACCATGCAACCCAGTGAGACAGAGGTCGTGCACATGGGATGGGCTAGAAAAGTTTGGTCCTTAGAGAAGCATGCTTCTGAAATCACAGGGCGATATCTTTTTTTCCCTACACTTATTATTGAGTTGGGTTGGAGGTATTTATCAGCATTAGCTGCAGGAACATGAAAGCAAGCAATTAGAGAAATTGGATGAAAACCAATTGCTACAAGGTAATATTTTTTACTTCTGTCACTATTGGGTATTGCAGAACCTGTGGATTTCATTCATTCATTCATTCAAACTTTGTTCATTGAACCTCACTATATCCAGGTAACAGGACCTAGACGGAACCCTTGCCCTAACGTTAGAAAAAGTACACAATTCACCGTGGTTCAGTATAATTTAGGCCAGGTTTTCAAACAGGAAACTGAGTCCCAGAAATATAACAGTAATAATATTAAAAAGCAAACACTTAAATTGTACTCTCTAGGAACCAGCTACTGTACCATAACCGGCTGAGGGTAAATTCCATTATTATTCCCGTTTTGCAGATGAAGAAAGTGGGGCATAGAGAAATTAACTTGCTCAGGGCCAAACCATTGACAAGTGGCAGAGCTGGGGTTCGAGCCCAAACAGTCCAGCTCAGGAATCTATGCTCTTATCCATTACATTCTGCCTCTTCTCCCTGAGCTGCCACCTGGGCCTCACAAACAGGGACAGAGAATGGAACGGAATCAGAGTTGCTGATGCCGAATGCTTGTCACTAACCACTAGACCACGCCGTCTCCTAATTTGGACATACGTAAGGGCATATTTAAAAAATAGTGCTTGCGCTTGAAATATGCACTTTCTAAAGGGAAATGACGCTTGGGAAAGAGAAGAAAGACGGGTATTACTCAAAGCTTGCAGACAACTCTGCAAGTAATTGTCTAAAGGCGGCCGCTGAAATTGAGAAGCAGTTTGGAAAATGTACAGTTTGGGAAATTTGTGTACCGATGTAATTACGGTAGTTGTGAGTTGATGTCATGCCTAGTAACTGTTTTTGTATTGCTTGGGCCTTTGTTACTGAGCTGTGATATCATGAGCAAACTATTATAAACATAGCATGGATATAGCATGCTTGTGTAACAAAAGATCGGGAACTTTTATTAAGTTTGTTTTCCTTGTCATATTGTAAAAATTTATTATGTGTACTGTGTATATTAGAAACAGATTTGGGTAATTCTGTCTAAATGAAGTCATCCCGGCTATTTCCAGACTGTCTGTTTTTGGTTGTGAATAATTTTCATACATCAGATGGTTGTCATATTTAGTCGCTCTCAAAATTTTAAAGAGAACATATCCCATTCTGAACTTTGGGTGGACTTCGGCCGCCTTGCCGTTGCGATTGTTTGAGTTAGAAATTATTGCGCAGTAAGTTACAGAGACTGAATGCTAGTCATTTCTAAGGGGTCTAGGGCTGCTGACTTCTATTCATAACTTTTCCCCCTTCCTCAACCAAACAGATTTTTAACTACTTAAGTAGTAGAATTTAAAGCTGCCAGGACACAATTGGGCAAAGACTGCCAGCCCTTGTCCTTTTATGTTACATCCCACTGAGGAAATTTGGTAAACATTCAAGCAGACAGAGCTCAGCATTTATCGGTGTTCATGGTAAAATGTGGATTTTAAACTGGGTAGTTGAAAAACGCTGGATGACTCAACCCTTCCCAGCTCTTCTCCTCTAGCTCCTTCTTTTGCTATCAAGCTTTTAGAACCTGAATATTCTGTCTGCTGCTTCAACTTTTTTTTTTTTTTAACTAGTCACTTTCCTTCCTAACCTCCCCCCAAATCTGGCTTTTCCCCTCATCGTTGTCTTGAATGTTTTCTTGAATGTTACTGTCACTCAATTCCGTGCCCATGTCTCCATCCTTACCTCAACTTGTCTGACTTCGTAGCAGCCTGTGGTCCTTCGGCTGACTCGTCTTCTTGGAAATTGCCTTCTTTGAAACTTCTTGAATTCAGTGCCCTCTGGTCCTCACCATTCTCTTTCTGCTTCCCACTTCTCCTCTGGAGCCCAAGTTCATTCCTTTCCTGAAGTTCAGTCCCTTGGATCTTCTGCAATAGCACTTCTGTCTTCTTTGCCTGTTCTTGGACCTCTGCACCCATGACTCCAAGCCTGTCTGTACCCCTCATGGCTCTCTCTTAGCTCACCCTCACAGCAATTTCAGTCATCTCTAACCCAACTGATCACTTTTGTCACCAGGCCCTATTAGACTCACGCGTCATCATCGACTTACTAATTTCTCTCATCCCCACCACGTTATCAGATCTGCCGTTTTCCTTTCACTGGGCCTCTTCCGTCCATTCCTTTCTTGGTGTTTCCCCTGCCGCTACTTTGTCCCAGAGTTCAGACCTTCAGGAAGGATATGCTTAGCTCTTGGCAAAAAATGATCATTTATCCTGCTCCACCCCCTCAGAGCATCTTCTGTTCTTCGTGCGGATCTCCTAGCCTACCTACTGCTTTCAGCCTTTCCCTCAAGGCCAAGTTACTCTGCTATTCAAGAACTTTCATTGGTCCGCTCTTACTTCCATACCAAGGCTAAATTCTGTTGCCTTCTCCTAGTTTCTTGGTATTCTGGTTAGGGATTAAATCAGATGACCTGAGAAGAAGGTGGTAGTCCTCTTACTGGAGCGGGGGGAGGGGAATTCAGAGCCATGATTCCTTCTGTCAGGAGGTGGACATAAGTACAGCATCTGATAATACTTCTGATTCCCCCAAATCCGGAATTGCAAATATTGCTTGTTTTGATGCCCGCCGTTTAGGCAGAAGGCCCTGGTGATTAAATTGTGTTTGAGTTTAAGTCCAAGAGAATTATGTCTCTGTCTGCTTTCTTCAGAAGGAAACGAGAAGCTCTGTGATATGCTATGTTTTCCTATATCTGAATTCTCTGCTGTGTTGCCCCATGCTTCTTCTTCATTAATATCTATTGCTACGGCCTAGCGAGTTCCTTCCCATCTTCTCTGGAAGTAGGATCTGCAGCCAGGCGCTCCTTTGTCTGCATACAGAAGAGCTGCTTCATCAGACCTAATGAAGCTGCTTTTAATAAGACATTGGTGAAATTATGTCCGGTTTGTTCTTTATTTGATAACGTAAAGGAATTGTTATTTCTTCTAGAAATGAAGTTAAGAATCCAAACCACATAGAATAGACAGAGCACAGAGGTTCTGTTTGATCTAGGTATGAAATGGCTCTGCCTAGAATGCTGTCTCAAGGATTCTTGAACCAGGACGGCCTCTGAAGGTTCGCTGTGGTTGATTAGCCATGTCTGCCGTGGGCACTGGAGTTGGGAGTATGTGTGCCTTCTACCTGCCAAGGCTGACTTACCTGACGTAGTCTGTGCTGATCACATACCAGAGTAGAGAAGGACCTGGAATTATTTTTTTCTGGGATGCCTGATAGATCCTGCAGTAACTACTGAAATATTATCTAAAATTAAACATGTCTTTTATATGTTTCTAATATCCTTATCTGAGATGGCGCAAATTGTATTCTTATCCTGAAGCTCTACCTCTCTGTGGTCAAAAGTGAGCTGTGATTTGTCTTTAAAGGCACAGTATGTTTTGTATGTTTTATATGATGACTGGGTCGTCATATAAACTCAGCCAGGTGGTTGAGAGTTACAGAGATTTGTGTTTCAGAATACGGTGAGAGGAAGCTCATCATGACTAATAGTGTGATCTCTGGTGTGAGACTCCCAGGTTGAGGTCCTAGCACTACCCGTACTGCTGAGTGACCTTGGAAAAGTAGCTTCACTTCTCTGTAGTTCCGTTTTCTCATCTAGAGAACGTGACTGATTACCTCATCTATCTGAAGGCGATTGTACAGGTTAAATGATTAATGCATGAAAAGTGCTTGCCCAGTGCCTGGGACACAGTAAATTCTCAGAAAAGTTAGCTCTTCTCATAATTATGTAAACTCCTTTTAAAGGGAAAATGAATACCTGTTAAACTCCAGATTATATGTTAACTCAGTTAATATCAGTCCCTACTCAAATATGCGTTTTAGCAGTGCACCAGGGACTGTCCTTTTGCTGGTAGTCAGTTGTGGTTAACCAGACATGATGAGAAGACATCAGACTTCCCATCTGTAAAATGGGGGTGACTACATGCCCATCCTATGGAGTTATGAAGATTAGCTGAGTTACTACATTATAAATGGCCTAAAACAGTGCAGGGTACACAAGAAATACTTAATAAATGTTATTAGCTGTTCTCATCATCTCTGCCACCATCGTTATCAGTATTATTGTGATAGAGCATTATTTTCCTAAATGTGTCCACTTTGGCATAAATGAGGGCCCTGCTGTTCTGAAAATCCCATCCTGGTCTCTCTTTTATCCTTGTTTTCCCGGAATTGTATATGAATTCATGCTCTGTTGTCATAACAGCCAAGGGAACTAGTCCCTAGTCTTACATCTTGAAGCTGTGGCATTCTGCACCCTGCCTGGCACAAAGTAGGCAATCCGTAGATATTTCTTTCCCTATGAGTTAGTGAATGAGTGAGTGATGAATGAATGAGTGAAATATCTAAGCCAAAAAGAAAGGAAAATTGATACTACTTTAGTTGAAGAGGCTGCAGACTGGTCTCAGGTTCGTAAACCTCTAGGAACATTTCAAGACCACGAACACAGCATTAAAAGAATCCGATGTCAGTCCTGCCGAAATCTTTCATTGGGTCGATGAAATGCATCTTGCCAAGTATGGAGTGAAAATCAGAAAACTCCTGCAGTGCTGTTTGACTGCCCTTAATGCTCTGTGCTTGCCTTTGTACATTTGCTAATCTGTTTAAGGTATAATATTAATGGCATAGAACTTTAATTCCTAAGTACAGAAAATTAAAGGAGACTAAAGGCAAAATACAGAAATGTATTTGGTGTCAAGATGAAGTTCAATGAAGCATAGCGAAGATGGAATCGATTATTAAATAAACATGGAGGGAAGATGGAAAATATACCTAAATCTCTCAGTTTGAAAGGAATTGGTTTACTTGATTATTTGCAACAGTATCACACTCAGGAAAATCTAAGACAAATGAAAGCAAAACAGAATTTAATTGAGCTATTATTTTGCAGACTTTGGCTTGGTTTCAGACAGTCTAATCAAATTGTGCTTTGCTCAAATAACTAACATTAAATGCAGCCTACCAACAGATGTTTAAAAAGAGTCTAATTGGAAAATCTACATCCTGGATTTAGTGTGTCTCATCGGAAAAAAAAAATAGCTTCAAATTTATATTTTGGGGGATGACACCCAAATGACAAGCATTTCTAGAAAAGATAAAGTTTTCTTCAAGGTTGCCCGGTGCTTGGGTGGAATTATCTTGAATAGTCAGAGGTGGCACTCTGGAAATTAAAGTTCTTGGAAATTGTCCAGCTCTGTGCCATATAGAGCTGTACAGAGAAATCGCCTTTATCACATTACATCACCAGAGTCCTGTTACAGCCCCTGGATTGTGTCAGGGGCCCGTGTGCTGTAATTTATAATGAACCCTTGGAAGTCATGCAAGGCACATACTGATTGATGACATTTAAAGGTACTGTCAAGGTGGCTAGGTAATGAAGTTGACCTTCCTCCATCGTTGTCTCGGTTTCATGTTTGTATATAGAAAGAAACCATTTCACCTGCCATATTTGCTTGGAACTTTTCACGAAATCTACAAAAGGAACTTGGCTTAATTGTTAACTCTTTTCTTCCTTTAGACCAGGGGTCAGCCATTGCTTCTGTACAGGGCCAGATGGTGAATAGTTTTGGTTCTTTGGGCGATAGTCTCCGTGGCGGTACTTACTCTGCTGTTGTCATGCAAAGGCAGCCACGATATGTATAATTACTTACTATACATAAATAATGAGCATGCAGTATTTCAATAAAAATTCATTTGTGGGCGCTGGAGTTTGAATTTCATATAATTTCCGCATATCACATAAAATTCTTCTTTTGATTTTTTTTCCAACTATTTAAAAATAGGAAAACAATCTTAGCTCAAGGCTCCTATGACTACATACAGACACAGGTGACAGGCCTGATTTGGGCTGGAGTTTGCTGACTTTTGCTCTAGAAGATCGGGTATGATCTCACAGATTGTCTATTGAACAAGGTTGCCTGAATGAGGGGCTGGTGAAGACTGAATGAAATCTGGCCACCATATACCAAGCCTTGCACCCTGGTGTGGAACTGGCACAGCATCTTCTTGGAAGAAGGAGTACCTTTTTTCTCACTTGCACAGGGGTGCCACCCAACCCCCATATTTCCTTCCTTTCCATCTTCTTGGTCTGACGTCTGTCCACTCATTGCGGTAGGTGTAATGGCTAAACTAGTACTAACTTTCTGAGATTGAAGGAAACGGACTAGGCTGGCAGGGCCTTAGCTAGCCCGTATGATACAGAGTCATCCCTTGGTATTTGTCGGGTTTGGTTCCAGGAGTTCCCAAGGATACCAAAACCTCAGATGCTCAAGTCCAAAATGGTCAGCCCTCCATATACACGGGTTCCACATCCGTGGATTCAACCAACCACGGGTGGAAATTTTGATCCACGATTGGCTGGACCCTGCTGATGCAAAACTGGCAAATACGAGGGCTGACTGTATTTATTGAAAAAAAAACCTCAGCAAATAAGGGGACTCATGCAGTTCAAACCTGTGTTGTTCAAGGGCGAGCTGTACTTGTGTGAAATTGAGGAGAGCACCCTTTCAAGACCTCTTACTCCAATTGGAGTATTTTCATAATGCATCTGACTTTATTACATTAAAACGCTTTACTGCCATCTGCCAGAAAAATATCTTATAGATCTATAGATACTTTATAGATAGTTAAATAGATCTAGGATGTCTCCAAATGTGAATGGCTCCTCCTTGAATCCAAAACGTAATGGCACTCCGTCCCCATAGAGCCCTCTTGCAGCACTCAGCCACAGGCTGATGCTGTTTTCCTCCGCTCTTTGCATTTTGAATCCAAACATGTCTGATTTTGGCAAAGTGACTTATCTCTGTAAGTCTCCGTTTCTTATCTACGAACGATTAGTCAGTGGTTCTCAAGCCTGGAGGCACATCAGAATTAATATAATTTTTATCAGCATCCAGATCTAGGTCTCAAAGCTTTTTAAAATATAGGTAGATTCCTGAACTCTATGAATAAAAATCTTGGGATGGGGCCCAAGCATGGGTCTGTTTTTGTTTTTTTTTTTTTTAATTATTTCTCTTTATTTTTAATTAATTTATTTATTTTATTTTTGGCTGTGTTGGGTCTTCGTTTCTGTGCGAGGGCTTTCTCTAGTTGTGGCAAGCGGGGGCCACTCTTCATCGCGGTGCGCGGGCCTCTCACTATCGCGGCCTCTCTTGTTGCGGAGCACAGGCTCCAGACACGCAGGCTCAGTAGTTGTGGCTCACGGGCCTAGTTGCTCCGCGGCATGTGGGATCTTCCCGGACCAGGGCTCGAACCCGTGTCCCCTGCATTGGCAGGCAGATTCTCAACCACTGCGCCACCAGGGAAGCCCCCCATGGGTCTGTTTAAAAACCTTCATAAGTGCTTTTTTGGGCACACCCATGGTTGAAGACCGCTTGTCAAGGTGACAGCTAAGTTCCTTTCCAACTTGAAATCTCAACGTCTCTTTCATTCTGTTTTCCCTCATTCTTTTGGTCCCCAGCCTCCTTCTAGAGTAGTTGAAATGAGCTCTCTGACTTCATCTCACCAATGTGAACAATCAGTGGTCATCAGAAGAAGTAAGGGAATCCCTGGTTTTTGCCCTAGATAATTTGCACTGGACAAGAGGCGGAATGTACTACGTAAGAATTAGGTAGGCCACCCTATTAACCTTGGAGTCCTCTTGAGAAGTCCAGGGAATGAGGACAAAGAAGGATAATAACCGGTGGTGAAGGTCTATCTGGCAGGGGGGTGGGGGGGGGAGCGTCTAAATAGGCAACTGATCTCCTTTTCTCTATACACCGTGCATTTCTGCTTGGGAATGGACCTATAGACCACATTTTTATGATATGTGCCCATTTTGATGAAATTTCCAGGCCAGAATTGGGAAGTATACTCTAAGTCTCCCGAGATCACTAACTTGATTTCCTACCAAAGTCATTTGGATACCTTTCAGGTAAGTGTTGAAATTGGCCCACATCTCAGAGTCACACCTGGTTCCTAGGAGTTGAGGGCATACCTCATTCAGGAACTTGAATGTTATTTAAAATGTAGAGTCTGTGTTTATCCAGGGCCTTGATTCTGTCAGTGCTTTATAAACAAATACCTGCTCTGCTCATTTTGCAAAATACAGGAAGAAAAAGAAACACCAAAATGGAACCAGAAAGACAAACTGGGTGTCTTACACCTCTTTACCTGTGTTACGTTTATCACATATGACTTGACTTTTTAAAGTAGAAGCCTCTTCATTCTGCAACTGTTTGAGAATTTGGGGACTATTAATTGATGAAGGCAAAATGGTCTTGAAGCTGCATGGTCTATGAGGTCCTCAGGGCATTTGAAACCATTTTTCTTTAAGGTAACACCAGATGTATGAGGCCTGAATACTCACCATCTATCAGCACGCAGCCAATCTGACTTTTTTCTTTTCTTTTCTTTTCTTTTCTTTTTTAACATAATTTACCAATTGGAGTTCTACAAAAAAAAAAGAGATTATATTTTTTTGACTTATGAACAGCAGGTCATAAATTTCAAAGAAAATTTCAAGAGGAGTAATTTTGGAAATGTACACAGATGAATTTGAAAATAAGTATTTCACTGCCTACACAGCTGTTTAGAATAGTAGCTTAGGAAATACATACCAGGAGCCTTACCATTTTGCGTGACACGGTGTCAGTTCATGCACAATATATTAATGCTTAATTGAAGATAATGTAACTGCAGATCAAAGGCATAATTAACTGGCTTGAAGAAACTCTTATGTACATCAGGATTTTGACTAATAGAAGTCTGGACAAAATTGGTTTAGGAGACGATCTTGAGACCAGCTGAGGCTTCATCTGTCTGTTCAGCTGATGGTGACAACAGCTGGAACTTCTCCCAGGGAGGGTGGATAAGGGCCACTGTCACCTCCACCATTCACAGTACCTCCTTTGAAATTGACACTTCCCTGGTTTGGCTCCTGGTTGGTCCCCGGAGCTGCTGGATAGCAGAGCTCTTGACTATCTCCTTGTCTACAATGAGGGGTTCGTTTCCATCAGTGTCAGGATATCTCTGTGTCTCTTAGACCTATAACTTATATAGGAAGTACGTGAGCTGGGAGCAGGTTTTAGAACAGCACTGGGCAAACATAGACCAGTGGGCCAAATCCCACAGCTTGTTTTTGTAGCACTCACAAGCTGTTTATTATGTTTTTAAATGGTTGGAAAAAATCAAAAGAAGAATAATGTTTCATGAAACATGAAAATTCCAATGAAATTCAGATTTCAGTGTCCACAAATAAAGTCTTATCAGAATAGAGCCATACTCATGCATTTTGCACTGTGGCTTCTCTTGGTAGATTGGTATAGTTGTATATCCCACAAAAGCCTTAAAATATTATTATCTGGCCTCTTAAAGAAAAAGTGTGTGGACTCCTGGTCTAGAAGTTTAGATTTGATCTTCAGGACATCTTTGGGAGGAGAGGCTTGGGAATCTAGTAGCAAAGTGCTCGTTTTATAAAGGAAGGTGTATGAAAAACAAGAAAATTGTATTTTTCCCTCATGTTGGAAAAAAGCAAGGCAGCGCCTGGAGGGAAACTGATAGTGAACACAGTTATTGGATGCCAAGGCCATAGCATTCTCATGAGAAGATTATTGATCTTTATTATTATTGTCATCATCAACAAGATCTGAGTCTCATTTTGATTTTTATTAATGTAATTGTCATCATCAGCAAGATCTTGGATTCATCTGGTATTAAAATTTATTGGAAATGATACAGCAATTCTGCCTGACAGCAAGGCCCCTAGGAAGTAAATGTGAGAATGGACTAGAGGATTGACTCATTCATTCATTTACCCATCTATTCACTTACCACTCCTATTCATATTTATTATTTACCTCTTGTGTACTGGACCCTACTTAGTACTGGAATTCAGAATTGAATATTTCTTTGTCCTTATGTTGAGCTGAAACTGCAGAGAGAATTATAATACGATGTAATAAATGTACTACTAGATGCAAATGAAGGGAACTGTGGGAACATAAACGGACAGAGCACCTGAAATGTGACTAGTGCAAGTGAAGAACTTAATTTTTAAATTGTATTTACTTTTAATCAATTTAAATAGCCGTATGTGGGAGTGGCTACCATTTTGGACAATGCAAATAGAGAACATTTCAATCATCATAGAAAATCTATGGGACAGTGCTATTCTAGAATGTTCTTTGGCTTTTAAAACATTTTGGTAAATATATCCTCCTGATGAAAGATCAAAAGGGTAGTCTCTTTTAATGTGGCTTCTTCATACATCTCCAACATGTGTCTCTCTAACTTCTTGCCACATAGTATATCTTCCGTGTCCTTCTTTTACTGAATTGCTATCAGGCAGGACAATACCAGTAATTTCTGGGAACAGCTAATGCCTCTCCCTGGAGGCTGAAGTTTTCCCCTCTAATAAGAAAAACTCCAAAGTCCTGGAAGTTTCATTGAAGGAAACCAAGCCAAGCTCCTTCCCCCGCAGCGAACCACAAGACCCTTTGAAAACTGATGATTATTTTTATTTGTGTAGACTTAAGATGGAAATAAGAACTTCAAAAGAGAATTTGAAAAATACCCTTCTCACCAAAAAAGCTTAAATCATTTCCTCTGAAAGTTTCCTTCTATCGAAGGTTTACTTTGGTCCCACAGACCAGCCTCCTCCTTTCCTCAGTCTGAGGGGGAGGAACGTGACCTTCAGTTTCCACTGATGCTGCTCTAAGGGTCCCACAAGGGTCCCTGTTCTTGCCTCCTCTCTCAGGGGCAGAGACTGACACACCCTGGTTTCCTCTTGGCTTTGCTAAATACCAAATCCTTGAACTTCGTTTTTTGCTTCCAAAACATGTTCATAATTGTGCTTCTCACCCCTGCCTCTCAGGCGTGAGGTTTATTGGTCTGTGTTTTATCAACAGTGATATAATGAATAATGATATGTCCATTTAGATTAACAGCAGTAATAATACTAGAATTAAGTGTATTGGTTTAATATGTTGATTGGTTAGGGAAAACTTGGGGTTGCCCTTAATCTTTAGCTTCAGGTATTGATGAGAAAAAATAAAACTTAGTTGTTAAGACTCTAGAGTCAGATATACCCAAATTCACAAACCATTTGCCAGCTGTATGACCTTGCCCAGGTTAGTTCACTTCTGAACTTCTATAAAGTAGAAATGTCTACCCATCAGATTATTTTGGAGGATTAAGTTTGAACAATGTATCTGCAAAGAACTGACACATAGCACTCAGAATGTTACTTACTCTTGTAGCCCTTGCTCTCCTCATCCTGCTTTTGATGTTGGTGTGGGTTATCACTTGTGAGATCCTAGGCTGGCCTGCGCAAAACAAAGTGGAATTTTATGTAATATTAAGATTTTTTTCAACGGTGATCGGTGGGCAGAGAGTGGCGATTGTTGTTTGAAATATGCGTTTCAGAGCAGTTGCATTTAGAATGGTCATAGCTGTATTATCATCTCCAGATCTTTCATACACCAGATGAATTAATGATTCTCCAGCCAGAGAAAGCTGTGCTGAGTTGATGTTCACATCTGTAGGTCCTCTGTACAGGGACCTACTTCACTTGCGATGGTACAGTTAGCTGCACCTGCTGAGAAGAAAAGAGAGCATGTGTGATGTGTATTCTCCCCCGCTTTCCCGACCCTTCCTAGTTCCCCTCCCCACGCTAAGGAGGAAGTTGTACAGTTACTTTCTTGTTGAGTTTATAGTTAGACGTGTGCAAGCAGGACCAGGGAGTACTCTCATTTCCTCGTAATTTTTTTCCTTTTCTTGGGTCTTGATGTGTTGGGAAGCAAAGCATGGTTTTTAAAGTTGTCTTCTGATGAGGCCGTCTAGTCAGAGTTAACTTGCTTCTCTGGGGACTGAGTAATTTGTCACTCTTCATTGCCCTGTCACTTTTCCCCCAAGGGTGGTTCTCCACACACCTGCAGGACACTTGTTCTTTCACTTCTGTTTCGCCACATTATTAACTGCATTTATTTTAAAAAGGGACAAATGTTTTCTTACAGCCAGTCGGACAACTCGGATACAAACAGGGTGGTTGTGTTTTGTTAAAAAGCATGAAATTGTCCAAGAAAATGTGGAAGAAGCTTAGGAAATGGAAATAATTGAAACTAGGAATTTTGAGACGTAGGTTATAATGGGAGGAGAATGAGGGAAGCAAGAAACGGATTCCTCACTAGAGATGGCAAACTGCTGGCCCACCGGCTGGGTGCTGTTTCATTCGCCCAGAGTGTTGAGCATCTTGTGGAGTTAGTTGCAAAGGTAAAAAAGATGAAATGTTCCCATTAAAATTCCATTTTCCAGCTTATCCTTAAAAAAAAAAAAAGGGGGGGGAAGCTGGAACAACATTTCTATATAGCGTCGATTATCTGGAGCTCAGAAATATGCTGCTCCTTTCTACCTCGCGGTAGACTTCAAACAACCTGCTACACAGTTCCTTTCAGTACCTGCCTGTCTGTTATAGACCCCTCTTCCAAGTGACCAAAAGCTCCATTAAAAGGTCCACACCGGAGTCAGGAAGGCTTTAGTATTCCGCAACAGGCTCACTTTAGCTCAGGGATTTTGGCGTTTTGGCTTCTTTGTCCCTGTGCATCCTGACTGTGGACTTGATGTCTCCTTTAACTGGTTGCCCATGTGAAAATTGGAACTCAGTGCTTTTGCCTGGGACTCTGCAGTGATGATTCCCATACAGCCAGGGTGGGGCAGGGGACATGTTTTCCTATAGGCAGAAAGTATGTATTAGACCAGATGATACACGTTTTCCCTTATAAGGTTTGGATACTCTGTTCGTTGCCCCAAAACTTAGTGTCTTAAAGCAAGTGTTAACACTTACGATTTCACACATTTTCTCTGGGCCAGAAATATGGGTGGTTCTGGATCATAGTCTCTCATGAGATTGCAGTTAAAATGTGAGGCTGGGGCTTGACTGGGGCTGGAGGATCTGCTCCTGAGACGGCTCACACACATGGCAGGAGGCCTCAGTTCCTCATGGTGAGGACCTCTCCAGAGCCTTGCTTGAGAGTCTCATAACATGGCTGGCTTCCCCCAGAATGATCCAAGTCTTTTGTGACCTAGCTTTAGAAATCACATACCATTACTTCTGCTATATTTATCGGTCACACAGACCAGCCCTGACGCAGTGTTGGAAAAGACTGCGCAAAGCATGCATACCAGAGGGTGAGACTCTTTGGGGCTGTGACCCTATGGAGAATCATTGCCTGACTGACAGCTCGTCATGTGTCACATCCCTCAGCTGTGCTGGACAGAAAAAAACGGTTAAGGGCCAACTGGTGGTGCATTGTTGGTTCAAAGCCATTGGCCAAAGTAGTGTTCACCTCACCAAAAGATTTCCCTGTGACTAATAAGAAAGATTGACTCAAGAAGATATGAATTGCACCAAGATGTTTGAGGAATTAGATTTCTTTCTCAAATTCTCCATATTTCCTCCACTCCTTCCCCTTTGAACATTGAGAGGTTGTATATTCTCAAAGGTGTGAGAGCTTGGAGGATGATCACAAAGTGATTTTAAGGCAAAATCAGTAGTTGAGTATTTCCATCCAGTGGCCTCTCTAGCATCAGTATCTCAGAGGTTTGACGTTATTAGAATGATTTTGTTAGTTGTTAGGTGGTCAGATGGGAGGCTAAGAAGGACAAGTCCTTGCAGAGACTGGAGCAGAGATTAGGAGATTTCCCTGTCCAACCTCTGACAAATTACTGGGTGACTGCATTCAGTTAGACATGCGTTTCTGATAAGGATCAGGCAAACCAGACAGGGTCTCTGAACTCATGGAGCTTACATTCTTATGGAACGTTAAACCAGTATGCAAAATAATAATAATAATAATAATCACCAGATGTCAGATAATGATGAAAGCTATTAAGAAAACAAACCTGGTTAAGATCTAGACAGTGCTGATGAGATAGGTTCACGTGGTAGATTGACTGGCCAGGAAAGACCTCTTTGAGTGGAGACCTCAGTTGAGTTAGAGGTTGAATCTTGCACGTGTCTAGAAGAAGAATATTTCATATTGAGGGGGGCAGCAGGTGGAAAATCTGCCCCCCACCCCCAGACAGAAACAAGCTTGGCTGGGCTTCCACAATTCATGAGGTCTCCATCCACTCTTCAGCACCAAGGTTGTCACCACTGCACTGCTTCTGGTTGACCATTGGCTCTGCTCTCTTGCCCATAATCTTGTAGTCCTGACCTAGCCTTCTTCTCTAAAGAAGTACTTTTGCATGCCCAACGAGATTCACATGGGAAGCACATTATGCTGTGGTGGGTCTATGTGTATTTCCCCTTTTTCTCCCCACCGAGATTTTTACAAAACTTCTGTATGCAAACAGGTATTTTTGTTTGTTTCACTTGAGTCGCTTTTGCATAATATAACAAGCCCATGATTTCACATGTACAGTCATTCATAGAAAGTGATAGTCATCTTGCTTAGACACCTTAGTTCTCAAAACTAGCTTGCTAAATATAGTACCTTCTCAGCCCCATATAAGGTGGCATAAAAAAAAGAAAAAAATAAAGGTCAAAGTTTCCCCACCCACGAATTTGGTTATAAAACAGCAAAGCAGGGTTTTTCTGAACTTGAATCAGTAAATTTTTAATTTAAATAGTATCCTGTTTTGACAAAGTGCTAAACCACAGAAGTCTCAGAAAGACACTGTTAAGCTTGTGTCAATACCTGCTGGCATCTCTCAACAGGAAGCTTGGGATGGCTTTTGTTGTCATTGTGTGATACACCAACAAGGAATGTGTGCCCTTATTTGCTGCATCCGGGAAATGGTCAGAAGCGCTCTGGTGCGGCTCGAACCTGTTGACATTAATCTGTTGCATAACCCTTTGCCAGACAAAAACCTGTATTGTTTCTTGTGTTCAGTTAATCACCATTATATTCGGGGCTTTGGGAAACGTGTTTCCTGAGCAAGGCACAATACAGTGTCACACACACTCTCTTCCCTGAGCCACCCAGCGGAGCCCTCAGCCTGCAAACCTTGCCCACCTTGGTCTTAGGATCGCATTACTTGTACAGTTCAGCTGTGCGGGGCCTGCACAGTTCTTGAAAGGCTTGGACTCTCCCTAAGAAATCCAAGATACTAGAAGAGCTCTTTGTCGGAATTCATTCCCAGCTCTCTTTCAGTTTGTTGCATGTTGAAGACTTAAGTTACATTTTACTGTAAAGGTGACTGCATTTTTCTTGTGGGGCCTTCAGGGTGAACAGCCGTTCGTTTCCACCTGTGAACACACATGTAGCTTGTGTTGGGGTAGGGTGTGTGGTGCTCCCGAAGTCATTATTTTTCCGTAATGTTTATGCTCCGCGGTTGTGCATATATCAATTCTACGCCCCAGTGCCGGACGGAGAGGTAGCCTGTAATTCCAGCTGAATGTGTTCCAGTTGAAAGTAGGCCGGAGTGGAAGCAAGGGATGGATCAAGCAAAGAGCTTTTAATTTTACATCAGTTGGTTTTCTACTTTGCTCTGGGGCAGAAGTTTGCAGCCCAGGGTTGTGTTAGATGTCACTCACGATTTGGAAGAGAGGCATTCTTGGAAAGTGTCTGGCAAGACAGAACTCAGGTTTTCAATCCCTGACTCTTAGTGACTGATGGGGAAGTTGGAGGTGGCTTCTCCTACTTCTCCTGCAGTCTACGATTGCAACCTTTATCTCCTAGCTAGAGATGCTGGAGATTAGAAAAGGCGACAACGATTCTAGATTCTTCAGGGATAAAATTAGCATGACATTTATTAAATGTGTCCCCCCCACACTCTTTTTTTCTAAATAAATTGCATAATAATGACATTGGTAGATTATGTTGTCACATGAAGAATTAGAAGATTCCCTTTCAGGCAAGGCTCACAAATCTCTTCAATATGGAATTAACTGACAATCCTCCATGGGTAATCTACCACTGCTGAGGCACAGCCAGAGAGGGCAGAGACTTCTTTTTGTCCCCTGCCCGAGGACAAACAATGGGAGAGGCCAACTGCCAACGTGAGATGCAATTTCAGGTTTAAAGCTACAAATAATACAGTTATGAAAGATTTCAATCTGATGTTTTAGTTCAGATTTTAGAATTGTTGGCCATGCAGTCAAAAGAATTAGCCTGGCTTTAAAAGAGGCACAGGGGACCATGTCTGTTTCCTGACCTGCCACTGTGACCTTGGGCAAGATCTTTAACCTTTTCACTTTTGTTTGTGTGTCTATGAAGTGGCTACAAATGATAGCCACCTCAGAAGCTGAAGGTAAGGACCATTTGAGAACTGGAACATAAGGCATCCAGCCTGAGACACCCAGCATGTGACACACACTTAACAAAAGATGCTAATAATATTATGATGGACTTGTTTATGATGACTTTAAGATACCAGGTTATTATTAATGTTGTTAGTAGAAATCGTAAGCCATAGGACCTCATTCATTTTTGGCTAGAATTTCATAGTAATAGGAGAATAAATGAAATTCTGAATGCCACATATTAATAAGGTTAAATGAAAAAGCTAATTAAGGTTAAATGAAAAAGTTAAATGGAAGAAAAAAAGTAGCTCCAAGGTGTTGATGAGCTGGATAGAAAGATCATTGAATGAAATAAATAAACAAACCACTAATAGAGAACAATTATTTTATGCCCAAACAATGATTAATTTTTTGAATTTTTAAAAAAAATCATTTTATAAAGGAGAGATTAAAGCCTTTTAGAATTAACATTATTTAAGGGGAGGTTAATCTGTAAAAACCTATCCTGTTAATATGGCCTGGTCTCAGTAACTGATTGCAAACAATATAACTTACACACTGGACATTTTGAAATGTGCCACCATGAAGACAGAATGTATGTCCCTGTATTACAGTCCTCAGTCGGTTTCCACTGGGGACTGGTTCCAAGACCCCTTGGATACCAAAGTCTGAGGGTGTTCAAGTCCCTTATGTAAGATGGTGTAGTACTGGCATGTAACCTACACACATCCTCCCATGTACTTTATTGATTGATTGATTGACTGATAGGTCCTTTTTTTTTTTTTAACATCTTTATTGGACTATAAATGCTTTACAATGTTGTGTTAGTCTCTACTGTACAACAAAGTAAATCAGCTATATAATCATTTGTAGATCACTTGTAATACCTAATACAGTGTAAATGCCATGTAACTAGTTTCCTGTTTGCGGCAAATTCAAGTTTTGCTTGTTTGAAATTTGCTGGAATTTTTTTTTTTTCCTGAAAATTTTCGATTGGCGGTTGGTTGAATCTGAAGATAAGGAGCCCACGGATAAGGAGGGCCAACTGTATGTGGATGAAATAAAATAGTTGCTAACAGATTTTGTAAATCATTTTTTGCCAGACTCTATGAAAGTATGATTGTCATAGTTTGGCCCATTGGACCTAGAAAAAAAGAGAAACTTTAATGTCGATTTCAAGAGTGAGGAGTTAGTGCAGGGTTTGTGGGAAAGGACAGTAAAAGAATTTTGAGTGAAAACCCATTGGACCACGAAGTCTCAATTATACTTTCATCATGAGACCTTAGGGGGTGGATTTCTTTGTTTTTTTTTTTTTTTTTTTTTTAGACAGTGAAATGTCTTGAAGAAATTCCCAGGGCTTATGAGTACAAGACATTTTGTTGATTTTTAAAGTAAAGTTGCAGGCCCACCTGATAAGAGACTTGTAAATTTGGGTGACTGAAAGAAAAATGCACATATGGTGAATTGAAACTTAGTGATTGATCCGTGGCTGGGACAGTTTGAGTATACTTGGGGTTGACTTGGGGAATCCCTCCCAGAATGGCATCACATGAACCAAGATTTGCTACTGCCATCATGTGCTTTATAATTTGGTGTTTCCCTCTTGCTATGCTTTTCAAGGTTGATTGAATATATTAATATAACTACTTCCTAATCTCCCTGTGGAAAGAGGTACCTGTATTAGTCAGATGCAAATGTCAAAACCCAACTTAGACTGGTTGGTAATGGGGGAAAGTCTGTTGGCCCACAGAACTTGAAAGTTCAAGGGTTAGCCTGGCCTCAGACACAGCTGGGACTGGGCAATCAAATCATGTTATCAGGACTTAGTCTAGCTCCATTTTTTGTTCTGCTTTCTTTTTGTGTTGGCTTCATTTTTTGTCAGATTTTCCCTTTGCTGAGCAAGATGGCTCCTGGGAGCCCCAGACTGACACATTCACAGTTTAGCAACTCTGGCAAAAAATCAGTGTCTCTTGCCCAGTAATTCCAACAAAAATTTCTGAATTGACTGAATGACTTGAGTCATCTGTGTATGAACCAATCACTGTGGTCAAGGGGTTGGGAATATGCTGATTGGCTGGGACTGAGCCATGTGCCCACCTCCAGATTACCCTGGATAGATTGGCTCCATTAAAACCACATAGATCCAGAATCAATACGGGTAAGTTGTTGTACCTCAGTTGTCCTTTTCGAAGATGGAGGAGTGGATGCTGCATAGACATTTTACCCCACATCATCTTAAAGAGGGTGAGGCATACCATATTGTTAGTTTCAGCCAGTCAGCAAGTTTAGTGGAAAAATCACTTCCTTAAGAGTTAGGTAACTTGACATTCAGTCCCAACCCTGTGACTAACTGCTCATAAAGCTTGGGAGAGCTGTGTAAATTAATTTCCTAGGACTCAGTTTCCTCATCAGAAACCAAAGACCTAGAATAGTTCTGCAAGTCCCTTTGTGCTGAAAAAGAAGTCTGTATTTCAAGCTTAGAATTCGTATTTGTCATGGTTTTCATATTGTGCTCGTCTCATAATATGCTCTACACTCTCAGCGTTGTCTGATAGAATTTTCTACAGTGATGGAAATATTCTACATCTTTGCTGTCCATTTATGGTAGTTTCTAACCTTATTGGCTATTAGGTACCTCACATGTGGCTGGTATGACTGAGAAACTGAATTTTTTAATTTATTTTATTTTAATTGATTTAAACAAATAGCCACATGTGACTAGTGTCTCCTCTAGATTAATGGTCAAGTAGAGTTATGTGAATTTTAGACAAAAGTAGAAGTTGACTTGACCTTCTGTGCCTTTGGTAATTAAGTTTATTTTTCATTCATAATTTGTAGTTAAAATAAAAAGTACTGGTCATTCCAACAAATACAGAAAGACTGTTGTCCCCCAACCAAAAAAGAGTGTTGTGTTGGAGGTTGATTATTTTAGTTTTTGTGGTTCCTCATATATCTGCCCTGCCAGGTGGTATGAGGCAATGGAAAGAATGCTTAATTAGCAGTCAGAAGTTTTGGGTTCTGGTGTCGGTTCTGCCAGTAACTACTTAGATGTATGACCTTTGGCTAGTCATTTTTCCTACCTGGGCATGAGTTTTCTCATCTGGAAAATGAGGGGGTGGGTTTAAAATGATCTCTCCATCTATTCCAGATCAAAGTTTCTATGATTCTGAGTCTTTTTCTTCGTTCTCATGGCCAGGATGGTGGCTGAGAGTTTCTCTTTGTGTAGTTGCTGGGTGTACTACGTCCGGGTGATGGAAACAACTAGGGAGATACCTTGGACCCTTGGATACGAAAGAACCCTGAGGAAGGTCAAGGTCTGCTTCAGTATTGTTTAGTTTTCTAATCCAAGATAAATCTAGAAAATAAAGAACAGGTAGCATTTAGCAGTGCATACTTGATTCAAAAGTCAGTTTAGTCTGAAATGGCCTTGTTTTGCTACTTCTAGAGTTGAACGTGGAGGTCACAGTTTCAGAGAGGGTGTTTGTAAGATGGGCCAAAGTGAAGAATATTGAGTGAGGGAGAGAGGGGAAGGATTGTTAGCCGAAATGAGCTTGAGACGTTAGTTCATCAAGTAAAACCGTAACTCCTACTGCTTGGTAAGCCTGAAGAAGGAAATTCAGATATGAGACATTCTTTGGTACCCAGGGAAGTTAGGGTTAAGGAAAGATGTTTGGAGTGACTTCATCTATAGAAGGTTGGATTTTGAAGGAGGAGATGAATCACAAATGAAGAGAAAGAGGAAGGAAAGAACATTGGCCAGATTTGCAGGAGCAGGTAGGAGGATGTGAAGTGTTCCAAAGGACAGTGTGGTAGGATGTGTCAAACCAGTACAGAGGGAGAGAGGCATCAGCTGGGGCTGAATAGAAACAAGATGCTTATTTGGTGATTTAATTTTGATGTTTGGTAATGACATAGGCTAATTGTGTTGTTATCGTGTGATAAGGTGGCAGGGTTAAAACATGTATTGATGCGGTCATGCTGGTGAATTCCCATTGAAAATAAAAGCTCCTATATCCTGTCTCTGTAGGATCGTTCAGACACGGTTGCATCTTGTAGCTTTATTTTTATTTTTTAACTGGCTATCTTTATGTATGGGAACAGTCATCTCCAGAGATTCATTTTCATTTCAAAAAGCTTCTAAAGGTGTTAATTGCATTTTTCAAAACTCTTATGTAATTATTTAAAATTATTCCACCGGCACCATAAATCAGAACTTTTCCCATTATATCGCCAAGGAACATTTATGACCTGTTTAGACACTTTTGATTTATAGGTTTAGGAAACAAGAATATAGAAAGCATTGCCAGGTTTTAATTTGGAAATTTCTTTAGCCACGTCTGTTTCTGCAGAAAAGAGGAAAAGAAAGCTGGTGGGAGAGGTGATTGGGAGCTATGGCCTCACATACACCAGTGAGACGTGAGAAAAAGAGGCACAAGACCCAGTTTGGGGGACCTGCTCTGAAATGAGCAATTAGGGTGTCTTTCACAAGTTGTTTAATCTTTCTAGGCGTTATTTTTAAATGCTGGTTCCAGGTAACAGGGTGCTTAATTCTGAGTGAGTTATTTAACTTTCTTGACCTCAGTTTCCCCATCTGTTAAATGTAGATTAATCATAGCGTCTGGATTGTGGCACAGATTAAATAAGTTTGTTGATTTCTGCATTGAGAAACATTTGTCTTTGAAGCACCTACTAAGATGCAGGCAGCGTGTTAGGTGTCATGTGAAGGTGACAGGAGGGGTCAACACTGACACTGCGCCCGACATCGCCAGGTGCTTTCAGTCTGGAGGAGGCTGATACCACAGATAAATGCGAATGACCCCTGGTGTGAAACTGTTCCTGGTAATTGTCAAATAGTAACGGTAGCAACTCCAGTTTAGATGTTATGAAACGCTGGAATGCACACATTTAGAAAACTGATCACAATACATCTGAAATCGCGCGATTCTAGGAATTTAGAAATGACAAAAATTGCATATGGAAGAAGGTTAAGGAAGAGTTAATATTCTGAGCTGAAGAATCACGATTTTTTTAAAAGTCTCAGCAGGCTGAAATTCTGGATCAAAATGAAAAAGATCTTTCATGGGAATAAATGCACAGCCCATACCCTTGCCCAAGTGCAGAGTAAAGAGCTCTAACTTACCAGTGGTTCAGGTGATAGTTAGGGGATGATTGTAAAACCAGTAGGAGCCAATTGTGCCCTACTGAGAGGCGGGGGCACCGAGGACCCTCGGCTGCATTAATAGCATAATGAAGAATTGAGGCTGTGTCCTCCTTGGGGGACAGATGACACTTGGCCTGCTGTGCTTATTTCTGGATGCTACATTTGAAGGGGGTAGGGGCAGACCAGAGCGGAAGGCCTTGTACGTGACATGTCAAATGCTGTCCTGATCTCTGAAACAAAACCAGGTCTTATTTGGTACTTTAAGGGGAAGGACAAAACCAAGACAGTGTGAGGCCCTGGTAGGAAGGGGCAGAATCACTATGGTGCAGGGTTAAATTGAATCATCCCTTGGGATTAACTTGGTCCCTCAGTGGGCAATTCCCAGAATCCAGGTGACCACAGAGAAGTAAGGTCTTGCCAGCACTGGGTGTTCAGCCACTATTTGTGGCTGTTCTGTGGCCCTGATGAAGTGTGGGCTGTGGCCTTTCTCTAGGTTTTTTCCTGCGTCAGGCAAGAGCCTCCAGAAGCAGAGCCAAATGAAGTAGAGATGCCTCGAGCAATGAACATCCTTTTTCAGGGTGTCTGGTGTTGGCAGCAGCTCAGGAAATTGCTTTTCCCGCCCTTCCAGCCTTATCTCCATTCAGGATTCTTTTCATTTGACGAAATTAGCAAGACAAATGGAAGACGGATGATTTTTTTAAAAAATCTGGATCGCTGTCGACCTGCAGTAGGTACAGGACTACTGCATGTATTGGACTTGTATTGGACTTAGTGACTTGAGTTTATTCACAGCTATAAAATGTAAATTGGTTCATGTAATCCTTGAATCATAGTTAATATTCAATTTGTCTTTTTTAAACTTTCAGAGAATCTGATTGATCATTGATTGCTCTATATAAATCATTTTTTTTTTTTTGGCATGTGAGGTCACTCCATCACGAAATTGTCATCGACATGATTTTAGCCCCTGACTTGGTGACACAGAGGTGCCTGTCTTGCCGTTGAATATGCGTGGCACATATAGAGATGCTGTTATTTAACGTGCACTTAGTTACTTCTTCTTAGCCCTATACTACAAGTTGAGAAAGAAGAAAGAGTGTGGAATTTGTCTCTTGGAGCTTATAGTTTAGAAAAACTATACACATGAAACAAATAGAATGAGAGAAGGAAGGAACAAACGAACAAAGGAGAGAGAAAGAGAAAACATTAATTCGTTTGTTTATTCATTTGTTTATAAATTCATCGAATATTTGTTAAGGGGCTGTTATGTACCAGGCACTCTTTTTGGCATTTGGTGAGTTAATTACTATTTGATAGAATGTGGAAATGTCCAGCATAGACAGTAAATGCGGCAGCAGGTCAGGGAAGTGATACCACCCCAGAGTTAGCACCATGGGCGAGAAGATGCCTGAGTTGTAGAGTGGCCTCTTCCGCTGTCTTACATGTGTAAGTGTGTTTGTTTTTCTGTCGAGGAGGATGACTTGCCTAATGGAGGAGTATTTTTTGTTCAGACGCGGCTCCTTTCTCCTTTTCTATAACATGCGATTTCACAGGTCTAGATAGGACTTGAGTTGTCCTTCCTGCACCCACTTAGTTCAAAAGGAACACGTGAATAAAAATGAGCGAGAGCCACCTTCACCCCAGCACGGTGAGGCCGCCTTCGGAGAACTCGCACCAAGACCAGACCTCAAGGTTGAGGGATAGGAGCCTTGCTGCCCAGAGGGAGTGACGTGTCCAAGACCAATGGCGATCTTGACTGTGCTGGTTTTCTTAGAGCTCTCTTTCCTCTCCTGAGGGCTTAGCGTACAAGACCTTAACATTCTGTAAGTTTTGCCCCTGTATTAGATGTGGATTCTCTTCATGCTTTCCTTCTATCTAACTGTATAATAGGATGTCCACATCTGATGCAGCGTTATTTAAACCCTTTGGTGACCAAAATATCTCATCCTTGAGTCTCTGCTCCTTAGCATCCATACTTTTGGTTCTGTGTCAGACTCACCCTCCAAAAACTCGCAGAGTCAAAATCTCTGGATCGGAAAGATCGGAATAAACAGGTTTGAGAGCATGCCAGGATAGGAATACAGAACATGACCCTCTGCAGACTTAGGGGAAAGTGTGTGTGGGGGGGGTGTGTGTTTGAGCCAGCTCAGGTCAAGGCTGGCAGAGATCACGTTACATACTGGACATGATCTAGATGAAGAATAGAGACCATGCCCTGAATGGGAAGAATGAGGAGAGGAAGAGATGAATGCATTTTTGAGATGGGAAATTTGGGTGAAATTGGGAAAAAGAAGAAAAACTCTTTGATCTCAAAGAAAGGGAGTTGTAGCAGGTATTATAATTGCCCCAGCCTTGTTAAGTACCTTGCAGTTCCCCGGTGTTAATGGTTCATGCCGTCTCCCGTGTGAACATGTGTATACACTCTTCCCAGTAGCTGAAATATCCTTCCCCAACCCTGCCTGCCCAACTACCTGGGACAGACCTATTATCCTTAAATATGCAGCATAATCCTTGTCTTATTCTAAAAGCCCCTTTATCCCTTAAGGCCAAGGAGAGAGCCCCTCTTCTCTGCCCTTTGCATGGGTGTCTCTCTCTTTTTTAATTCAGCAAATGATCAAATGATGGCTGATGCCATGCCATGTACTCTTGAGAACACTGAGAGAGTTCTACTCCTTACCTTGGGTAGTGAGGGTGTTGGAAACTTTGAAAGGGAGCTTAAAACCAGCTCATTAGGTCAAAGAGCCCTGATTGTTTGGGTGTAAGCTGAGCCCTCTCTGGGGCCATGGTGGCTGAGGTTCCACCAAAGGCTTTCCTTCCCAGAGACAGTGGTAGCAAAATATCATCAAAACATAGACTGAGGGTTCCGTAAATTAGGTCTCATGTTGGCCAGCCTATATGTTCTCAGCGCTCAGGGCAGACCCCTCCATAGATTATCCCAGTGGGTCCTTGAGAATTCATTTAAGAAATCAGCAAACTCCTTCACACACCCAAGTGATGACGTGGCTGGTGGATCTGGCGAACCCCGGTGACCTGGAGCTAGAAGTGGGGCTGCCTCATGACCCTGGATTTAAAAAACAAAACAACCAAGTGCCTTCTTGCATTGTTAAGATTCATTGGATGAAAGGGCTACTACTACTTAGTTAAATTTTGGAGTTAGGGTTGATACTAACACAACACAGAATTTTGGACTTAGGGTTGATACCACGTCACAGAAAAATAAGAGGTCAACGAGAGTAAAAGAAAAACAAAAAAACAAAAAATAACCATTTTGCCTTCTGGTACAGTATTTCATTATAGCAAAAGGAAAAGATTGAAGGAAAAGCAGTGTGTAGTAACAATAAGAATGGTATTAGGAAACATTTAAGTGCTTCCCAGGCATTGACCCATTTTATCACATTTAATCCTCGTAACAACCCTCTGGGAAAAAGTCCTGGGGTTAGTTCCCTTTATAGATGTAGAAACTGAGGCACTTAGAGACGAATAATTTACCAAAAGTACAGTCAGGAAGTGGTGCAGCCAGCATTAGAACCCATAGCAGTCTCTCTCCAGAGCTGTCATAGGAAAGTGTCTGGGTGCCTTTTACGATCAGGGACGTAATAAGTCCCATCACCGTGATGTTCCATTTTTACATCTAAGATGCTGTTGCCGGGAGAGTTCCAGCACCATCCAGGCTAGGGCTGCTAGGACACTGCCTGGTGCCCAGTGATGTACTGGAAGAAGATGAAAAGTCTGTCTACCTGTTTGTCTGTGTGTCTCTCTCTTCTCAGTAATGGAAATGGGAGTGTGAGGAGCTCCTTAATCAGGGAGAAGTAACTCAAGACAATGCATGAGCCCTTGTTCCGCTGCCTCTTCTCCCAGCCCGGTTGTGGCTACAGACAGATTCAGGGCCAATTTCACGTTCACGTGGTGGGCCAGGGTTGTCACGGTGGATTCCTGTAAGAAGCAAAGAGGCTATCAGAACTTTACCTTTGTATTATTTCAGGTTGTATTCATGCTGACCAATCAGTGGCTCTTTGTCACATCTGTTTGCCAAGTGAGTAAAACTGGACCCACCTTTTGTTCTTCCAGACCTAGTTCTAGCCCCCAGCCTGGTCTCCAGCTTGGCATATGGTACAAAAGCCTTGTTTCAGAGTCATTCAAGTCCCACTCCTCTCCTTACTAGCTGTGAGATACTGGATAAGTCATTTCAACTCTCAGAGCGTGTTTCTTCATCTGTTAAGTGGGCACAATAATGCCTCCTTCATAGGCTTGTTTTGAGGATTAAGAGATATTACGAAAAGTGCCAAACCCATCATGAGCTCCCGGTAAATATGTGCTGCATTTCTCAGCCATCCTGTTACCAGGCACCAGCCCTTCCCTCTTTTTCCCTTCCTTTGGCAAACCCTGTTCAGAGGTCCTGCTACATACCTCCTAATTTGTAACCGGCAGGCTGTTTTCAGTACTCCCAACACCACCTCCTTGATCATGACTGGCTTTGGGCTTTGTTTTCTTAGCTCTTATGTCAAAGTCACCTGAGCTCTGTAACCAGGAAGCGAGAGGCTGCCTAAGGCAGGACCGAGCTCTGGCGGGGAGAATCACACCCCTCCTCTTTCATCCACCAGCCAAGTGACCTCAGACGAGTCTCCTGACACTTGCTGACATCGGAGAGGTTGCTGGGCGCTAGACACTTGTGACCAGGTGCTCGCCAGGCATCAGATCAAAGATGCACACCAATGCTCTCTAATCAGGGAAACTGAGTTTAAAGATTGACCCCCCACCACCACCTCAAAAGTAATAAAAGAAACCTCTGTCCACTGCGAGGCAGATAATTGCTCCCATTTTACAGATGAGGAAATACAAACAAAATGAACTTTTGTGACTACCTAGTTTGCCGGTGAGTAGCAAAGATTGGATTCAAACCTGCGTCTCTCGCACTGCAAATTCCAGGTGACCTTCTCCATGTGCCATGGTATATATATAATAGGATTCCTGTTTGGTAGGTTATCATGAGAAGGATGAGGGAGTATATGGCGGGGCTTTGCCACTTCAGAAGGCTGGCCAGAGGGAAGGAGTATGGCTGTTGATGTTTTACACTGTATGTGCCGAGCCGGGAAGACGTCAGGAGTAGCATGAGGTAGAGAGAAGAAAAGTTGGAGGGGAGAAGAAGTGGGTAGGGCAGTGGGATGGTGAATGGATAAGAAAGGGTGTCAGAGAACAGTTCACCACAGAGCTCCCTGATTTCAAAGGCCTGGCCTGTTGGGTTGTGACATTACATAGATGTGTCCTGACCCATCTCAAAAATTGGACCTCACTGAATTTAATTAAGATCAATTAGACATTCCTCCTATTGTTCAAACACACAATACCTTATTTGTCTGAAAAGAACAAAGTTCTATATGACCTGAAAGCTTCCTGCTTCATCTATGGCTTTTCCTCAAGAGGGATGAAATGCCATTTAAAACAATAAAAAAGAAATAATTGGCCTGCAGGCTGGACTGTCTGCTTTTCTGTATGCATTTTCTTAAGACGAGAGTTATCAGATCTCAAAAGGAATCTAATATCTCTGTGATGCTATGCTTCCTTGCGAATTTCCCTTTTCATCCAGCCCAAACCTTACCTGTGGCTTCAACCTGAGATGGAAATGCCAGCCCCCACCAGTAGTTACCTGGCACGTAAAGCTTTCCTCTCTCCTTTCCGATATGAAACAGACAGAAGTAGGTGAATGAATGGCTTGCGAGGTTGGACCAGAAATTGAGAACATTGTTTTGGTGGGAGCAGGCGTGATGGAAAGAGAGAGCTTTGATGGTTAAAGAAGAGGGAAAAAAAATCACAAGGAAAAAGGACATAAATATGTTTGGAAGTCAGGTGATTTTAGCCTCCTCCTCTGAGACCCCAACTCAATTCACCAAGTCCTAAAGCATGTTAGTGACTTATTCAATGGAGCACAAGTTACTGATGTTTCACAGGGTTTATGACCTAGAGAGGATCAGAATAAGAGCTTTTGAGTTGTTTCCCAAAAAACAGTTTTCCCTCCCTTTGTTCCCTGATATTCTGTTGACACAATAGTGCCTAAGATTCAAGAGTTCTCAAATCCTGTTTATATTTTTTAACTATATTCTTGGTAGTTTTATATATGACATTAATTGTAAGCGAAAAAGCACCTAGAAATTAGTTCCTCTGCTAGGGTAAAATGTGTACCTGACACATAATAAGTAGTTAGTAGCGATAGTTGTTGTTATTATTATTATTATTAAAGAAAATATGGAGAGTATCTTATCCATCTTTCTCTTTGTTTAGGTGAAGTGTGGAGTCTCAGAGAGGTGAGGGGATGTGCCCGCAATCACACTGTTAGCTCATGACAATGTCATTGACAGACCCCCGTGTCCTATCTAATACTCCTACACCGTCTCAGGGTTAAACAGAGCACTTGAACCCACTTTGGACTAGAAAAGATCTGCCTACCTGTTGATGGACCTGTTGGGAGAGTCCCAATTTGGAATTGTTTTCGAAACTACCTGAGCTTTCAAAGAGTGGGAAGTGGACGCTGAGGATTGTGGACCTTAAGGTCCTGCTTCAGATTCTGTCCCTGAGTCCGTACACATTTCCTCTCTTCCCAGCCTCCCTCTTCCATCCCCTGTCCCCTGCCAAGAACTGGCCTCATCACTTTTCTCTAGGAAAGAAGACCAAATCTTTGGATTTTTCTATGGTCTCTTTTCAAGGCAGAGGTGTCTCTGTGTGTGTGTGTGTGTGTGTGTGTGTATGTGTGTGTATGTGTGTGATCGGTGACTATTAAGGAAAGAAAAGCCATAGAGAGCTATAGGGCCCCAGAAAGGGTTTTCGATGTCGCAATTTCTATGCCACACAGTGTGGAAGGCAATTATCTTTGGAGGGGATTCCGCAGCCCTGCGCGGGCTTCCCTGGTGTAAGATTTATTGTCAGCTGGATTGCGTGTTCGTTATAAGAGCATTTACTCGGCATCTAAAGCGCTGTCAAGAGTGCTACTTCCTGAATGCTTCTGAGGCTGCAACTGCTAAGCTTCATTTTCCCGTCTTGGAGATATATTTTTGAAATGGGATGCAGGGATTTGTAAGGCCTCGTGCTTCCCATTGACGCTGACAGGAGCTGCCTCGTTCAACCCTTGCTTGCTGCCGCGGATCACCAGCTGATGCCCAGAGCCCTCCTCCCTGCCCGCCTGGCTCGCACGCCAGGGCACCTGTCGTGGGGAGTGAGCCTGGCAGCGCGTCCCGTTGTTTGGGGGGGACTCATGCCAGCTCATCAATCTCGGAGTTAACTGTTGTCTTAGTTAAACAAAGGATAGACGAAAGCTCTTCTTTCCCTTTTTTTTTTTTTTATCCCTTTTCCTTTTATATGGATCTTATGAATGCCTGAGGAAAACTTGAGCCGCGAGCCAGCTAAACATACTGTACCATGAAACCTTAGGGACCACTGAAATGGGAACAGTGGCCCTTTACTGCTAAGAAGGTGTTTTATTGAAAATGCACCGACATACCTCTCCCCGGAGAGGGAGCAAAGGAGAAGGCAAGATGCCCGGCAGTAATACAGGTTGTTCTCTTAGGTGAGCTAAGATAGAGTTTGGCACTCCTGTGCTCTGAGCCAGCCGGCAGTAGAGTAGACGGATGTGCATTTTTACATTAAAAGTGCCATATTTCACCCTCGTCATCCCCTCCCACCCCTACCCCCCGTTTTTTTTAAGTGTCTTAATTTATATATTCCAGTTAATAGTTCATTACATGGCCTTTCTCTCTCCAGCTTTTGAAAGTTATCTTTGGAATAAGTTGAGATAGTCGAAATGTCCTAGTCCTGGCAGGCTTACCAGCAGAGGGCAGGCGTAAAGAAGGTTTTGACATGAGGGTGTGTCAGCCTAGGGTCACAGGAGGGTGGCGTGGGCCGGGAGGGAGACTGGTGAGCATTGTTCGGAGGGCAGGATGGAACTCTGCCTCTTCGCAGGCCTGCTGCGCGCCTCGGGTCACCCGAAAAACTGACTTTCCTGCCTAAAGGTGGCCAGTGCCTTAAAATGATACTCAGCGATTTCTACATAATTAAACATTTTACAAAAATATTCAAATGTCATCTCATCACCCAAGAGCCATTTTTTCTTTTCCCCTTCAGTGACCCAGTTCTGCTTGTGCCTAAAATCGAGAGTTTGCACATGGGTGTGTCGTCAGCACTGTCACTCTTCGGGGGGTGGGGGGGAATAAGGCCTCGTGCTTAATGGTGATAGTGATTCTTTCTTCCTGATACCTGAAGGAAAGAGCTCTTTGGGAAATGACCTCCTGCCCTAAAACATGTCCCTTTTTGAGGCTTTTGTGCACCTCGGTGTAATCTGTTCTAACCTTACGGTAGAAGCAGTCCAGTAATACATTGTACATTATATTAAAACAAGAGATTATAGTTTGAGCATAAATGAGAGAGAGTAATTTGTTACTGTCAATCAGATGCAGAGTTTGGAATGGATGTTGCCATTTTTCTTTCCCAGACGTGATTTTGTTTACCGGTGACATTCTATGAATATCTTTACATTTCGAGTGAGGGACTTTTTTTTTTTGGAGAGGGTGGTAAATGTTTTCCATAGCTTCTGTACCCATCATATTCATAAGTCACCTGAATGTTGACATGTCACAGTGTGTATCTAGAAAATTAACCAAGAGCAATCGCATTATAAAATGTTGCATCAAATGAAGATGCTGATGACAGTTTGGAGGGTGTCACGGGGAGAAATGTAAACTCCTGCGCAAGAGTGAGAACTTGCAGTCTTTTCCCTTGGCTGAGCGGGAGCAAAAGAAAAGCAACATAATTGCCTTCATTGTCCACAGACATCACAGCGACATAAACAATAGCAATCTGGAGCTAACTGCCTTAGCTCCCTGTAGATGGATGATGTATTAATTTATATTTTTAAGTAAAAGCCCCACTTAAATCAAGAAGGAACGGCAGGTCCTTGGAGACAAGTGCCCAAATGTCCAGAATCGGGCATGTCTGTTGCAGTTTAGTCTCTCTAATTGGCTGCTGGTTGGCGGTCTTTGGAGACACGAGAAATAACTAAAGCAGGGCTCCTTCTGGAGAGACTCGCTTCCCTGGGCAGGTCATCAAGCCCACTTCTGGGGTGAGGGGCCTAAATTCTGTAGTCCTGCTCTGTGAGCGTGTTCTCCTCTAGCAACAGGGTCAGTTGGTTGAATCTCTTTAAGTTCTGTCGTTTCAGAATATGTTCTGGGTACTCCACGAAACGAATGGTTAAAAAGAAAGGAAATAAGTGTTCAAGCAAGGGCTGTTTGGAAGAAGACGGGGAATTGAATTAAGATTTTGGCCCCTTGAAATTCCCTGGCGGTCCAGTGGTCAGGACTGCACACTTCCACCACAGGGGGCACGCGTCCGATCCCTGGTCGGGGAACTAAGATCCTGCATGCCGCACGGCACGGCCAAAAAAAAAAAAAAGAAAAAAGAAAAAAAAGAAGAAGATTTTGGCCCTCATGAGCAAGTTGATTTTTTTCAACCCATCAAACTGTTCATCCCTTGGTAGAGATAACTGACTTTATCTGGGGAGGTGTCTCGCTCTCAGTGTTGCTTAGAAATATGTGAGCCAGTGCCCATTTACATGTCCTTTTTTCTGGTGATTGCCAAGCAGCTCCGGCTGGAGCCGAGGACCACGTGGGCCCAGCACCGTGGCTGGTGTCTCCTCCTCGGCCGTGCCATCCATCAAAGTGTGGGAATAACGTCCCGACAAGATGCTCGTTCTGACTCTGCGTTGAATACATCTTATCTACATTCTCAGCTCTGAATGGGCAGTAAAACCTTTCACTTTCTTCTGCGTTCAAGGCTAGGGCTCAGCAGAACCAAATAAAATACATGATTTGAGTCCCAGGTGTGTTATTTGGTGGTTAGAGTTTGGTGTGGGATCATAGTAATCTGTTCTTAAGTACACAGCCAGCTGCACAATGGACTCATTTAGCAACTGACAGGTTTCTTAATATGTGGTGTTTGAACAAGGGCTGTATCTGTTGTGGGTGTTAGGATGTGGGCATCAAAAATATTTTTCAGTACGGTATTTAGCATTTCCTTCACTCTTCCTTAAACATTAGCCCTCCCCCCACCTCCAGGTATTCGTTTTATATTATCATGGCCTCTCTTTTTCTGGAGCTATTCAGTGTCTTGTTTCCCCTTGTGGCCCGTGGAGCTGGGTGTGTTTGATTCTTAGACAGGGAAAAGAAAAAAAAAATCACTTTGCCTTTCTGAACTTAAGCTTCCTCCTCTGTAAAATGGGGATTGCAATTTCTGTTCACATTGTGACAACTAAATGAACCCCTGTGGCTGAGTAACCCATTCTAAAGCCTGCCCCTCAATCCAGATTTTTCTAAAGCTCCCGCAATCCAAATGTCCAAATGCTGCTGCTTTTATTTTTATTTTATTTATTTTTTTGCCTTTCTGACCCAGCCTTTCCAAAATGACCTGGCACTCATAGAACAAATGGCATTAACTAAGTCTTCTAAATCACTGCATCTTTTAACATTTGTATTGTATTCCAGCCATTGAAAGTACCAGTTCTCACTGAATCCCAGGCACAGGGCAGGTAGACAGGACCACATGGAAAGGGATCTTTTTTTTTTTTTTTTAAGTTTTTTTTTTTTTTAATATTTATTTATTTGGCTGCGTCAGGTCTTAGTCGAGGCACGCGGGATCTTCGTCGCGGCATGCAAACTCTTATGCGAACCCTTAGTTGCAGCATGTAGGATCTAGTTCCCTGGCCCGGGATTGAGCCTGGGCCCCCTGCGTTGGGAGCGTTAACCAAAATGGCCTGGGCATATAAAACTTATCCAGGTTTATCTCTGATGGTACATTTCCTTGCCTAGAAGTAGTCTCTGAGTCACCATGTCATGTTTGGAGAGAGGGTGGGAAGGGCTCCAGGTGGCCTCTGCTTTTGCTAAGCTACTTTGTCACCTCCCCCCTTATCCAAACCATCAGTCCTCGAAACACCACCTCCCCAAGGGGCCTTCCCAGACCTCTCCTGATCCATTCATCTCCCCCTGCTCTGTGGTCTCATGGTGCTTAATGCCACCACCATGCAATTTAGTACTTGTGTAACCACCGCATTGCATCACTCTCTAATTATTTTGTGTGAGGCTGGACTCCACAGCTGGGTCACAAGCTTCTGTAATGTTTGTTGTTTGCTTGTTTGTTTGTTTGTTTGGATGCTCCCGGAGACAATTAGCTTACAAACGCAGACCTGCAAAGGGGGTAGGCCAACTTGTAAAAGCATGCTTGAGTTTTATGGATGCTTCTGAAAGAATTTGTCTTAAAAAAAAAAAAAAGAATTGCTTCTTTAAAGGGCACCCTGATGTTGTTCACAGACGTTAAATCTCTAATGAATTTTAATACCTTTGAAAAAAATCGCATGTGGATTTTGAAATGAACATTTCTCCTCTCTCACTGTGCCTTGGTTGGAGAGAACTTCCTATATTTTTATTTCCTGTCTTTGGGGCCCTGCCAGCCCCTACGGAAGGAGGGCCTTGTCTCTTTAAGAGTCAGAACTCTACTGATTCATGGTACACTGGCAGATTTAAGGCCCCTCTCCCCAAAAAAGAATGCCCTTGGTTCTCTGTTGAATATTCATGAGAGGGTGGGGTCACATTTTTGTGACCTGAAAAACTTCCATTAATAAATTTGTTATCTGACACAAAAACACTTTAGGGTGGAGCTCGATCAGTGCTGCACCCATTTAACATCTGATCATAAGTTGACAGTCAACTGGCGCTTTTGTCTCTTTTGCTGGCAGATTAATGGGGGAATTGTCTGCTCCCGAGCTGACCTGATTGAAATTCAGGCATTTGCTTGATCGGAAATAGTATCAATATGCTTTCTGGTTTGTAGTAACCTGCATTAACACCTCAAATGGAAAAATACTTTCAAGTAAAACTGAAATTACTGGAGTAGGATTTGTGGCCTTTTTTTTTTTTTTAATTGAGGGAAAATACGTAACCATTAATGTCACGACTACTTCTCCTCGAACATTTTTGAGAAAAATAATTAAAAAGTTAGAGTTTTGTATGTTTGTTTTGTAAGTATAGGCCAAAAAGTTTTTCCCTAAATTGAACAAGGGTAAATTAGAGAGGTGATTCTAGAGCTGCCGAAAATGACTAAATTAACCTGGCACCGAAATCGGGCCAGTTGAGCCCACCAAGTTTAGCATATTGGTGACTTTTTTTTTTTTTTTCTCACACTGTACTCAGCTTTAAACAGCTTTAAAGAGCAGTGACTAATAGAGGTCATCTTCAAGTGCTCGTTGAGAGTAGCCTGTGTTGATGTTGTTGTATAAATAAGAACGGAATTTAGAGAATTATTCCTTAGCGAAAGAGTGGCAGATGCTTGCTTCAGCAGCTGTCGTTCTAGAGGGCAAGGAGCTTGGTTCAGCAACGAGGTACGTTGGTTATTTATTTCAACCCCCGTGTCGGGTTCGTTTTCCTCTGTGCGCACAAGCATACTCTGGCGAACCCGGCTCTTGGAAAGAAAAGGGGGGAAATAAAAGAGGCCAAGGCTGGGTTAAACCAGGGACGTGAAGCGAAAGTTCTCCCGCAAAGGCCGTTTTCGAGGAAGTTCTCCTGCGCTGCCTTTGAGCCCCGCATCCCCTTCCGATTCTAAACAGTTGCTCCGAGCAGTCGGGGTGTGCGCCGGACGCGCCGGTTCCCCTGCGTTGCCGCTCGGGTTGCTCTGAAAGGCCGGGACAACTCTTTGTCAGTTTCCAAGAGGAAACAAACACCGCCACCCCACCAAAAATCCCCGACCCGGCAGCCCCGGCCGGAGGGAGAGATGCGCGCCGCGCCCGGCTTCCCAGACGTCAGCCGGAGGCGGGTCAAAGGGTTAACAGCAATTAAGCGGAGTTGCTCCCGAAACAAAAGCCGGGTTTCAGCCGAGCGTGATTTCACCTGCCGCGCGGAGGGGGGCCGGGGGGCGCGGGCGCGGGGCGCGGGCCGCGGAGCCCATTGTGTGGGGCGCGGCGCGGCGCGGGGTGTTTAGAGGCGGGTTGTGATTGGTGGAGCAGGGCGGGGCGGGTGGGCGCGGCGCGGCGCGTCTTGTCAGCCCGCGAGCCGGAGCGCCCCTGCGCGCGTGCAGTCCGCCTGCACGCCGAGGCCGCCGGACCCCACGCCCGGCCCGCGCGGGCGCCCTGAGCCGGCTCCGCGCGCCTGGCGGCTACATGGAGAGTGTCAGGTTGGTCCCTGTGATTGATCTTTGCCGTTCTGCTCTCCTTCCCCGGGCTCCGCGGTGCCAGCTTCCTGGGGCCTCGCTGGGGAAGGCAGGGGCGCCCGAGGGTTTCTAAGTTGAGTCTTTTGGAAAAAAAAAAAAAATAATAACCATCGCTGTTTACCAACTTGGGTGGGAGTTGCGCTCTGGAAGTGGAGGCGGGGGGAGGGAGTGGAGGGGTGGGAAGAAGCAGCTCCAGGCCTGTGGGTCCTGGAAGAGAGAGATTCCCCCCCCCCCTCCCCGCGCCGTTTCTCTCTTGCTCTCCCTTTTTTAAAATGTTCATGGGTGGGGTGTAGTTGAGAGTTGAAGGAAGTCCTGCTTGTGTTTTGCTCTCGCGCTCTCGTTCGCTCTCTTTTTTTTTTTTTTTTTTTTCGTTTGCGACTGGTTTTCTGCCGTTCTGGCCTTCAGGCAGCCACTTTGGTAAAGCCCTCGCCATCACTCCATTCGGGGGATGTATCTGGGGTGTGATTTCTGTCACTTTCAGAGCGTGTGACATATACAAGGAACCTTCCATCTCAGTGTAACCCGTGTGGATGTTTCTTTGCTTCTGATAGTTTGTTTCTATATCTGCCTAGGCTATTTTCAGCTTAGCTGTTCAAATTCAAGGAGTTCACACACAGTCAAGGGGGGAGGGGGACGAATAAAGCCGCACACAGAAAAGGGCAGGCTGGCGGAGGGACACTCGGGCAGGTTTGGGCGGTTCACCCTCTGTTGCATTACTTTGCTGGTTAATTAAGTAGTGAGTGGGCTTTGGGTTAGGACGCGCAGCAGACTGAGGGATTGTCAAGGGGTGCTCCCATCCGAACCGGCTTTGAATGTAGCTACCTCAACTGTCAGAACTGCCTGAAAGACGGTCAGTGGAAACGAGACTTTCTTGGTTCCCCCCGCCCAAGTGTCGTGATGGGAAGGAGGGGACCTTTAGGAAGTGGGTGGTAAAGTTTTAGAGCAAAGTACATATAGACTCTTTTCCTCTTTGGGTTTAACTCCTTCAGGGCCTACCGGTTCGGAGTAAAATATCTAATAATTTTATACTCTTGTCCACACAGACCGAATGTTCTAATCAAGCCAATTTAAAAATGAAAATCACCTAATTTCCATAGATTCCAACATTCTGAAAGTGACACGTTTGGGGGAAAAATTAAGCCTAATAACAGGAAATGTGAATCATACTATCAGTGACTAATCTGCTTAAGAAAAAAATAAGTTACATTTATTTTATTAGGAAGTCAGTGTTAAAGAAGCCATTTTTTTTTTAACTTCAAATCGAGTGAAGTTTTTATTTTAGAGGCGGCCTTTTTTTTTTCCCATTTGTTTGTAATAGATTTTCCAAGAGGAATGCTCAGTCAAAGCTGGTTTATGTGGTAAAGTGTTCAAGCTAGCATGTCATTGTCAAAAACCTCAAACATGATCAAATTAAGATTCTAGTTTAGGATCTGTTGCTGTTACTGTTGCTTAAAAGAATACAAAGCTTTCTCGAGTGTTAAGACTCCTCACTAAGTAAACCGAACGAAGACTGAAGCACATTCTCCTAATTGATGCCCTTCGCTAACATGGAAAAAAGGTCTACTTCTATTTTACGTGATTCTTTGTAACTCCCTGACACATTTCAGTGGAAAGTGTGTAAAAATGAAACCAAAATACAGACTGCCTACCCAGAGACACTGGCTGACTTACTCTAGGATGTGATAGAGCTGAACTGAAAACGGATTGGGCTGACACTTGATAATCAAAGTTGATTTATTGTTCATTAGTACTGCATTAGCCCTTTCAGGCAAGACAGTTATTTGTGTAGTGGCCTGTCAAGAGCCAGACTGTGAGCACCTGTCATTTCTAAGGCATGATATAAGCAACCAGATATTAAGATGATGCAAATAAAAATACGTTGGACTAGGTAAAAGGGCCACATGATCATAAATTTTTTCTTTAAAAGGAAAAAGAGCATGGGTCACTACCAATCTGTAAGAAGAAATCTATTAATATATATATATATATTTTTTTTTTTTACCCTAGGGACTACTTATAGAATGAAAGTAATGGCCTTTATGCTCTCTTATTTGCTCCCAGAACTTTCTTTTCTACCCATATGTGCAGCTCACTTGATAAAAAGTTGGTCAGTTAAGGAAATGAGGAGCCTAACATGTCAATTCTTTAATCTGAGTAATTGAAGAAAGGTAGGCTTCCCGCTTGTGTTGTGTTTTTAAATAAACATATTTCATTAAATGAAACTCTCCTAAGCATGGGCTGATTATATGAAGATGTGATGACATCATAGCTAAGCTATGCTAATGTCGGATAATAATGTCAAGGGCATTTTCTGCAACGTGTTTCACTCTCGATTTTTTTCTTCCCTCCCTGGAAGGGAATGATCTCATGACATACAATAGAAAACAACCTAAGTGTCAAAAGAAAACAAAATTAGTGAACTTTTGTCTGCAGCCATAGAAACGCGGATTAACTCATATTTTTCCAGAGGACGGAATGGAAACATTCTGCAAGAGGCTATATAGTGTATTGTCTTCTCTGAATTTTCATTTGACAGGGATTTTAGAGGCTGTGATCTTAATTAAATCTCAACTAGCTGAAGTAATGCATCTAAAGGCATGCAGTGTTCAGTTGGTAAACCATAAATCATCGGAAAGCTTATGATAGGAGTGGTTGGCCTGAATTTTGTTTGTTTGTTTGTTTACAGTCAAGTGTACTGTAAAAACAAAACCCTCACCATCACTGCCTTGTATTTGCATGTTGTCAGGAGCTGTCACTTGAAAGATAAACTCTTTCATGACGCTGACCAGTTCTGCAAACTTTTCAGCCAACCTCCACACAATTGCAAGATACAGTGAAATTAAAATCCAGGTTAATTAAAAGCAATGAAATTTCAGATTTATCTCAGCTGAATAAGGTGGCAGAAGTGTGTTGGTGCTACAGGGTTTTACTGAGACAATCAGGAGACGGTAGTGTGACGAGCTTCTTAGCTTGAACTAAAATGTGAATAAAATTTGAATTGGCCAAAAAAAGGAGATTGAAGAAATTTATTTTACTCTGTGGTTTAGTTGTAGATGAACACCACTAAGGGGAAGCTTAAAACTGTCCTCTTAGGAGTTTGGCAAATAGAATCGTCCGAGTCCACTGCAGGTAGTTCTTTGTGATTTATTAGCGAGGAATAAGGCAGCAACAGTTGACCAGAGAAGGTTGGAGTAAATAAATACACAGTATCTGGTGTGTGTGTTATGTGTTAAAATGCGTATGAATTTGATGACAAGGAGTTGCAGTCATTTAATAGCTATTAACTAGTCCAGATCTTATGAATTCTACTAGTGCTTGTAAATACTAGGTTATTTACTTTCAGTGTCTTTTAAACAGATGTTTTTTTTACTGCTGCATTTTTTGGTTCATATGTATGCTCTAGTAGAAGCAGCCATCTACACATAAAAATTGAGAAAGCTATCGTGTGATATATTGATTTTATATATCTTTGTACGTAAGATTTCATACAAGACTAGGAGTTATGTTGCTGATAAGCTGTAGCTCTCCGGGGGCAGAGAAAGAATGCAGCTTCGTGTATACCTGCATGGCTGGGTTTGGGGACAGACATGAATTTGGTTTGGTTTGATGAAAGATTTCTATTCTTGGCAATAGCATGATATTTCTGGACATTGGTTTGAGTCATTTCAAAGTGTGCAGTACTTTTTTTTTTTTTCCCCTCCTCAAAAATGGCATTCTACATTCAGTTTTATTTACTCTTTTTTAAAAAGAGAAAACTCAGCTACCTCTTAGCTAAACAGTCCTCTACAGATGGTGGGAACTTGAACTATCTGGAAAGACCTGAACTGGGCCTCTACTTGAGGACTGTAGGAATAATCTCTGAGTCTTTCTTCCTACCTGACAGCTGTTTGAAGAGAAATTAATTTAGAATGAGAGAAATAAATATTGAATACATGCACCGTGCCTCCTTTTCAAATCCGGTTGAAAGCAACTAATCAATGAAGTTGCTGGCTAAATGTGAGGGTGCGCTTTTTTTGGGATACCTTGGTATCATGTTTTAATTTTTAAGCTTTATCTGGCCCTTAAATCTGAAACATCATTGTTCAAATAACTGAGAACAAGGTAAATCAACAACATCAAAAAGGTCGGCTTCTGTGATTTCTCAAGGGCTTGTTATTTTGTACTTCCCAATTCTATTTGATGTCTTGACAAAACAAGATGACACAAGGGAGAATACATTAAATTTTGATTTTTTTTCATCTAACCTGTTACTGTTGTGGCAGCTTAATTTCTTTTACTTTGTCCTGAAGATGGCTTTTTGTACAGTTACTCTAATTGTCACACCACTTCATGAGGGTAGGTCTTCATGGCTTTCCCATTTGCCTTGATTTTACTAGGCATTTTTGAACATGTTTTGGCCTTTATCACGTAGGGAGCTATGGGTTGGGCTTTGTCTTCATTAGAAATAAATCAGTGAATGGTGAGATTGTCAAAGAAGCAACTGATGCTTTCCCATTAGAATCTAATTTGCACCCCTTAGCTTAACTGTGATGGATAAGGTAAAGGTGTTGGAAATAGGCAGGAGAAACTACATAATTTGAGAAACAGAAGTTGTAATTCTGAAAAAAGGGGGAAGGAAAGGGTGATTGCACCCTCAGTCAGGCCTTAAAAACGTTGGAATGATCTAATTTTGGCCTACCTGCGTGTTTAAATCCAACTAAAATCCCCCCTGTATCTCAGTAAATAGTAAAATATATATGTATATATATTAATTATATGTATATGATATATATTTTTTCGTAGTTAAGCACCCTATGATATTTTCTATGCTGGTTAAAGCATGAAGAGCTGTCCATTTAATTCTTAGTCTTAGAAAAATGTTTGATGGGCAAAAGATCAAGATTTAACTTTTCTTCATTTAACAGTATCCGTTGATCTACAGCTGTATCTCCAAGTTGTCTTTCCTTATTCTAATCATCTATGTGTGTCAAATAGGATGGATACAGTTGCCTTCCCTTTCACTATTTTTGAATAATGCTTCAATGTAAGGGAGCTTATGTAGCCAAGGCCTCTTCCTTTTCTCTTCAAGAGCTAAAGATCTGTGGGTAGAATCTATTCTGAGGTACCTTCTTGGAATAATTCTCCCCTCCTCTTCTTTACAGTACTTAAAAGACGATTTTTGTTGTTGTTGTTAATATAAATTGTCATAGCAGGTTTGATCCACGTGCACTAAGTTTTTTCCATCCCTCCTCCAAGAGAAAGAGACTGAGGAAGGAAGAGGGGGCATTTTTCTAGATGATGATAATAATAATAATATTTGCTAGGTTGAAAAGATCAGGGCTTATTGGATGATTATTTTCACGTGTAGCTTCCATTGTTTCCTGTATTTAACAGTCACTAATGGGAGAAGCGATTTAATTTATGTAAACTTTACATTTTTATGCAAATGAAGCTGATATTAGAGCTAAAACAGTTACGCTGGCACTTAGTGGAGTAACCTTGTGTGCGTGGGGAGATGAGAGGGGAGAGCAGTGGAGGTCCCACGAATGCCTGTGCTGTAAACAAATATGAATTTATGCCACTTTTTACAATTTAGAGACAAAAGAAGAGCGCAGAGAGCGTTGCCAGGATTGCTTATTAGGCTTGATAACCTGAAATAACTCCTGATTGGCAGGCAAGTCTTGGCCATACAATTCTTCCTGAAGGAAGGATAGCCTTTCTTGATAGAATGTAATAAACAAAATGATAAAAAATGAAATGCTAATTGCATTTTAAAGAGGTCTTTTTTTTTTCCCTAAAATTTTAATAGGTGGTTGTATTGTTACTGAGAGAGCAGTTATGCTAATGACTGACTACTTAGATGATTTTGCATTAATATAATAACCATTACCTGCCTTAATGCTTTGTACAGTATTGTGGCAAAATAGCGAAGCCTAAAAGAGTTATACAAAAAACAGAATTCTGTAATGAAACAGAATTATACTTTCCACATGAATAGCATGCTTTTTTTTTATTTTTTGAAGACTGAAATATTATGTCAGAAATGTATTTTCTTTCCTGTGTGATACAGCTACTTTACATGGTATCTGTGGCTTTTTGGGTTTTTGTGTGTCTGTGTGTGCGTTTCTTCTTCTTTCTAAACACCATGGGGAACAGAAGCTTCCTAACTTTTTTGTTTGCTGGTATATCAGTTGTATCCATTGGGTTATTAATTATGAAAACTGTTGTCTTTCATGGGGGGGGGGCTTGCTGTTTATTTTCTTTTACACAGGCTTGCTTCTACATGATCATATCAAATTTGACATAGGGGTGTGTGTGTGTGTGTGTGTGTGTGTGTGTGTGTGTGTAGCCATTTTCTTTGGTTTTGTTTTGATGTTCTGGAGCATTCTAATTTAATTCATTTTGCTCTTATTTGATGAACCAAGTGACACTGCCTAACCTGGTCAGTTATCATTCAAACACAGCCCAAGGTCTAGAAGGGACTTAAGTTTCTTGGGACATCCACGAGGTGAATAACCAGAGATGAAAACTAGTTTCTAAATTCTTAATTCAGAGAAATGGAAATACAGCAGTATTTAAAATGTTTTTATCTTCTCATTTGCATTATTTGTACACATAGCAATTATGAGAAATGCTGAGGTCCAGAAATCTATGTGTATTTATACCTGGCAGCATTTCCTTGGAGTTAACGTGAGTGTAAACTAAAGAGAAAGAAAAAGAAAGGATAACATGTTATTTTCAGTATTTATATTGTGTCATCTCCCCTCCCACCCAATTCCTCCAATTGTCTCCTAGATTAGAAATAAGTATTGTTTCTATGGGTGTTTTTATTTGTTTGTTTGCTTTTTAGATTTTTTTCTTCCCCTTCCCCTCACCTGCCTCTCCCTGTTGAGGATGGAGGAGAAAAATAAGCCATATTATTTTAATACTCTTCTAGCGTTCAGATGATATAAAGCCATTTGGAAGTAAAAGAAAACTGTATCAGGCAGAATTTACACAGCAGTGGATGGGCCTTTAACAGCACTTATGGGTGCAGAGGACGTTTCCCCAGTGGCTGGTAGGAAGGTAGCAGCAGGCCCACACCAGCAGCCGTGTCCCGATGGCCCCAGCACAGCTGTCCGGCTGCCATGTTCGCAGGTTTGTGTGCACCTGGGGTGGGCCACACCCAATTGGTATCAGTCAGCAGTGTATTAACCAATTTTTTTTTTTTTAATTCATGACTTCCTCTTGAAACTCAACTAAAGAGTGTTAACTGTGTGTGTGTGTGTGTGTGTGTTTAAATTCAGTTTTGTATGCTAGCATTCTTTAAATGTCTGCCAGAAGTTTAATTTGAATTTCTGATCCCTGAAGGCAGCTAGACAGAATCATTCCCGTTCTTCATAAATTGCCTTCTATGATTCATTGTTAACTCATAAAACATACTCATTTCTATATACTCAAACAGTTAAGGTAGTTACAGTATCGGGGATACAGGTTTTTTTTTTTTTTTTTTTTTTTTGCATTCTATTTAAATTGTCATTTGAGGAAGAAATCGAGCATTAGCTTGAACTCCTAGTTAAGGCATGAGCCCCGTACCACACAAAACCTCAGAAATTAATGTTTTTATCTCAAGGAGGGTAAAGTAGGTGCATGGAATTGGGGGGGGGGAGTTTAGTTTCGACTGAATACTCTGAAAGAGGGGCTTATAAATATTAGAGTGCTGTAGTTAAAAACTCACATGCCTGTTTTAAATACTATTGATTTAAACCACTGGCTAGATTTTATGAATCAAAGTGTAATTTCGAAGCCTTGGCCATATTTCTCAATGCTGAAGCACTCTCTCTTGTGTGCCTTTAGCTGCTTTCCAGACATTCAACACAGGATTAAATGATAGTAGTTACAGTGATCAATAGGTTAAGACCAGTACAATCACTCTTGCCGCTAATGACCTCAGTAGTAATGGGCAGTAAAGTGTGGGCTATAATAGCCTCTCGCTGGTACTGCATGCCCTTTGATTCCCAGTATTAGTAGGGACTAGCTACATGAAAAAGTTAGACGTCGAGAGCCAAGGCAGTGGATATGTAGGCTATAATTCTTAACTATTTAAAAGCCTCACACTGTGCTCAGATTTTTTTTTTTTTTTTTTTTTTTTTTTCCTTTTTCTACCCCACAATGGTTTCTGGTTCATTTGGCTATGTTTGTGAAAGCTTTCCTTAACTGATTTTCATGACACGTTGGAGGAGAAACTTTGGGAAAATCTCAGTTTTATTATGTTTGTAAATGAAGCTCGAGCCCACTTTGGAAGCTCAGAGCTAACTTGTGTGAAAATGTGGTTTCAGATAATAAAAGCAAAGTTAAGGCCATCAGGATCTAATAGCCCACTTCTGATTATTCAGAGACCGGTCACCAGGCTGGAGGATTACTCAGGCTTCTCGCCCCTTTCCCTCCTTTGGCTGTGCCTGCTGCTGCTTTAAGCATTTGATTACTTGTCACCACCTCCGTCGAGATGTCCAAAGGGAAAAAGGAGAGGAGACTCAAGTTCATTTTACTGTTCTGTAACATGATGACAAAAATTGAATAAATAACTTTGGGAAAAGGAGATTTAAACTGTTGACTGTATATGAGAGTTTAAAAATTATCTGTGTATGTAAGTCGTTTTTTTAAACTTTTTAGATCTGTTTTATTGAAGCATAATTTACCTATATAAAATGCATTTGTTTTAAGTATACAGTTGGAAGAATTTTGGCAATTGTATCCACCTTCTGTGACCACCACCCCAACCAAGATAGATGGCATTTCCATCACCCCCAAAAGTTCTCTGGTGCCCTTCTCTTGCATAGGCTCTCCATAGTCCTTTTAAACATTATGAGCAAGAGATTGTTTCTATGATGGTTTCTGTTGTAACACTGTTAATTTTGCGTTCATCACCAGCTTAGATCTTAACACCACCCTGTTCCTGTCTGTTTTCCTGTTCATCACCATCAGAAATTTGGCTCAAGAATATTTATATTGTACATCATCCAAGAAACGCAGGGGAAAAAAGAAACCTTAAACATGGTTCTTTTGTTTGCTTAATCAAACCTCCCTGTATGATGATGCAACTCTCAAGGAAAAGTAAACTTCTATTGTGATACGTTGGCTTTCGCAGCTCAAAAGGTAGAGATTGGCACCCAATACAGATTGAAAAATTCAAAAAGTTTCTGCTGTATGAAGACAGAGTCAACTAATTGGAATGAATTTCTAGGTGGTTAGATGTTTTGATAATGTCTTCTTGGTGTTTGTCCTAGATTAAATGCAAGTTCACTGTTCTAATCATTGGTGATATTTCGTGCTGCGAAGTATCTTTTTAAAAGGATAATTTATCCACTCATATACATCTGTCCCTGTTTGCATATAAAAATATTCAGACATGCCCATCTGTTTAAAATTACAGTGTATCCACATCTACATTTAAAAGGCCCCTGCAATAGGAAGAATTCATTGATGACCTTCCAGACTTGGGTTAATGAAAATTTTCAAATGTTCCAGCTAGTGTTTTCCAAACAATGTGAAACTTGTGCATAAACATCCCCCCACACAAAACATGCCCACAACAACGGTGGAGGCTGTTCACTGTATGTGAATCTGACCTTCAGGAACCTTTGTTAGTTCATCAAAATTAGTGATGCTGAGAAATCGGGACATCAGTGCATAATGACTGTGAAATTAGGAATGAGAGCTCGCTATGCAAATGACAGGACAAATCATGTGAAAAAGTCAAGATAAACTGCATATTAAGACATTATGTTACATAAAATTAATACTGCATTTCTCCCTTTTGCTTACTGCTCCCCTGAAAGATTTTTAAATTCTTTTATCTTCTAATCAGCTATTGTCTGCTGGATTTTTTTTTTTTTTAAGTGGCACACAGGCAAAGTGCAAAACATGTTATTACCTTTTATTGTAATACATGAGATGACAGCAGATCCTTTTTAACAAAGTATATCCTTTACTGCTTCTAGCTTCTTGCTGTCACATGTTTGATTAGAAACCAAAGAAAAGTAAGGTGGTTAAATATTACTGTTAGAAGACATACAGGTTTTGTCTTTTCTTTCATTGTTTTTTTTTTTTTTCCCCTTTCCTTATCTTTTTATTTGGTGGGGGGGGGGTGGTTAATTTTTCATGAAATAGTCTTCTTGTATTACGGGGCCTGACAAAATGGTTCTCGTGTAGTCTGCAAATTAAACACAAGTGCAGTGATTATTTTGAATAGCTAAATTACATTCTAGAAAGCTTGCAGAATTCATAGCATTGTCATTAGGTATCCGCTTGAATACAATTTGTGTAACCTTGGCCAAGACAGCCTGTCATTTTAATGTCAGTGTTTTATCTGAACAAGACATCATCCTTTCAGATACAGTGTGCAGGTTCCTTGCAGAGATGCCCGTGCAGAAACGTGTTAACAGTTGCAAATATGAAATGCTATCAAGTTCATCACTGTAGCTGTTTGTCACTGAAATGTCATGGAAAGCGGCTTTTAATGGTATCGCACATAATATGAAAGAATTGAGACATCTGTGTGCTGGGTGAATAAGGAAGGCTAAAAGGCATCAGAGGAAGGGTCTGTGTTGAAGTTCGGAAGGTGCATTCAAGGTTCAGCTGTCCACAAGACTCAGCGTTCATTGATTGTTCTTAAAATCACGGTCCACAGAGGAAGGGGATCATATTAGCTCCAACCGGGAAAATACTGGTTCCTGTTTGCCTTCTTCCCTAAAACAAAATTCACGTTGGCGTTAACATGCTACATCTCACTATGACCAAAGACTCATTCTTATTAAGAAACTGAGATCATACTAACCTAACTCCAGGTAGCATTTATTAAGCCTTTACTCCTTGTTTGTTTACCAGACTATCGGGAACACTTGTCAGCGGCTACAGGGTTTTCTTTTATTTTTCTTTATTTAAAATCAATGTGCCTGATAGATTAAATAGGGTTTGTGGCTGCATCCCCTCCGGATAGATGCCCTGCACATGGGAAATTGGTCAGTCCTGGAAGCAGGCTGATGCCGGTCAGTCCCTGAACCCGGAAGGCTGAGTGCTGCGGGCGTGCAATTTCCTGGCTTCCTATTTATCCTTCGTTAACGTTCTAGGTTCCCGTGTCAGTGGCTATGATGACACCTCAAGTTATCACTCCCCAGCAAATGCAGCAGATCCTCCAGCAACAAGTGCTGAGCCCTCAGCAGCTCCAGGTTCTCCTCCAGCAGCAGCAGGCCCTCATGCTTCAGCAGGTAATGGTCCTTCCTCCTCCCCCAGCCTCCCATGGCCCCTGGGGCCCGTCCCTCCACTCAGGATTCCCCTCACCTGAGCAGCTCTTTTGCCCGTCGAAGCGTAAGCAGAGCAGGGAGGGTGGGGCAGGACGCAACATCGGTCCCTGGGTGATCAGTTGCATTTGCATCCCTGAAAGAGAGGGACCCTGCCAAAGCCACGAGGGTTTGGGCCTGGAGAGTACCCAATGGACTGAGATTAAGGCTGTAATTGGACTTGGTAGAAATAAGATCTTTTAGGCTTAGGGGGCTTTGAGCTTTTTTATTTGGAAAGCCAGAGGCTTCTAAATGGTGTGAATCAAAGCAAAATAGGGAGCACGTCAGGAGCAGGTTTAAATGTGACAGCTCTTGAAGTCCCCATTTCAACTCAGAAGCTTACAGAATTTTTCTCTTAAACATCAAGAAACGTCTTGGAGTTGGTTAATCGTCAGGTGTAGAGTTGATTTTACCTCTTCCGTGTTTGCCGATGCTGAAGTGAACTTCCGGCTGCCATTGTGCCATGGGGGCCTCATCGTCGGACTTGATGGACACCTGAACCAAATAGAGGAGACTCAGGACCATAGGAATGGGAGCTGCTGGGGTGAGGCCGTGGGGACAGGACGCAGAGGAAGCTACCCACGCAGTTGACGTAGACACTGAACACGGGTCCCCAACACCGCCCAAGCCTATCACTTAGCAAGCATGTACGCGATTTGCAGTAGAGATGCACCAGACTCCCTCCGCAAGGGCGCTCTGGCTTTGTTGTACAATCAAAGGTCATCCCTTGCCTTCTTTTAATTAGTTTGTGTAGAAAATGGTATGTTTTTCATCAGTTCATTTTGGAGATTACTTTTCAAACAATAATGCCAAGAAGAGTCAGCGTGCGCTGAAATTTATTGTCGGGTTTCAAACTAAAGGTCAGGCCATTACAGATAAAAGGGTGCTATTTTTCAAATCACAGCTTGTATACGGCACCGAAAGGGACAGTGGCTTGGCGCTCCTCTCTGTTACTTACCGTCCTCTCTTTCCTTTGTAGCAGCAGCTTCAAGAGTTTTATAAAAAACAACAGGAACAGTTGCAGCTTCAACTTTTACAACAACATGCTGGAAAACAGCCTAAAGAGGTACCGACAATACATATTTTACTTTCAAACCGCAGATCCCAGAGGACTATCTCGTGGCTATTAAACTGTCATTCATCTTTTAAATGATTGCACAACTGAGCTGACTCTATCGGCTGTCAGCCTTCAGGCCGAGAGATATTGTCCTGTTTTCTTTCAGATTTTTCTGGGTTCCATTTGCCGGCTGCCACATATTTTATAACACCACCCCAGGTGTACCTTATGTGGGCACTGGCAAGAGGGATCGTGGCAGAAACTTTAGGGCTGCTTTTGCAGACTGGTACCACTGAGGTCCAGGATCTACCTGGACGAGGTGAGGTGCACTCAGTAAAATTATACTTGGGCGCACACTTGGTTTCCCCCCGTCCCAGCTCAGAGAGCTTGAGCATGTGGTGATGGCCTTTGCCTTTGGAAGAAGAATCTCTTACCCCAAAAGTTAGAGCAAGATTCAGAACACCCCGATCTCTGTTGAACTTCTTCCTGCAAGTTGCACGGATCGTTAACTGCTAAAGGCAGGCTTGGTTGGTTTGTGTTTTCCCGAGAAGAACTCGTGTATCGCAATAGCTTCTATATACACAGTACTTTGTAAGTGCCCGTAGTGATCACATGTGCCCACCACCCAGTTAGGTGACAGTATTCACTCCATAAAAGGGAAGGCCTTCCCAGGGAGGGTTTCTGTCCCACCTTCTATGCAGTTCCATGTGGCTGAGGCTCAGTCAGATGGGGGAGTATCTCCGGGCATGTGTGCATTATCGTGACATCTTTCTGCCCATTCCAAAGTTATCCGATGTAACTTATCTCCTCGTGTTTTCACGGTGGACTGAAATTCTTTCCATTTGAGTGTTCTCCTTGGAATGACAATTCAGAGTTTGATAAACAGCTCCGAATCCCGCTGAACAGCTTCTTTGCTGACCCAGAGGAGGCAGCCACTTGCTTTAGTTTACAGGGAGTCCCTCCAGGTGACCCTCCCCATCCCTGCCCCTCGCAGGAGCCCGGATGCTGAGCTCAGGTGCCGGGAAGCGCTCGTGTTACATGCTGGGAATGAGCCAGCCGTTCTCACTTTGCCGGCTCCTCCCTCTGCACAAATTGGGTACGTTTTCCGTGCCCTGCCAAGTTTTCATCCTGGAGTCCCGTTTAGCAGCCTGGATGGAAACCCCTGCAGAGTAGGGGCAGTTTGGGGGTGAAGGGGAGGAGGCGTTTTAATGAAACTGCTGACACAACCTTAAGTACGGTGGCGCGCTACCGGGTGCTGCTATAATAAAAAAGGGAACAGATTAAAAAGTGTCTAAAATGTAAATCTAAAGGACTAACAGTAATTAAAATGGAAATGGCACAGGGAGGGAAGGCATGTAATTGTGAGATATCACTGTGCAGAAGGCTCTCAGCTTTGTTTTGCTGGCTGTTTTTCTAATTCAGTAGGGCTTACTCATCAGTGGCAGTTCAATGCGCGTTAATGACTCTGGGATTGCAGGCATCACTCTGGACAAAGAAATGATTATTGTGCGGTCAAAAGAAGTTCAAAGACAAGAAGGGAATTTCAGTTTTTTCCTTAGAGATCCACATTCAAGAGCATATAAATTAAGCCAAATGTTAAAAACCACAGTCTGAAAGCTGACTTCAAAGTCACAACTCTCTAATTAATGAACTGCGAGCTTCAGTTTGGACAAGTTGTGGTTTGATGCGCCCATAAATCAACATGACAGGCCTGTTTCACAGTCTCAGACAGTGCTCCTCACTGAGTCACATCAGATGTAAACACAGCAGAAAAAAGAAGGGATATGAAGGAGGTGCAATTGATCAACAGAATCGGTAAAAACCCACTTTTGAAGCACATTATGCGTGATCACAGGAAATGGTTACAGCCTCAAGAGGTTTCCCCTCTGCTGTTGCTTTTTTGAATCAGATTTCTAACAGCCTTCAAAAGGGAGAATAAGAATTATGGAGTTTCTCCCCTGTGGCTCGCAGGCAATAACCCCCTGTTGTTATTTTGTGCTGCTTTCTTTTCAAAGGCATCAAAATTTAGTTTTTTTTAAAGATCTTTAACTCTATATTTGAAGACAAACAAAAAAGGGCCGCACTGTCATTCTTATCAGTTACCAGGGATTGCGTTTTTCCTTTCTGTTGCCACTTCTTATTAACCTCTTATTTGGTCCGTTAGACGTAGTTTGGAATGCACGTCTGCGTGCTGGGAGAACATGAAAGTTCAGATGAGCTCAGAGGGCACATAAAGAAATATGAAGCCGAAAGTTACACAGCAGAAGGAAGGATAAAAGTTAACTCTCCCAAATTGCTGCTGTCAGAAAGGGGGCATCTCGGGCGCACAAAGACGATGGTGGTGTCAGAATTTGGGAAGGGAGTTTCGGGGAGAAAGGGGAATACTTTGTGTCTGAACCAGGGGAAGGTGGTTACACTGTAGTAGCATTTGGCATCTCCAGGACGCTGCGTTTGTGGTGGTCACCCTTTGCCATCCATTTCGAAAGGCAAAGATGATGTTGCCTTCACATCCTGAAGGGTGGGTAGACCCAGACCCGCGGGCATGTCTCCTTGGATTCTAGCGGTGTGTTCACAGTGCCACTGGATGTGGCCGAGACCTGTTGTAACAATGATGAGGAGAGCCCTATTTCCCTAAGGTAAGGGGGGAAGAAGCCTCCTGAAATTACCATGCAGGTGGTGGGCCTTTTGTGCTACCATGAAATAAAGTCACACGGTAGCAATTTCATGATGTGGATTGGTGGTTAGGATTTTAACAAGGTTTGAACTCGGATGTTGACAGATGGAACAAGTATATTAATTTACTGAATCCCCAGTCATTAGTGGCTCATAATTTTGAATCGTCAGCCCTCCCTCTCCCCCGCCCCATCCCCTCTTTTGATCACCTCTGCAGTAAGACAGTTGATCCTGGGCCAGAACAACGTACTTTAGTCTCTTTTTTTTCCCCCTAAAGTTGCCTTGAGATGTTTCCTTGAGAAAGTCAGGCCCCACGTTGAGTTTAGACCTAAGACCTTCCTTGGGAGATGGGTGCTCTGTAGCCCCAGTACAGCTGGTATTTAGGTGACGGCTCACGACTATTTGACAGGACGGGTGTGGAAAAGAGAAGGCAGAATTGATTTTAAGTCGAGCCACAAAAAAAGATCCCATCCTGTGTGGGTGAGGTAGGCTAAGTTGATTGTTTTAAAAGGGCCGTTTGTCCTGGGCAGTTATGACAGTTTATGTTAGGCAGTAGGGAGGAGCCGAAGAAAGCAAAACAGACCTTTGACTGCAGCGCTAGGGAGGGGATTCGAAATGCAAAGTTTATCAGGGCATTTTAGCATTTTAACACCGACTACTGACCTGTCCAGGGGACTGCACGGAGACCTTTTTTGTATGCATTCAATTGTGAGAAGTAAACAAACGGGCTCGTATCCTGTGTTTGGTAACTGGGTGGGGAGCACAGTTTGGCAACCAGTGTTGCTTTTAAATTCTTTCTTTGGACAATGGGCCTTGTATACTTTTATATCCTGACTTTTCAAACGCGGACAGCTCTCATGAGCTTTTCCTAGGGATGGCCACAGAGACAACAGAACAGCCATCAGTCATTTTATATAAATACACAATTTCTAAACATTTCATTTACAGTAAGATGGGAAACACTCTCCCCAAACTCCAGCACCCTCCCTGCCCCATGATCTTCTACTTCAACAAGAGCTAATTCCCTGATCTTTTATTGTATCAATGTTATTTTTCTTCTCTTCCTTCCCTCACCCATTTTTTTAAACGTCGTGAATTAATATCTGTTGAAGAAGTGAAAAAATCATTTTGACATGAGTATAACTGTCATTGGCTCTTACATTAATGTGATAACTTGGGAAGGGGTGAAAACAATTGGGTCATTTTATGCATGCTGTTCTTCAAATGAAAACACTGGCTTTTCATATAAATTTATTTAAATTTTTGTTGTTAGTGGTATAGAATTTGTTTTTTGGAGTGAAACTCAATTAACTTTCTCAGTGGCATGGTAGTAAGTCTGAAATTGGTTGCTAATATGAGAATGATGGTTTTTACTGTAAAATAAACTACATGGAGACCAAAAGGAAACCACCATTTTTCTCCTCCTTTGAACTTTACATCAGAAGGTCTTGGTATATATACCATTTTATGGATGTATCAGATCAAGGTCATGTGTTAGGTTAAGTGAATGCAGTTGTTTGTAAAGTGTAGTTAGGAGAAGCTCTGTGAAAGAGTTGTATTGTCCTCTTGGTTGTGAACGTCTCTGAGGTTTTGAATAATACTCAGAATTAGGAAAACGTATCTTGTTCTTTTCTTAAAGAACCTTTTTCTTTCTTTTTTTTTTTTTTTTTTTTTCCTGGCTCCAGAACTCCCTTCCCAAAGAAGGGTTAATTTTCCTTTCATAATTGTTAGCCATAATGTGGCTAAGACCTCCACCTCGATTTGATTCCTAGCAGATTAAGGATATTAGATAATTTCCTTCTATTTATTGTAATAGTGCACTGTATTATCTTTCTATCACTCAGATAATTACTGAGGAAATCTACATTAATTTTTTTGGCTGGAGCAAGACCTGCTAAACACAGGAATGATGTATTGATGTTTTACACAACAAAAGTTTTCCTCCTGTCATTATCCAATCAACAGAAAGATATTTATCATTTCGCAAAGCCCCTTCTTTGCAAGAACAAAGCGGGCGGGGAAGCAGGACCAGCAAGCAGACCTCGGGGTTTCTGAAACTCAAGCCAAGCGAAGGCATCTGAAGCTTAAAGTGTCCTTCATGTTAAACACTCACAGCCGAGCACGATGTTGTTTGCTAAATTATGAATGTGTGTAATTAAAATCTAGTGGCTGTTTCTATGAAAGATTTACAATGTTATTTCATCGTTTGTCATGGCTAATTAACAATATTAGATGAAGTTTTTCTTCTTCAAAGGTCTGATTTTTTCTCATTTATTTATGTCAGAAGTGATAAACAGAGTAGTTAAAAGCTTCTCCCCGCGCAGGCGGGATGGAGGCAACTTGTCCCTTCACACCTCAGAGGTTCAGGGTTCAAATCCCTCCAGACCTGGAGTGGTATATAGCCTGCCTGCTGCTCCTGTGTCTACTTAAAAAATTCAGAGTCTAGGAGTCTACATCTTGGCTAGAAGAACTCAGGCCTTTCAAACCGTAGGCAAAAGCTGCCTCGATGGTCAAATTATTTTCCTATGGGAGCCGGCCGCAGAAAGGGCCCACACCCAGCCCCTCGCTTCTCTTCGGAGGTGACGTGTCCTGTCCCTTTGAAAGCAGCCTTGACCCCGAGCCCTCCGCGAAACTTTAGTGACCGCTCTCAGTCCTGGCTGATGACAGTGTGTTTGGAAATGTCCATACGTTTCACCTTCCCCCAGCAGTGGCCATCTCATTTTTTTTTTTTTTTTCTTCCTGATTTCTTCCAGCAACAGCAGGTGGCTACCCAGCAGTTGGCTTTCCAGCAGCAACTTTTACAGATGCAGCAGCTACAGCAGCAACACCTTCTGTCTTTGCAGCGCCAAGGCCTTCTAACAATCCAGCCGGGGCAGCCTGCCCTTCCCCTCCAACCCCTTGCTCAAGGTAAGCGTTGATGGTACAGAAGGCGCTGCTCTCTCGAGACTCCGGGGCGGAGGAGGGGGGTGGGGTCGTCTTCTTCCAGCTCATCGTGAAGGAGATTGTCCGTTTAAAACACGCCGATACACACTCAGAGGCAAAGCCGGATCAGGGAGCAGTGATGGACCTTTCCAGAAGCCAGAGTGCTCGTCAGCGCCCAAAGGAAGACCTAGGGTGATCTGGAGGCTTAGCAGGATCAGATGCTGCACGTTCTTAGAGTAAGAGAAGGCAGTGCTGCTCTGACTGAGGGAGCATTTTAATCAGATCTTCTCGCGTTTTCAGTTTGGAATCACAGAGGCATTTTCTTGAAGGCTTCTGTTAGTCATTTTAAGATGTGTTGTACATCCTGTAACTTGCTCTGTGTTAAATCGTAGTGATGCTTTAGAAATGCCACTTTGTAATATCTAGGGAGAAATTCAGGTTTCTTTTTCTGTAAACGATTATGATTCATCTCTTGCTGTTACAGAAGCCAAGGTGGTTTTCTCTTGGGATCTCCCTTTTCTTTCTCTTTGTATTCACCTGACTGTTGGTTTTTGAGCCCGTTGGTTCTATACCCGTCAGAACAGGCAGCCTGTCCATCTCCAGCTCTCTTTCGAAAACTGGAGCCCTTTGAAAAGGAAACAAGATTTCATGGATTTAAAAATTTCTTTGGAAGAGCCATTGACGTGTTCTTCCAATGGGTGTTGGACGTCAGAAACAAACGAGTACTCTAGCTGTTCTTAGGACATCCTCGGGGTTTAAGCAACTCTGACTTTCGTGTGTGCAGTGTGATACGCAAATGGATTATTCAGAACCAGCAAGAAGGAAAGGCAGGAAGGAAAGAAGAGTCATGCCGTGTTTTGAAATACAATTCCTCCATCCCGTATGGGGTGTGGTAGATTTCATTTGCCTCCTCAAGGCCCATGGTAGACTCGGATGTATGTGTATATGTGCCTTCAAGGCTGGTAGCTAAAGCCTTTGGTATCTTGGATTCAGTTTCATTATGAAAGGGTTCAAAACATGGAACGCCTTTCTCCCCTCATGGTGCTGAAGGCATGGCCATGTGTTCAGTAACTTTTGGTGTCAAGTGGAGCCGGTGAGGCATGTGTGCGTGGAATCTTGATTCTCCTGAGTCAGCCACACCCAACTTCTGTCCCTCCTGGGGTTCTTTGGGTTTTGTTTATGTTTTCGGTGTTGAGACCAGGGCTTTTTCCTCCTTTAACTTCCCTCTTGCCTCCCCTCCCCCTTCTGCCATTACTGCTCATCCGCGCAATATATAATCAGCATCTCCGTTGCTGTCAAAATAGAAGATTTGGTAACTGAGCAGTGCCGGGCGGGGTGGGGGCGGGAGGACACATGGGCTAATGCATTTTTGTGCTTGCGAAATGTTATAACGTGCATTAATTACATCTTTGGGTTTATTGTTGGCAACGTCACCGGCTGGGCTGACACACCCACTGGACTCCGCTTCCACCTTGCTCATCTTTTCCCACTGCTCCTATACTATTAAGTTTGTGCGCTAAGGTTCATTGTTATAGTACATCAGTTAAGCTGTCCAAAAGAGGGCAATTGGGCAGTGACAAGACAAGCTCATGTGTAATGTGAAAGAAATGAATGTGGTGATGCGTGAAGTGTAATCTCTGCAGTAACATATCAGAGACACCGGTAAGTAATTTACTAGTCATGGCGTTGATTGATATGCTTAGCAGTCTGCTCTGACTCTTAGCCCCCCCGTGACATTAAGACGACGCATATTTACAGTCTAAGGTGGTACCTTTGTGTGCGCCCAGGATGCATACACGCAAATGTAGATATTTCTCCCAGTGAAGTGGACCACCAGTGTCATCGCCATCTCTCTTGGAATCAGGAGGTTGGTTTTGTCTCCCCTAACCCTTCTCCCAAAGTGACTGGAGAATTCAGTCATGTTGGACTACAACACAATTTTTTTTTTATCAGAGAGATGATGGCTTAAAACTGATGTCATTATGAGGTTTAAATCAACTTTCTGCTTGCTTGAACGTGGTCACCTGGGTATGGAGGTACAAGGACAAAAAAAGGTTGATCAGCTCTGTCTTGGAGCCAGTGATACCTGGGGTTGTAAAATTGAGTTCCGTGAACGGTAATCTGTCAGCTGTCCCCGCAACATACATTTTTTAAACCTGTGTCTGCATTTTCTTTTATAATGAAGGGGCCAGTTGTCCTGGAAAAAGAAATGTAGCAAGGCACAGGGTTTATGTGTTAAAAATGCTGGTGATGCCCACTTCTGGATATAATCATCATGGTTCTTTTACATACCTGTACGGTCTTGGCTAAGTTGCCTTAAACATGCATGTAGAAATATCAAAGTATACGAAGAGACAGAGAGTAATATTTTGAAGGGTCTTTCCCCCCCACCCCACCCCCCCCCACCCCGGAGGTTTTAAGTCATGAAACAGCAGGACTTTTTTTTTTGGATGTTTTTAGGGCTGTTGTAGGGCCTTCTCTCTGTTTTACATTATTAGCATGTCTGTTTTTCCCTTGGTGTCTTTAATCGTCTCATCTGCCTCAGCACCTGTAATCCCATAAAGAAATATACTTTTAGTATCATTCTGACTTTTTAATTCTTTAAAATGTAAACTATAGCTGGGAGAAAATTACATGCCTGCTGATGTACCTTGTTAATGGATTTGTTTAACTTGGTACTGTTATTCCTATGTACCATTTTTTGGAAGAAATGCATGCTTTCTGGACATTAGCTGTCCATTTAGTCTGATGAGTGACTAGCTTACCTTTTATCTGTCACAATTCTATCATGAGATCTCGGCTGTCAAATAACAGCATCCTTTGGTAGATAGTATTCATTGAACTAACAGTTTAACATCACTAACAAGGTGTAACATTGATGGAGGAGACCAATTTGACTGCCTTTCTGTGAGTCTGATGGCAATGTTCTTCACCGTTATTATCACATCGAAATTTGACCCAGAAGGATGCCTCGTTGTCAGTCAGTGAGTTCCTGTTTTATTTACCGTTTCTCCTTCTGGGCGAGGGAACTGATTTGCTAGCCTATTGGAGTAGCATTAGTGTACTCTGTGGGCATAACAAGTGTAACAGGGCATTTCTCTTTGTCTTTATTTGCTGGATAAACAGCTTACTCTTGAAACACCTTCAAAGTTCTGCTTCTGTCGAGGGGAGAGTGTTAACACAGTTGTTAGAAACCTTGGTGTGTTCTTCCTTCTTCCGACCTCCCATGCACCTGACCCAGAAATCAATTAGTTTGAGTTGAAAAATAGGTGGCTTGTTCTTTTCGTGTGTATTTACTCCCCAGAAAATAAAACTGGGTGTTAACTTGTGTGGCTTTATATCAGTGTGCTATCATCCACAGACAAGCCTATTCACTATTGTTTCAGTTGAATAAATAGTGGTCGGAGGGTCAGCCATCTTCGCAGGTAATTGTTGGTGTGCAGACATCAGCGGTGGCCTGTTAGCTACAGACACACCCCACATGTCACCTCGCAAGGTGTTGGAAAATAATAGCCTAGATGCGGCAGAACCGGACACGGGATTGTGTGGTGACCTTTCCCTTTGTTTAATTTGCCTCCGAGGTTTAATTTCAGGGGACAAGTAATAATTGAATATGCCTAATAACTAAACGCTCATTTGGGACAAAATCCATCAAAATATAATTGGCATTTGATTCTTACGAAGGAAGAAGAAACCCGACTTGGCTGTCGAGGATGCGTTCGAAGAATATCTGACCACTTAATGTATCATTTGAAGCCTCCTTTGTAATATTTATTAATTGCAAAGACTCGAGCATTTGAACATTTTCGTGGAGAACCGTTAGGAGAGACCAACTGTTTTTGTTAACGCTCCTCTCAGAAAGGCGGGGAAGGTTATTGGTCTGCTGTGCAATAATTTACTCCTCTTTGATATGCAAACGATCCACGGTGAATATAAAAAAATCCTATCAGACTCATTTCACAGTTCTTAACCACTCGGATTCTCTGGAGTCCATCGCCTCATTAGACCAGTGCTCTCCAATGCTAGCATAATTAAAATCTTTAACAGTTTAGCAAAGTAAAGATGTTTGGCTGATCACGTTGAGATGATTATCTATCCATTGTATTCTAAATGACAAAAATAAATTAAATTTAGACCTTGGCATTTTTTATTATGTGTTTCAAATGAATGTAATGCGCACAGCCTTCTTTTTAAATTCAGTACCTTAGGTTTGGTCAGAAACAAGCCTGTTTCGGTTACTGCTCTATAGTTAGAAAATGGCAGGCTTTCTCGGATAGCTGGGTTCCAGTTGATTGAAACAATGAACTGTGGTCCAGACGTCCAGTTCTAACGCGGCATTGCCTTGTGATGTCCAGGGCCTATGATTTCTTCCAGGTTGTCCTCCTAGGTTGTTGTTTTTGTCAGTTGCCATTCAGAATATTTTTCTTCTCTGTGTGTACGCACTAGAATATGCCTTGAGGTAGGATTTGGAAATCCTGGGCTGTAGAGGCATGCCGCCAGAATAAAGGCTGCAGGCCCACAATAGTGAGATTGGCATCCTGATTGTATCTCTTCTTGGGGGGAAAAAAAGCAAGTTGACACTTACTGCCTAAGACCCATGTCCATTCTGACCCCCTTAAAAACAAGAGAACTTTACTGCTCGAAGTTTCTTTCACGTTTTCATTTCATTCTGCAATGGTTCATTAACATGGATCTAAGAAATGACAGTAATAATAGTGTTACTTGTATAAAAAGTTATACGGTTTTTCAGTAGACACATCCATCAATTAAGCATGTGGTACAAGAAACCAAAATTAATGAGGAAGATAGGTGTGTTAATGAAATAATCATAGTATAATCAATTTGACTGTTAAAAGTTGAAAAGCATTTCAGGAAGACAATATGAATTCATAATTTACGTCTAAAAGTGATTAATAAAAACTGTATTTAATAACAGAGCTATTTGTCATCATTTAAGGCTTCAGCACAAAAATTGTTCATTTTGTGGCTCGTGTTGTCATAATAGTATAGTTGAACAAATTTATTTTGAGCCCTTCTTTGTGTCTAAAAATACAGCAACATCTATCTGCATTTTTTCCCCCCCAGCGATTTAGAAACAACAGTTTGGATGGAGGCATACAGTCTTTGCAAGAAGTAGCTGTGTTTTGAATCCTTTTCACGGGTGTCTTTTATGTGTGATGAGGGCACTTCAGGGGGAGGACACGTTCGTTCCTACCGTATTTGCCTTAGTTGAGAGGGAAGGAAAAAAACTGAGCGCACTAAACCCGCTCCCCCCAACACTAGGCTTTGTTTACTGACTCTCTGATTTAATTACTGTTTGAAGAGGACGGAATTAGCTGTTAATTGATTTAATTATCCAATTTGTTTGTTTCAGGCATGATTCCAACAGAACTGCAGCAGCTCTGGAAAGAAGTGACAAGTGCTCATACGACAGAAGAAACCACGGGCAACAATCACAGCAGTTTGGATCTGACCACGACATGTGTCTCTTCCTCTGCACCTTCCAAGACCTCCTTAATAATGAACCCACATGCCTCTACCAACGGACAGCTGTCAGTCCACACTCCCAAAAGGGAAAGGTAGGAACGCCCATCTGAGATGTGTCCAAAGCTGTCTTTCACGCGGAGGGGTGGGTGGCCCGGCTTCGTCATATCTTGGTGATCTCTAATTGGATCCATGTGACTGGAGTGTGCATATAATTACTTCAGAATGTATTCAGTATGGTGTGGGTGTGAAGCATCTAATTATTGTCACCTTTTCAGCATGGAATTAGCACTTATGTAGATCGAACCTGAGCTTAGGAACTCAGGCAGAGTCTTTTGGTCTCTCATTGGATAGGTTGGATTTCCAGGCTTCCAGGCTTCCTCTTTCTGCCAAGTGCCCGCTCCGTACAAGCTGATTTCCTTGGCTTTAAACATCTTCTAAGGGAAATAGCGTTGTCTGCTGTAGGCTGTGTTGAATCATGGTTTGAGAAAAGGTAGAACGCACACTACTCTACACTGCCCTCCTTGAAGGCAGGGAGCCCATCTTTTTCATCATCGTGTCCCCAAAGTACTTGGCCTTTTTTTTTTTTTGTAAACTGTCAGTGAAGGTTGGAGGGATGGAGAGATGGAAGGGGTCCACGTGTATACACACACAAGCATACAGAGCCATTTTCTCCTGCTCATGGGACATATATGGTAGCATTGACTCAATTTCTGTATTCCTGTTTGGAAGTTAAGACTTTATATTTTTTAATTGCCCGAAGCTTCACTTGGATGTTAGTTGAAGCTGAGGTTGATGGGGAGATCCAAAATATATCATGTGAGAAGACAGCTCTAAGAAAATGAAGCTGTGAATCCATGTTATCATACCTTAGCACGCGGAACTATTAGTTCCACTGTTCAGTGGTTTTCCGAAGTAGAAAATATATATAAAACTTTTTTTTCGGTTTACTGTTTTTAAACTGTTTCCTGTGTATTTCATACGCAGAGTGTCCACCCACAGAAGGAAAGAAACCTCAAAAGTAATAGGTGATAGTGAGTGTCATTTCCATCAGGAAAACCAGATTATTTTGGGTTTTTTAATAAAAGTGACCCAGTGAAAGGATTTTGAATTTTATTTTTCACTTAAGCAGTTACACATATAATTTCATGTATTTCTTGAAATATTGAACATTAAGAAGCCCACTGATTTAATTAGATGTGTATCTTTATACCAGCAACATTTTATCCATTTAGAGATTAGTAAACACAGAAAACAGTATATGAATGTTTGTGTGGGTGTGTGTTTGTGTGTATCACGTTCCAACGTAAAAATCATGAGAGGTTTCCAGAGATGAGATTATATATGTTTTAGCCAAAACTTGCAACTGTCCTTTTAAAATCACTTTAGAGTTTCTGTGGCAGACACAGAAGGACTAAAAGATGCTTATAACTTATTGGTTTAGAAGAGCTTGAAAAATAGAATGAATAGAATTCTTAATAGAATTAAGAATTAATTTGGAGCCATTGGACCAAATGTGGCTTCTTTTGTTTCCAGTGAGGATAGATTTATATGTCTGGAGACCAGTCTTAGCTCTCGCTTTATAATCTCTTAGAATGCCTTTGTAATTAAACAAACAAACAAACAAACAAACTAGACTTTAGATAGCTTTTGAAGAAAAGGTTCTAGGCTGTTGTCCTTTGCTCTACTTGCTTTCGGTATCCTGAGGTTGATGCTGTCCATTTACTGCAGAGGGATCGAATTACATCTTTATCCATAGGCAGAGCAGGAGGCCATACGCTGAAAAATGCCAGCTGATGCACTTAAGGTATTTGTTGTAATCTTGTCAGCCATTGTGGAGCCTGCACAGATTTCCTGTGACACAGAAAACTCTCCCTGTTTAGGTGCACCATGCTCAGTTTCATTCTAAAAGGTTATGTATCTGGAGTCAGGTAGTAGATTAGCAAGGAGGCGAATAGGAGAAGAATAGCCCTTTTCATGTCTTTAGGTGCATTCGAAAGTAAATGGATCTCAAAGACAGTCTAATTCTAGGAGAATCAGTTTGTTGGATTTCTCGTTTTATGGTCCTTATGTGTCTGCACAAAAGTTGGGCTTAATCTTCATTTATACTACCTACCAGCATTAGAATAAGGATCACAAAAGTATTTAGATTCCACTGAACCTTAATCTGGATATAAAAACAGGCTGACTTTTCCAACTGTTCATGCAAAGAAGAAGCAACTATGAAATTATATGCTACCGCTTAACCTCTTGGACCTCTCAGTTTCTATTACCTGGGAGGTTCCTAGGCATGGCTGGATTAAAACAGATTCTAGTCAGCACATTTTAACTGAACGTAGCAAATTTGCCAAATGAGTACCTTAGGTTAAAGATACATCAAAAACTTACAAACTTAAAAAATTGATCACTAGAAATTCAATTATTAGTTAGCCAGCTTTGTATATAAGGACTTATAATGAGTGTTTTTACCCTCTGAGGGTTTATTTTAAAATCTCGTGGGGTATTACTGTTGAAATAGTGGAAGATGGTTTAAAAAAAAAAAAAAAAAAAGCTGTCACTATCGAAATATGTTCTCACTTACACAGTGAGTTGTCATTTGTCTCAGGAGTCCCTTGGAGAAGTTTCATCCCTTACTCACCAAGGGCATTTGTGAAATGGATCTCTTTCGAAGCTCTCCCTTGATTTCTACGTAATATTCCCCACCACATCCCACCCCCGGTGCTCCTGGAGCTGTAGCTTAGGTTACCAGCTTTAAGGATTCTTTCTGAAAGGACTTGGGAGTGCTCTGTGTAAAACTTCATCGGACCACGGTAATATCGTGAGAGTTTTGGTGTGTTTTTCAAGTTGCGAGACGTCTCCCGATCACGACTGGGCTGCGTGTTTCCATGCCATGTGGAAGACCTCCCCCGCCCCCTTGCATCCTTCGGGCTCCCATGAGCAGCCGCCGCAGCAGCAGCTCTGGGGTTTGGTGAGCTGCAATCTGTTAAGGAGATAAATCATGTGCTTGGCCCGACACTCCTACTCTCCTCTTTAATTTGTCTTACACAAGGAAAATTATAATTAAATCATTCAGGGTAAACCCTTGAGTGTAGAGAAGGGAAAAAAAAAACACACACTTTGGTAAAGATTGCCAATAGAAACCCACTTCCCCGTTGCACAGGGTAGAGACATGTATCAATATTCAGCACTTTCAGGGGAGGAGCGGCCCATGTGATTTGTGAGGCGATTGCCATCGCTCCCATCAGGGCTTGTTAAGATCCTGTCCCTGTGCAGTCACGGACCTTCCGCGTCATGAGAATGCAGCACTGGCGCCATGCTTCGTGCTTTGATTTCCTTCCGAGAATTTAAGAATGTTTATTGTGCTGATTTTATATATATATTTTATATATATATATTATATATATATAAAATACATATGTATAATATGTATATATTCATTGGCGCGATAAACCTACCTCTGTTGTCTGGGCCTGAGAGAAGCGTGGTGGGAATGAAATTCAACAGGCCGGAGCTACAGAGAGCTACAAAGGGAAGCAGGCACATTCATACCTCTTACTGTCATTTAATTCCACAGGACCAGGGCGTCATGACTTCTTTGGTAAATAGGCAAAACTCAGACCCGGGATACCTGTAAACACGAAGATACTATCTTGTTTCCGTAACTTGTCTGACTATCTCGCTTTAGGAAATTCCAAGTTTTGGTGTGGGTAAACAAAATCAACGGCGTGCAAATGTGAAACATTTATTAAAATGCTAAATTTAGTAAAGCCCTTTGAGCTTCTTGGATCAAAGCAGCTATGTAAATACAAATAGCAATTACTACTTAAGTAATTGCCTGAATTAAAATTCTGACTATCACATTATATTATGGTGCACTAGGGAAAGGGCAGGGAACTCTCATTTAATGCATTTTTTTCTCTGTGCCAAGCATCTGGCTAAACTCTTACCTTTGGAGGGATGTCTCATTTTAGCCACGTGACTGCTGGGAAACAGCAGGGTTTATTATACCCATTTTACAGGTGAGGAAGCTGAATCATCAAGATTAAATAAGTGACCTAGGGTCACAGAACTCGTTAGCGGCATAGCCGAGATCGAATTCAAGTCTCTCTTTTACTTCATCAAACAGCACTTAGAGATTCCATTCAGTATAGAAGTGAATACGTAATTATGATAAATTAAAATCAGTGCTCCTAGAAGAAATTTTAAAAATTCAGTTCAACAAAACGTGTATTGACTCAAAATCCTAGAGTTCCCTCTGTTAAGGTGGATACAGATAGTTCCTAGGCGTCTCGCGAAGGGAGGGTGGGTGGAGAGGATTCGCAAAATATAAATCATTTACGGTCTGAAACGGCACATAAAGAACAAAAATGGACCCCATGCAGGATTTGCACACAGGCAGATGCAAAACAAGCCTCTTCCTCCTTTCAGTGTATCCTGACTTTCCTTCCTGCCTTATAAATCTTGCGTTTCCTCATTGAACACATCATCTGGTCTCTATTCTGTTTCAGCTGTCCTTCTGTAGTCCATATCAGAGATAGTCCTTTTTTCTGATCCTCCCCAGCTTTTTGCTTTTAGTTCAACCACTACTAATCAACCACTACTAATCAACCATTAGTAGATGTTTTATAACTTGAATGTGTCTCAGATGCATAGCTCTTCTAAATATTTGTTCCAAGGTTTTCCTTAAGCATTTGGTGAAACGTTTCTTTAAACTCTGGAGAGATCCCAGGTTGTGCAGCCTCTTCTTTCTTTGAGGCTGTCATGTTCTCAGAATCAGGTGACCCACATTGGGCACCTCTCTCTCTCTCTCTCTGAGGCCTAACCTGCCTTCTGTCCCTGCAAGGTACCTTCCTTTTCCTTCTCATTTGTTGACACAGCCCTGTGTATTCCAATTGCTTGCGATTTCCACACTTCCCAGCTGGCAGCTGCCTTCAAATAACCCCTGAAGGTTTTCGCTTGGCTCGTGGACTTTCAGACAGTTTCACTTGATTCACAGTCTCTGTTTTTGATTTGTGGCCTCTTGACATATTGCCGTGGATTTGACTATATAACAATAACATTTGTGTTGACCAGCCCTTCTGTTTTCAAAAGGCAAGGGACTCTTGAGTCGTGGACATGCTTGGTGTTTCGTTTCCCTTTCTTTCTTTTTTTTTTTTTTTTTTTAACTAAATCCTCTGTTGATGAATAAATATTGGTGCTCTTGGTTTCCTCGCTAACATTCTAGAAGCTTGGTTTCAGAACTCTTCTGGTTACACAAGCATTTAGCTTTTGTATATTTTCATATTCATATTTAGGGCCTCTGGAGCCAGAAATTTAAGTAGTAAGCTCTAGGTCCTGTGACTCTGAATAGGTCTTCCTCATTTCAACCGTTTTTTTTTTTTTTTTTTTTTTTTTTTGTATTTTGAAAATCAGATAATTTCTTTTGTATTTCTTTTGATTTGAAGCACTTGAGCAAACTAGTGACCCCAAATCTTCCCTCCCCGTTAGATTCTTTTGGAGAACCTGCAGTCACGTTGTCCCAAATTGTCCTCAGAATTCTCACTGCTACTTCTTGCCCATAGAGGTTGAGGCATTTGCTCTGTTACACAGGTCAGCAAAGTATGGCCTACCGGCCAAGCCCGGCCCGCTTCTTATTTTGTAAATAAAGTTTTATTGGAACACAGTGAGGCTTACTCATTTACACAAAGTCTATGGCTGCTTTCACACTACAATGGCTGGCTTGCACACCATTGTAAAGCAATCATACTCCAATAAAGATGTTAAAAAAAAACCAAAAAACAATGGCTGGCTTGAGTAGTCACAGCAGAAAGCATACAGCCCACCAAGAGTAAAACATTTACCATCTGGCCATTTACAGAAAAAGCTGGCCGACTCCAACGTTAACCATCAGACCAGTGTTTCCCGGATTGCCTGATGATAATGTCACAGGTATTTGTTAAAATATACCGCTTCCTAGGCCTCTCCTGTGAAGATTTGGATTCCATTGGTCTGCGATGGGGTGTGGGAATTTTCTATTTGTCATGCCTACCCTAGATTCTTGCTCCTCAAAGGCTGTAGACCAGCAACCTCGGCATCACGTGGGAGCTCGTTAGAAATGCAGAACCTCAGGCCCCACCCCGGATCTACTGAATCAGGGTCTGCATTTTAACCCAGTCCCCGGGGCCTTGACGTGCCCATTCAAACTTGAGAAGCACTGCAGGTTAGCATGCTCAGTGGACCTGGGTTTGGGCACTGCTGGAAAGAACAGAGTTTTCCCCCCACATTTTGATGATGCTCCCAGACGTGTTCAGTCCACAGAACCAGTGGTTTGCGATTCCGGTGTGAGCCAACAGAGTACAGGTACCGCTACTGCTGGAAGGAATCAGAAGCTGGCATGTGATGGTGATGATCAGGCAGCTAACTTTTATTGAACTATTACTTTGTGCCAGTCACAATGCATAAAGGACTCGACAGAAGCGTCAATACTGATTTTCCCATTGTATCCTCACGACAACCCTGTGGGGTCCTGTCCTCTTTGTACACGTAGTGTTGGGCCCAGAGGAGATTTATAACTTGCATGAGCCAACCAGCTAGTTAGGGACCAGGCAGGGATTGGAACCAGGGTGTCCCCGAGCCTAACGTCCTTGCAGTGGCTGCCGCATTCTGCTGGTTCCCAGATGGGAACCACTCTGCTCCTCAGAACCACCTGGACTCCACCCCAGACTCTGGGTTACAGCCTCCAGGGGATAGAGCTTGGGGATCAGAACCAGACCGTAACTTTCCAAGGTTAGGCCATAATCAGGGAGAAGCCCCACGCGTTTCTCTGCGGCCCGTTCTTCTCCCCCGCCGCATCTTTTTGCAAAGAGGGAAGGCAGGGTGCTGCACACAGGTGACGAGAAGTGGAGAATATAGAAAGCAGGCGGGGCATGTCCTGTCAGGTGTTGTAGGGACAAGAAAGAGACAAGGGTGCAGCCAATTGCAGAGGCCTACACTCAGGTGCTGCTTTCTGCTCCAAAGCAGACTCTTGGCAGCGTCAACTGTCCCATGTCTATCTGCAAGGGAAGTCGCCTGTTTAGGGCAAAACTGTCCCTGCTTATGTCGGAAAGACGCTCCTGGGGACCTATCAACATTTCATGCCCCAAAGTGCTACTGGGTGTTTGGCCATCATCACGTTTAGAAGAGCTGTGATCATTTCCTCTTTCTGCTTGAAACCAGTTGCTTCTGGGTTTTAGAAGTAGAAGGAAAACTTCTCTTAGGCTGGTGTGCCATGGTGCCGTGTCACCTCCCGTCATTCCACACATTCAGGGAGGGCAAAGGGAGAACACCTTGAAAATACTGCCACATCCTGGGGGATCAATTTATGGATTTTCTTGACTGTTCACTTCATGGGGTGGTGAAAAGAAAAACTCAACTGTTATTTTCAAACAGCTGTTATGTCTTATCTCAATAAAATGCCTTTTACCGTAACACAGCATCATTAGACCCTATAAATCTTTTTCTATTTATTGTGTTTAAATGATAAATACTTTCCAATAAGATGACATCATGGGTCTGGAGAGTCACATTTGTTTTACAAGTTTCTCTTAAATTCGGTTGATTTTCATTTTTTTTCTCCCTTGGGGTACTGCCTAATATGAATCTCAACCATGGGCCATTTCATGTCCAATGTGCCAGATTTCTCATGAAGAATCAGCTTTGAACCCCCATTTTCTTTCCTTATGGAGGTTAGTCATTCTTTTCTGATCAGTTGCTCTTGCTGATAGGGTTTTTTCCCACCCTCTCCCTTGGTTGGCACCCAGGTATTTCATAGGTGCTTGCATTTGTGTGGAAGCACCTAATATACGTTAGCTTTCTTAACGTTTATTCCATACCAAGGGTGAAAAGGAAAGCATATGGCAGAAGAACGGTGAGGACCCATCTTTTGGGAGCTCTGGTGGCATAGCCCATTGTACTGGGTTTTGCCCTTTTACCTGTAAAAGAGTCTGGTTGAAATGTACACTTTTACCCCTTGGATTAACTGAATAGAAAATTCTCTTTGGTGGATATGGATCCATCCAAAAGTGGAAAGGGAGGCCAAGGGTCAACGGAACGCTGTGTGACTTGGAAAACTCCTAGTGGTCTTCTCGCTTAAATGACAACTAGGAGTCCCATGTTTTTCAGCCAGCGATGGGGCCCCGTGAGGAGGAACCTATCCAAGAGGCTTAAATAGAAGGCACGTCCTTTTTCAAGATTTACCAAGATGCCATTTTGCACCAGGGCCACCTGGCAGCCTGGCTCTGCGGCTCTTTCCAAGGGAGGCACCACGGTGCAGACCTGCTCGCTCGGGTGATACAAGTGAGTGGCTACACGTGTATGGCCGTCCTCACTTTCTTTATTCCACCCCCCCTTTTGTGATCAGTCAAGGCCTAAGTATATTACAAAGCATATTCTCCTCATTAAAACAATAGTGGAAGCTCACAAAGGGAAATTGTTAATATGTGTTCCAGCTTGTCATTTCTGCCTGTGTGAATAAAGCAGATAACCGTTCCTCTGGGAAACTATTTCGGGAATTGAGCAACAGATACGCTAGCCAGAGAATTCTCCTAACTGTAATTTTCCTTTTTGTGTGTACTCAGAAATAACATCCTGCTGGGCTCCTCCGTGCCTCTGCACAGACAGAGCACAATTGCCACAGCCCAGGTGGTGTGACTACGGGACCATCCCCTGGGCACATGTCGCCAGGACTTGTACAGCTTGTTCAGTGTCTTCGTCCATCTGGCAGTGTGTCCCATTGACAGAAAGGTGCCGGGGCTGTGCCTGGTGGGTACCGTGGTCAATGTAGTGTGAAGAGAAGCCCTCCACTCACAGCGGCCTCTGTGGTGCAGTTTGTTTAATGGCAGATCTGAGTTATCGCGTGCACGCACACACGCGCGCACACATGCACACGCGGGCACACACGCACACACGCGCGCACACATGCACACGCGGGCACACACGCACACACACGCTCAACTAAGAAATTCCAGAACAGCCTTGCTGGTTTCCTTCCCACTTAACCCCCCTCCTTTTATTTTTTAGAAGCCAGCGGTTAACCCAGCAGGTATAATTCAGGTCCATGAAACATACCTGGTTCATAGAAAGTCATTTACACATACACACACACCTTTCTGGGTGGTTGTTCGTCACACCTTTCTGGGTGGTTGTTCGTGAATTAACTCAATTTAAGTATGACATGCCTGTCCTAGAATTCGTCTATAAGCTCTGCAGCTTTTGTTTTTCTCTCTCTCTCTTTTTTTTTTTTTTTTTTTTGTATTTTCAGTTGTGAGAACTTATTTTCATTGTACAGTTTGGGCTGCTGGGCTAGTGGTTTTAGTTTTTACATCTCAAAAAAGGGAAAGGGAAAAGGAAAAGCAAATCGTTACCAGCCTTAGAAATCTGAGAGTGAGACATTCCTTGGAGGGCTAGAACTGAAAAGGGAGAATCTAGAAAACAGAGATTTCCCAGTGAAGAAGGTGAAAAACAGGAACATTTTAAAAGGCGCTTTGGAAATTTTACCAGAAGGCAAAGCCTTCTCCAATTATATACCCAAATGTTGTTCTGCTTTTGTGTAACTATTTGTATTCTCTTTTGGTAAACGAACAGACCCTATAGCAACTGTAGCTGATGGTATTTATACTACCTGTAAGACTTCCCTAAACAAATAGGCACACTTTTATGACCTTCAGATTTCATTCCTTTTATAGTCTTCAAGGAAATCAGTCGAATGGCAAGTTGATCTTCCTTTCCTTTCTCTTTCTCTTTTTCTTTCTTTTCTTTCTTTTTTTCCTTTTTTTAAAAAAATATGTTGAGGTCTGTCTTTGAAGGATCTGTTCTGTGTGTGTATTTTACATCTTGGCTGTGAATGTTGAGTTTGAAGGTGTATTATGGCAAAAGGAAAGAGAAACCTAAAGTGTTTGTGTAAATGATGTGGTATTTGTTTTCAGGAGGGGCTATTTTAGTCATCTGGTGGAATTTCAGGTTATACATCCAAAAGGCTAAAAAACTCCACTGAAATGATTACTTATAGACCTTCAGATTGGACAGGCATCTCTGGCTTCGTGTCTCCTTTTTATATCTGAAATATTGATGGAAACATTCTGGTACACATGAGCCCCTATATTCAACTTACATTTTTCCGTATGAGTCATATTTACGACAAGAACAAGATGTCTCCGTGTTAAAGATCACTGTGAGAAATAAATGGCAGCTTACTTTAATTAGAAAAAAAAAATGACACCAAGAGCTGGAATAATCCAGTAGTGTTTGAATAAATTAGAGGATTGTACAGGCAGAAGTAAAAGAAACTTAACAGGGATAAATGGGGAAGTTGTCCAGAGTTCAACAAAAAAAGCCTGCCTTTGCAGGACAGAAGTCACCAGACAGTACTGAGGCAGATCCGCTTATTCTGCAAAACTTCACTAACCCCGTCCCAGGTGTCCTAGGCTTTGAGGGATAGAACCGTGAGCTTGACAAAGTCTGACCTCATGGAGCTGATGTTGCAGTGGAAGAGAAATAGAACAAACAAATAATCACGTAATAAAAAGACAGATAGAATTAAGATCTGAAGGAAAAAAAAAAAAGTGAAGCAGGAAGAGTGGGGCTAAGGTCACTGTTTGGATGAATGGGTTTGGCAAAGCCTCTCTGAGGAAGTGACCCTTGAACAGACATGAAGAAGTCAGGGAAGAGCTCTCCAGGCAGAGGGCACAGCAGAAGCAAAAGACCTTGAGGCATGCTTTGCTAGATCATGGCTCTTAACCTCGATTAGTGCGGGGGCGGCTTTGTTGTTTAGTGGTTAGGAGTGTGGACTGAAACCGGACAGCCTGCATTCCAGGGCAGGCGGCCCACTCCACATACTTAATCTTGGTGTGCCTCAGTGCGCCCTCTGTGAAATGGGTATGTTACCAAGCCTGGCCTCATAGGTGAAATGAGTTCGTACACGTTTTAGTCTCTGGCACATAGGCAGTGCTCCGTGAATATTAAATGATTATTGATGATTTAATTAATTAAATATTAATGACTCTTGTTTATTGTTAAAGTCATTTATTCGTTCAAGCCGCCTTTATTGAGCATTTACATACTAATAACTCTATAGGTTCTGGGAATTAAAAGATGACTCGAACGTAGGTCTTTCCCTTAAGGAGCTCACAGTCTAGAGAGACAAACGCAGAGGCAGACACTTGCCAACACAGTGTAAATAATGCAGTAATATGAAGATAGGCAAAATGTGATGGAGTGTATAGCTTGTTAAACGTGAGCACTGGTGGAATATCATCGCGTCTATATTTCCACCCCCACCCCCACGTTTGCATCAGGTGAGATTTTTGGATGCAGTGGACTCCAGGAAGGAAAGGTTCCATGTCCCTTGTCGATTGCCACATCCCAGTCATCTAGCACAGCCAGCCTGGCGTGTGGTTGGTGCTGCATTTCATTGCAGAGACCGCACGTTCAGAATATAGTGAATTTGTGAGATATTAAGGCTCAGGAACTCGTTAATAGTAGTTGCTAGCCGTTGGCCACGGATGCTGTAGAAGTACCTGGTTAGTCTTTGTTGATATTGATACTTACGTGCTCCAAAACAGGAGGGAAAATTTGGATTTCTGGTTACATTGATTCTCAGTCTTTAGCTCGCATCAGAATCATCTGGAGGACTGGCTAAACTACGGATTGCTGGACCTTAGTCTTACTGTTTCTGATTCGGTAAGTTGGGGTGAGGCCTAAGAATTTGCATCCCTGACAAGTTCCCAGCGACCGAACTCTGAGAACCACTGTTAGGACCTCCCAACGGCTGTCCTGACACCATGGCATTCTTCCCCTTCTACGATTCAAAGTGACAGAGGAGGCATCTTGATAACTATTATTCACTAGTCTTTAGGACAGTCTGGGTCCAGTGCCAAGACTCAACATTTCAAAGAGAACAATTCTTGAGACTGTGACCCAATGTGAACTATTTCATGGAACAAAATTCCTTTTAAAAATTCCTGATGTTGGCCTTTAAATCGTTTGTAAGTACTCTGGGTCTGTCTTTCTAAATTTTTTTTTTATGTCTGAAATTGCTTTTTGTGCTTTAGTCACCTGCCTTCTCTCATCCTATTCCTTTTAGCATTGAGCTTCTATTGATACTCAAAGGCCCAGATCAGATATTACAGAATTTTATGTTCCAGCCGTCTGTTCAGTTCTCTCTCTTTCCCCTCACCTGGGGAATTGGGCGGAACTCTTCTGGAGAGGATGAGAACTTAGTCACAGTCTATACCAATGACCTCCAAATGTGTTTGATTAGTCACCCCATGAATATTAAAACTTTTGAGTACGCACCCCTACTAAAGATACTTTTAATCAATTATATACATGCTTAATATAGCACCTGTAGTATGAAAATTAAAGAGTAAGAAGGTGAGAAATGTATACACATAGGTACACAAGTATCTGTTCATACAAAAGTTCTAATATTATCTTAACACATGCATACAGAAATGGTAATATTATCTTAGCACCCTCCCACGGATCTTCTTACGAATCCCAGTTTATAGACTCTGATCTAGGAACCCAACACGATGCTTAAGCACAAAGTAGGTGTTTCACAAAACATGCGGAGGGACTTCCCTGGCAGTCCAGTGGTTAAGACTCCACGCTTCCACTGCAGGCGGTGCGGGTTCGATCCCTGGTCGGGGACCTAAGATCCCACGTGCTGCGTGGTATGGCCAGAAAAAGCCCCCCAGTAACCAAAACAAACAAACAAAAATGCTGAATCAAAGGCAGAGAAGAGTTTAATCCAGTGACCATTAATGAAGCATCTCGCACTGCTGAGACATAAAAGGAATGACATAAAGTAGGAAGTAGTTCTTAGGAAACATAAATGCAAGTGCCTAATGGTTTTGAGCCATTTTATTTCTCTAAGTCCCTTGTCCCTTCACCTCCTGCTTCCTCATCTGGCCCTCACACTTCTGTTACGTGATTCTTCTGCTTCTGGAGTACGCTTGTGCTGACTTCCACAGAGTGTCAGGGGCAGGGATTAAATGAGAAGAATTAGTGTTGGAACTTTCATTTATGCTCTTTGGTTTTCCGGGTCTTGTTGTTTCCTCTAACATATGGACAAGGTTCCACACAGACCTCGTGACTCACCAGTGCAAACACTTGCATGGACATAATGCGCATGCCTGCCTAATGGTGTTAATATCTTTTGGATTAGTGGTCCCTCTGTCTGTATTGACACAGTTGCTCACAGCCCCTCTTTGGAAAGCATTCTGTTTTCTTAACGAGATCCCAGCGTTAATGCTGCCAGTGGGAAACTCTCACTTACAACCTCAGCATAGTGATCGCCCTTATGGGTGTCAGAAACAAAAGCTGGACCTCTGCCTCTTCTTGCCCTTTTCCTTTATGTATCCCTTCACTCGTCACCGTGCAAACACAGGCATTCGGCCTTTGTCATCACCCGCTCTGTGTTGGTGACGGATCAGAACACACCGACCGGCCCGCAGGTACTCCCCCTCTCCTTCTCTGCTCCGTTGTCTTGCTGTGCCACAGGTTTCTGAGAATCAAGATTGCATGTTTTGCCCAGTGTATCTGAAAAGGGAGGTAGAGCCAGATTGGAGGGGATGGTGAAGAGAGTAACTGCCAGACTTATGACCTGTCATCATGGCCCCCAACCTTACGTTCTTACCATTGGTAAAGCAGCTGATTTAACATCGATAGTCTACACATAGGATGCTCCCTGGTCCTAAAGGATAGGGTCTAGTCCTCGAAGCATCCGACACACCGCACTGTGCTCTTGTGGCTTTTGTGGGTCTTTGTCCCATCAGTCAAGGATAATTCTGAGGCTCTTCCTTCCCTATTGAAAATTCAAATTAAAGAGACTTACCAGTGGGTCACTGTCGACTCAGGTAGTAAACCCAGTTACAGACTGCCTCTCCTTGAGGACTCCTTCGCGCACTTTTGTCTTCTGAAAGTTTAGTCATTTGAATGTGTGCCCCACTGTCGTGAGGTTTGCCGTATCTGTTTAGATGACTATTGTTATTTATATTATTTTCTTTAAATCGACTCATTTTTAATTTAAATAAAATAAGCCTCATCCTTAGACATGATATCTGTGAAACCAGAAGTTGGAGATGCTAGATGTATTTTGGCTAATACAAATTAAAGTAAATCTGCCGGTTTGTAGGAATATGCATTCTTGTTCTTCCTGACATTGTGTGGGCCACCGTTGAGTCCGTGTATATCACCTATTGGGATATTTTGGTAGGATTTCCCTCTCTTTACTGAGGAGGGGCCTTGACTGCATATGGTACTATGCCAAGTGGATTGAAACCCTGCTTTCATGATACACCCTGGTTTCCTAGAAAAGCCCAAGAGCATCATTCCCCTTCCTAAAAAAGTTAATTCAAGATCCTACTTCTTCACACATACATCCTCTCCTCCCAGGTTCAGGGATGCCATGAAGGCTTAGAGGATACCCAAGGCAGCCCTAGAGTCTGGGACCTGTGAAGCTTTGAGTTGTTGTCAAACCCAGATTCAACAGTTTACTCCGGGGTACTCCTGATCGGTGGAGTACCTGGCAAACACTATTCACTGGCCAAGTCCCTCAGTAGATCCGTGCTAACGTAAAACTGTTTGCTAAATAGAAACAGGAAATGATGGCCTCTTCCCGGTGCTAACTTCCTTTAGTCTTACCTGTTTCATTATATTAAAAACAAACAAACAAAAAAAAGACTTGCATATAATTCTTAAATAACTTTGGGCCAGTGAGAGTTTTTATGAGTTTGTACCTATTGCTTGGTGAGGTTGCCTAGTGTCTCCCCTTTGCATATTTATCCATCCCCAGTTTGCTTTTCACCCCACAGTTAATAGAGAAGACAGCTCACGTGTGTTTCTGTAAGTACGCTCACTTTTAGGTCAGATCCAGAACAGGGAACTCTCAAGCTCCTTAGTGCTCCAGGGTCCAGCAGCATCAGCGTTATCCAGGAGCGTGCTACACATGCGTAGTCTTGGGCCCCACCCTAGAACTGCTGCATTAGAATCTGCGTGTTAAAAAGATCTCCGGGTGATTTACAGCTATAAGAGAATTTGAGAAGCATTAGTCTTCGATTAGCGATGGAAAAAGCCAGAGTGAGCATCCTTACCTATAGATCCAGTGTTAATCCTTTTATCCCACGCAACAACCTTTGAGTCATTCTCTTGCCGTCTTCACCGTTTGCCATACCTGCATATACATATTACGAGTTTTTACTTTTTCTTGAAACTGATTAACTTAAACAGGGTTTATAAAAAGCTACCCCTGAGAAGTCACAAATCTGATGTATTAGTCAAAATTGTTTTCCAGTCCACGTGAGCGTGAATCCATAACTACGAAAGCGAGGGTATTTGTATGTCACTCAAAGTCACCCAGCTCACCACATGAGTTGCCCATGCCCTAATGGGGTCCATTGTAGAAAGGTGACGCTGTATTTCTTTCAGGATAATTTGTATTTCCAGGAAAAAAAAAAAACAAAAACGGACATAAGTAGTTAATAGCTTGTATTTCAGATGTGAAGTTACTTAAGGTAGCCCTCACATCTCGAGGCACAATATTGAGAGCAGATAATAACAATAATCTCCATCGTTGTTTAAAAGCACAAATCTGACACTTAATAGACTAATTCACAGTCACTCCAATTGCAAGTTTTCCTCATGAATATCATATCACAAGGGAATGTGAAATCCTCTAATTAAACATGATTTGAAAAGCAGCAGAAAGTTGAGGTGATGAATGTTCTGGGGAAGGAGAGTCAAGGACTCACCGCATGGGAGAGGGAAAGAGAGAAGCATGTGTGTGCGCCTCCCAGTTTGCAGAGGACTCCATCTTCCCTTGGTCTAGAGTAGGCCCTTTAATGGGCTATAGTAAAACACCCACCCATCTCTTTGCGGTGAGATTATAGAACTGATTGCCAACTTGCTTTTGGAAACCTGATTAATAAACACCTAAGGAGGGAGTATTTCTGAAATGAGCACAGATTAAGGCAGCGTGCTGGAAATGCAATGCCGAAGTCATGTCCCAACTCTTCAGTATAAAAGAAGCAGCCCATTTGCTTCTTGAAGTGTTTTCAGCGGAAGTTAAAGGAGAAAGGTCATTTTCACAAAGGCACCAGGAAAAAAGATACAGTGCTTGAGTCACCCTTTCCCCTGGTCCCACGTATCATTTGCACTTTCCAAGGCAGGTGTAGGACCTTTCCCCCCAGGTGCTACCGTATAACACATGAAGAAACTTGACCTGTCCTTTTATTTACTGCAAGAGACTGGGATTTGACTCCCGGCTGGTTTTGAGGAGTTACACTCTAGTATGAAAAAATATTCAAATAGTAAACTCTAAGATGGAAAATTGTGCTCGATATATAAGTAATCATCTCTTCTGCTATTGTGAATCTACGTTGTTCTTTTTTATACGGTCATCTGTGATCAAGTTCCAAAGCCAGCTCAACTAGTTTGGTTTCATTCAAGTAGACTTACTGTACATATCACAAATACTTGATATCAATTCGTTCTTGAAAATTTAGTGTAAAAGCATCTGAAGTCTGATGATATTTTATTTTCAGTTATCACTTCATCACTCGAAATCAAATTCAGGCTCCCATATTCAAACCTAAGAAATTTGGTATGTTACTTAAAATCTTACTGAGAGTAGGCTATGGTAGCAAAGTAGAAGGCAGGGAAATGTGATAAGAACTAAAAAGTAAAGAGAAAAGAGAAAGAAGGAAAGTAGGATCGCTTTTGTGTAAGTTGTCGTTAAAGAATTAAAGCAAAAGAAAGAAAAAGCTTTAAAACAGCAGTGGCTTCCGCTGACGTGTGCTCTTGTTATGATCACAGTTTAGTGGAAAGTACTTTTTATTAATAGATAGCCCTGAAACTGTGCATGAAGAGAACACCTTTCTGGAAACCTGAGGTATCTGGAGTACTTTCATGTTTTGGCTAGGAATGAGCATCTCCTGGTCACCAAAATCATAGGCTGTGCTGTGATGGATCTGAGCGGGGAAGATTCCATGGCTGACAGTGTTATGGGGTGGGCACAAAGAAGCGCGTGCACATGGACATGAGACCAAAGAATTGGAAAGCAGACAGACAGACAAGGAGAGACTTGAGCCAGAGACAGGCACAGATGTGGTTTGTCAGAGAACTGGTGTTCATCATTAGTATCCTGGCTGCCTGCCTCAGGGTCAGCATTGCACTAACGTTGGCTGGATGGATGAAAAGCCAACATGGTGGGAAAGAGGCAGGTGGCCAGTGGGCAAAGGGGATTAGTTGTGCTTTTTGGTGTATGTATCTGCAGGGGGTGGGGAAGGGTTTAGAAGAAGAGAGCTTCCTGCTCCCCAGCAGAGGTAAGGGCGTGGATCTCATTCATTCCTTTAACCCATCCTCACTAAGCACCTACTCCTTATTCATCTTGTCAATAACAAGGTATGTCATTTGTGCCACACCCTCTTTCATCTGCGTAACTGGTAGAAGTGTGGTGGAGGCGTTCCCAACTGGGAGAAGCAGCACAGGTCATCATGTGTGATCCCCTTTGGTTTTCAAATGAGGAATTGGAGGGCAGGGCAGTTAAATGACTTGCAGGGTTCCTGGTTTTTAGCGCATCTATAATGCGGAATGAGGTTTTCATTCACCTGGCACCCACCCCTCCCCATAGAGAAATATTACTGACCTTCAATAAAAGGTTAAGTTACACTCCATTTATTTGTTCGGCAGAGAGATGCACAAAGTACATTCTGAAAAGACTTTTCAGCACACAAATGATCAACAGGATCTGGAAAACAAAAATTGTCCCTAGGCACTCGTTCTTTAAAATGTTTAGTTGCTCAAGTTTTATTTTTATTAAAAATTTATCTCTGCCCCCCCGCCCAATCAGACTTCAAAACTTACTTTATAACAGTGTGATTTCAAGAGTTATTTTATATTTTGAGTATAAATTCTTTTGAGAATGGGAGTAATACATTTGGGAAAAAGAAATCCAGCAAAAGTGAAGCAAAAAAGAAAAAAGAAAAGAAAAAAAAAAGCCTCCAATCTTTACATTTATGTTCATTTGGCTTTTGGCAAAGGTGCCAACACAACACAATTCATTTGGAGTAGAACAATCTTTTCATCAAATGGTGCTGGGACGACATGCAAAAGAATGAATTTGGACACCTACCTCACACAAAATACAAAAATTAACTCAAAATTGATTAAATGTGAGTGCTAAAGCTCTTGCAAGAGAACATAGGAAGAAGTCTTTATTAGTTTGGATCAGTCAGTGGTTTCTTAGATGTGACACCAAAAGCTCAGGGAAGCAAAGGGGAAAAAAAAAAAGTTTGGACTTAATCAAAATTTAAAACTTCTGTGCTCTAACGCATACCATCGAGAAACTGAAAAGACAGTCCACAAAATGGGAATCAGTGTTTGCAAATCATATATCTCATAATGGACTTGCGTGCAGAAAATATATACATGAAAAAAACTTTTGCAGTCCACAATAAAAAGAACCCAGTGTTTTTTAATGGGCAAAGGATGTGAATAGACATTTCTCTAAAGAAGGCACACAAATGATCAATAAGCACATGAGAAGATGCTCAGCATCATTAATCTTTAAACAAACACAAATCAAAAGTACAAAGGGGCTTCCCTGGTGGCGCAGTGGTTGAGAATCTGCCTGCCAATGCAGGGGACACGGGTTCGAGCCCTCGTCTGGGAAGATCTCACATGCCACGGAGCGACTAGGCCCGTGAGCCATAATTGCTGAGCCTGCGCATCTGGAGCCTGTGCTCCGCAACAAGAGAAGGCCGCGATAGTGAGAGGCCCGCGCACCGCGATGAAGAGTGGCCCCCACTTGCCGCAACTAGAGAGAAAGCCCTCACACAGAAACGAAGACCCAACACAGCCATAAATAAATAAATAAATAATTAAAAAAAAAAAAAAAGTACAAAAAGGTACCAATTTATATCTGCTGGGATGGCTAAGATAAAGACAGACAACTAGTGTTGGCAAGGATGTGGAGAAATTGGAGCCCTCAAACAATGCTGCCCCTCTCAATCAAACTTTGAAACTTATTTGATAACAATGTGATTTCAAAAGTTATTTTGAAAAAATAGTAGTGCAGCTGCTTTGGAAATAGTCTGCTAATATGGTAACCATGGAATGACCACATGACCCAGCAATTCTACTCCTAGTTATATACCCCGAATTATTGAAAACATATACTCAAACAGGTACATGTACCTGCATTTTCGTATCACCACTATTCACAATAGCCAAAATGTAGAAACCTCCCAACTGTTGATCAGCAGATGAATGGATAAACAAGATGTGTTAGATACATAAAGTGGAATAGTATTCAGCCATAAAAAAGGAAATGAAGCACTGACACATGCTACAGTGTGGATGAACCTCCAAAATGTTATGTTAACTGAAAGAAGCCAGACACATAAGACCACATGTTGTGCGATTCCATTTATATGAAATGTTCAGAATAGACAAACGTATGGAAACAGAAGGTCGATTAGTGGTTGGCAGGGGCTAGGGGAGTGACTGCTAATGGGTACAGGGTTTCTTTTTGGTGTGATATAAAATGTTCTAAAATTACACTGTGGTGGTGGTTTTACAACCCCGTGAATATTGCATTATATACTTTATATACACCATTGAGTTATGTACTTTATTTATTTATTTATGGCCGCACCCTGTGGCTTGCGGTATCTTAGTTCCCCGAGCAGGAATTGAACCCAGGCCCTCACAGTGAAAGTGCCGAGGACCGTGCTGACCACTGAACTGCCAGGGAATTCGCTGAATTATGTACTTCAAATGAATGAGTTGTATGGGATATGAATTATACCTCATTGAAGCTGAGAAAAATGTATTCCATCAGTTTGAGCCATTAGAGAATGCCCAACAGTCTTCCATAACTTAATATATCAAACAAGATGCTAGTGAAATGGAATACAATTTATAATTTGGGGTTGATTGGGGGGGCAAGGGGAGAAGTTATAAACCCTAATGGGCACAGATGTAGCCTTTTGTTACAGATGAATCAGAAATTGAGAAAACAAACAGAGGGCAAATTTGGAAAAGGGAAAAAACAAATAGGACGAGACTTAGAAGACAGACGTGAGAACGTAGGTCAGGGCACAGGAAAAGCTGGAGGCGTGCCTTTAGGGGAAAAGAAAATTGGCATTGAGGTACAGCGAGATGTCTGCTTTTCTTTTTTCTTCAGATTCTTTTCCATTGTAGTTTATTACAAGATACTGAATATAGTTCCCTGTGCTGCACAGTAGATCCTTGTTGATTATTTATTTTATATATAGTAGTGTGTATGTCAATCCCAAACTCCTAATTTGTCCTCTCCCCTCCCTTTTCCCTTTGGTAACCATAAGTTTGTTTTCTATGTCTGTGAGTCTGTTTCTGTTTTGTAAATAAGTTCATTTGTATCATTTTTTTTTAGATTCCACATATAAGTGATATCGTATGATATTTGTCTTTCTCTGTCAGACTTAGTTCACTTAGTATGATCATCTCTAGGTCTATCCGTGTTGCCGCAGATGACAATATTTCATTCTTTTTTGTGTACGTATACCACACAAGAAAGAAGTTTATCCTTTTCATCTGTCGATGGACATTTAGGTTTCTTCGATGTCTTGGCTATTGGGGTGCATGTATTTTTTTGAACTAGAGTTTCCCTCAGCTATATGCCCAGGAGTGGGGTTGCTGGACCATATGCAACTCTATTTTTAGTTGTTTTTTTTTTTTTAATATATATGTTTACCTACTTTTCTTTTTTTTTAAATTAATTAATTAATTAATTAATTTATTTATTTATTTATGGCAGTGTTGGGTCTTCGTTTCTGTGCGAGGGCTTTCTCTAGTTGTGTCAAGTGGGGGCCACTCTTCATCGCAGTGCGCGGGCCTCTCACTGTCGCGGCCTCTCTTGTTGCGGAGCACAGGCTCCAGACGCGCAGGCTCAGTAGTTGTGGCTCACGGGCCCAGTTGCTCCGCGGCATGTGGGATCTTCCCAGACCAGGGCTCGAACCCGTGTCCCCTGCATCGGCAGGCAGATTCTCAACCACTGCGCCACCAGGGAAGCCCTATTTTTAGTTTTTTAAGGAAACTCCATACTGTTCTCCGTAGTGGCTGCACCAGTTTACATTCCCAACGGTGTTTGAGGGTTCCCTTTTCTCTGAGGTGCCTGTGCTTTTCCTCTCCTTCAGAGATGATTCTCTTGGTTACTACCGCAGGGAGAATTAGCTTACAGAGCTAAGAGTGTAAGGACCGCTGAAGTCTACAGGCTGCAGTAAGAAGCCGTTCTTAGCTTCATCAGTGATTCTAGTTCAAGTTTTGGCTAAGTAATGAACTTGGGAAGGTCGTAGTGAATAGTCACCGCTGAAAAACCATAACCATTATGTAAAATCTTCTCAAAGGCCAAAGTCAGTGTTGAAATTAAGGCTCTGGCTGGTATACTTTGATATAGGAAGAATAAATACCAAAACAAGTCTTAAATAAATGTCAGTGACACCATTACATCATACTGAATAATACAGAGTGTATTTAGTATTAGGTAGTGTCAGGAATTATTACCTATTTTTGTGTAGTTATACTTTTCATGGCAAGTTGGTTCTTTCTAACCTGAAATGCCGTCACTGTTATTGTGTTAATAAATATATCTATTTTTTACATACCAAGGGTCATCAGGAGAAATTTAAATCATGTGGCTTTTCTTGATTGCATACTATTTGTGTTTTAAATATTTGGACTCAAAGTAAATAATAGAAGGTGTCAGAATGCTCTCTTCTCAAGTGGATTGGCATCACTCTGGTCTTTACCTTCAAGACTTTTTTTAAAAGGCAAACATTAATTTAGTATATATCCACACAGACATTAAATAGAATAATATTATTGTCTGTACGAATCTGTCTCACATTTATCGAGCCCATGTTCTGTGTTAGGTACTGAGTGGGTAGAGATGAACTAGTTGTGATTCCTGCCCCTAAAAATTTTCAACCTGGGAGTTCATAGTAAAAAATAGTTTATTGAACAATTGACCCTAAATTTTTGAAGTTTAATTTTGGGGCAAGCATGTTTAAATCCCTTTAAAATCAAATACATCTATTTATTCATCCATTTATTCAGCACTTCAGTCAGCATTTATTCAGCACTGATCTTGGCAGCTTTTCAGAAGTTACACTTCTCACATGGGTGAGCTACCCATAATCAGTTTATTTAAATAATTGGGCTCACAGGCTTTATCTGACCGTCAGATGTTGAGATGGTCATTTTTCCATCAAGTTTCATCCTGGAAATGAAATTCTAAATTCATTCAAGTTTAACAATTCCTGTACTCATTTTTTAAAAATTTCCCATCTTGTCCCTTTTGGCAAGTCCTGAAAGGCAGTAAGGGTATAAAGGCTTGTTCCACTTTTCTGATGAAACAGAAAAGTTCCCATTCAGGGGTACAGCTGGTGGGGTCTGATGATGCTTCACCCAGAATGACTGAAAGGCCAGAAGTGAGACTCAGCCACACAGGCAGCAAGTATACAGCATTTGCTACACCAGCATCAGGGTGAGTGGCAGTCTGGAAATCGAGTCCTGCATAGCACTTGATTTTTTCATATGTGTGTGTGTGTCTCTGTATGGGTTTGTGTGTGTGTGTGTGTGTATACGTATATTTAACAATTGCACAGCAAAAAATACCTACAATGCACAGAATTAAAACTTCGAAAGATACAAAAAAAATGATACAGTGAAAATCCCGTTTCTCTGCTCCCCACCCCACCACAATGCCCGGTACCCCGCCCCAGAGGCAACAACTGTTAAGAGTATCTTATGTATCTTTGCAGAGATACTCCACCAGGGCATCACTGCCAGTCTGTTCTTTTTCCTTTCAAAGCCAAGCACTTTATTTCAGACAATTGTATATTTTAAAGTATCCAAATATGAAAAGCAAGTGACAGCAGTATGTATCCCGTGTTTCCACGTTTGTAAACTAGAGCCCACGAGAAGGAGAGTGCAGCGTGGTGATGTGCCGGGGTGCCCGCAGTGTTGGCCAGGGTAGGGTTGCGTTAGGTGTGGGACGGGAGTGGGGCAAAGTTGAGGAGCCAACACAGTATGAGGTGAACTTTTAAAAATAAGAGCGTATAATGCTTTCATGATAAAAATACACTTTTAATGCAGAGGCACATTTTCAAGAGGTCCGCTGAGTATGTAAATATGTACGTGTGCCAGGAGTTGGCATTTCTCTAGCCTTCAAGGTGTGACTGGTGATCCTTCTGAGGCTTTAGTGAGTTGTCATTTGTCCTTTTCTTTGAAATAAGGATATTAAGTTGAACCAAAAATAAATTCTTAGAGGAGAGTAGTTTTTATTCAGTTCAAGGAGCCTTTACAAATAAGTCAGCCAAGAAACGGGGGGCGGGGGTTAGGGTGGAGGTGGCACACGTGCTGAATTATGTAGTTTTATTTCTAGTTGTAAATTCCTCTAGTGAAGGCATGGTACATTCTTTCATACTATTACTTTCAGAACCCTCTTGGCTTAACCCACAAAGCACAGTAGAATAACCATTGGCAGTTTTTAACTGATGATGCTAATTTTATATCCTAACTAGTTGAGGCTCCTCTTTTCCAACCTAAAGAATCACACAAAATAGGTATAATGGCTGAGAGTGTACTGGGCATGTAGCATTTCTCAAGAGGAACTTAATGGGGGTATTAATGGTCAGTCTTAAAACTTAGTACTCATTTAACTGAGTGATTCCATTTCTCTGAATATATCTTCTAGTAAAAATCAGTTATATACTGGGACGTTTTGTCTGGTAAAGTTTAATTTCTAACATTATTCATAAATATTAGAAACATGAAGGGAATCTCAGTGTCCAAAATAGAGGAATGGTTATATCAATTTTGGCAGATAGCTCGAGCTAAGATGGTATATGACAGACTGTTACACATCAGTAAATGAAGCTTTTAAGGATAACAAAATAGTTGATAACATGAGAGAGTATTTTCAAAATTATCTAAATTTTAAAAGGATACAAATCTTCATGCCTAATTTGTCAAAAATATGTGTGTGTGTGTGTGTGTGTGTACTTGAGGGTAGTTAATTTCTTTTCAAGATTTTTCAAGGATTTTATAACAAATATATACTAACGCATTTAGGATTGTGAAAATACTTAAATAATGTTAATAAAACTGGTAAAGAGAAGAGTTATTATGGTTGGATATTTTTTCTTTTTCCTTGTAAGATATTGGTAGGAACAGTTTTCTTTTTAAATGATATCCTTCCCTCTCAGATATTCTGAGAATCTTGGCACTTTGAAGGATTCTTGGATGTTAAATGTTGCCAGTAATTTTTTTAAATTCTATTTTCATATTATACCTCTTTTATTCTTTAAAAAATCGGAAGATGAACAAAGATAGGTAGTCATTCTTTCCTTCGGTCCAATGGAATTTTACCCTCATAACTGCTCAGAGAATATCATTGTATCATTGGGCTTTAGAAATCTCACTGTAACTACCTTAGTTCACTTGTGTTGTTCTTTTCTCTCATCGGGGCACCTTTCAGTGCTTTCCTAAGTTAGTTTTCTGCATTTTTTGTTTGTTGTTGTTTCCCAGATTTGTTTTCTATTGTCAGGGAAACTAGCTTATTATTTTCAAATTTTATTAGATTTCCAAGCAAATCATTGAAAAGCCACAGGGAGACCTATGGATCTTTGATAAAGTGTTGTTCGGTGTATATGTGTGTTTGGTATTCATGACCCTCAGTTTAAATGTTCATAATACATTCACTGTGGATTAATTATGTTATAAGTCAGGGACAAGTGGCATTTGTGTATGTCTGCCCTACGAATGTCAATCGATAAAATATATGACTACACATCCTGGGGGTTATATAAACTACAGGCCTCGTGTGTGTGTGTGTGTGTGTGTGTGTGTGTGTGTGTGTGTGTGTGTGTGAAATCATAATTCAGTGTGCTTGAAGTTCAAAGTCAGGCAGCGGTAGTGGAGTAAGTTGCAAAATAGCCCTTTCCTTGAAGACAGTGTGCTTTAGTACGAAACGGAACTCTTAATGTCAGTTTTATGTTTCTATTTGACAGAGTCTAAGGTTATGGAAACGACTGTAAAAATAATTTGTCTGAAAGAAGTCTGGATGCAGAAATCTAATAGAGAAAATATTTGAGAATATGGTTCATCAGCAAGTACAACAGATACACTTTTCTAAGCGCCACGTGGCATGGATCAAAGCATCCCATGACCTGGATCCGTGTGGCCCAATCATTACCTATTGGTTGGAACCCCACGGGAGGATTAACCCCTTCATGTTCATGCCAAGTTTTCTTTCATTCTTGGTGTTAGTAATTTTAGGGATAGAATCTTCCTGCCACTGTTAGCTTTTTTTTTTTTTTTTTAAGTTAATCATCTACTTGGATACATTTGTCTTTCTCAATTATTTTATTCTAAATTATTTAATTGCACTCTTCTTTGCTTGATAAACTTAACCGGTGAAAAGATTATACAATTTTGGGAATACTGCTTGTGGCAGAAGGGAGGAGAAAAATATGTAATATTATGGGTAGAAAACAGTGAGAGAATCTCAAAATCAAGTACAGATTTTATCATTTTCATTAGGTAGATTAAATGATAAGTTCTAGCCTTTTAACGAATCCTTTGCAGTCTGAGTAGAGGGGTTTGCCTCTAACAAAAGCCTGTCAAGCACCTTTCATACGTGGTGGTACATTTATAATATTGGACTGTTCACATTTTGAAATTTAACTCTTGCTGTAAGTAGAGCGCGGTGCAAAAGTAATTCGTAAATTCCACAGGAAGAGGAAAGCACAGACTGGTTCACCTTTGGCCACGTGGGCTGCCTCCTCTTACCTGGTATGTCTGGTGGGATGGTTCTGCGCAGCCAATTTATTCTCTTGTCCTCTGTGTGTTTTCTTTCAGTTTGTCCCATGAGGAGCATCCCCATAGCCATCCTCTGTATGGACATGGCGTATGCAAGTGGCCTGGCTGTGAAGCAGTGTGTGAAGATTTCCAATCATTTCTAAAGTAAGAATGATTTGATATTGCTTTCTTCTTTTACGTAGCCATCACCTCCCACTCTTCGTACTTTTCCTCATGAAGTGCCTTTTTGTTGGAGAGTTTCACACCACCATTTTGAGGGTAGGCTCTAAATCACCACGTCTAGCACTGTCACAGGAATAGTTACAAAGTCTATTGAGGGTTGCCTTATAAAGGGGGAAGGATTTACATCCAAGGGCATTTTTGATCCTCTTAGTAAGATCCTGTGTTTACTTATTTTCTCAGAATGACAGTGATTAAGTAAAAATTCTCCCAATATTAAACTTGCAGTAATTCAGTTTTCACTTTTATTCACATCCCTACATATTAAATCAATGACATACACCCTAGCTCTAGCTTTATAAAATTGGTGTCAACTAATGGCCAGTAATAGCTTGGTGATTGGGCCTCTTCTTTGGTTCTTCACAAATGACTTTATAAACGTAAGAAACGGATGCCCAGGAAAGCTACCAAATCTGATTCTTATCTTTCTGCATTGGTGTTGACTTGTGTTCAGATTCTTGTCCTTATAGGGAGGCGAGAGTAAGTTTAATTCCTACAGTTAAAGTATGACTAAAACTTGGGTTATCCCATTTGAATCTGTACCACTGATAAAGCATCCCTGTACGTTCATCCTCTCCTAGCCGAAGTGAAACGCTTCTGCACGACGTGTTAACGTTTCCCTCATCTATGGTGCCTTGTCCTTTAAAAATATTGAGACGAAACCACTCTGCATTATTGACATCACATAAATATATTCATAGTATCAGTGAGTCATTAATGTATGGAGTGAATATAATACTACATTATATTTAATATATTTATCTGTCACGCAACAAGCAAACATGTGCACTTGTAAAACTCCTGTATATGTAGGTGCATGACGGTTTGCAAAGTGGGTGTCGGGACTGGGGGCAGTGGGGAGTCTTTGCCTCTGGCTTTTCTGTCTCATTCAAGCCCCAGGAAATAGAGGCGGGCTGATTTAACATGCAGGTCTCTGGTTTTGTGCGGTCTTTCTATTATTAGAACAATCTCTGTATCTTTCTTTACGGACCTGGGTACAAATATTTTAATAAAGCCACCTTTAGAGATATATCTCGTGCTACCTGCAAGCGCTTTTGGTGAATATCATTTTTTTGATTAGTGAATGGGAGTCTGTGAATCCATTGCAGAGCTTTCCTGCTGTAATATTTTACTTCAAGAGCATTATGTGGTCCTTAAAAACGGAAGTACGTAAAATTTTTTAAAAAGAGATATTTTAAATTGTTTCTAAATATTAATACTCAAGAGCAGTGATACTTTATCTTAAATTAAGCAACAGTCCTTTACAATTATGATGATTCTAGCTAGTGCTATTGGGCTTTGTTCTCTTATAAATCCCTCATTGTAGAATCTTTGTTTTGTTGCTTCCTGCTCACTTGCCTAATTGTTTTTAGATAATGAGACAAAAAGATCTTGGCAGAAACCACGTTTAAATTCTGATTTCACCTTCTGCACCAGTGCTACCTTTGATAAATATCTCAGTGCTAATTTCATTCCTCTATAGAATGGCTAGAAAACATCTGTAAATATGATTTATTTTATAAAGTCTCCAGAACTATAAAATTGCTGTCAACATTTTTGGTGACATGTATCAATTTTAGAGTCATGAGGGAAGAGGGCATTTTTCCAGTTGATCACTCACAAATTTTTGTTAGTAGGCAAAGTATTTCCACTCTAATCCTCAAATCTTAGTTCCGTTTATTATGCGAGCTGGCGTTAGGGGGTGTGTGTGTGTGTGTGTGTGTGTGTGTGTGTATGTATATGTATAGGGGGGCACAAATATACCTCCACAAAGAGACAGCACACTTTCAAACTACATCGATTTCTAAAGAAAAGAATCTGAAGATCATCAGAATTAGAACCTAGACTTGATTCCTTTAAAAAAGCCCTTTTCTCTTCTAAGGATATTAGGAAGTCTGGCTCTTGTGTAGGAAACCACCTATTTAGTTTTCACTTTTATTCATGTCTATTATTTATTGTGGTTTTGCACATGACATGGCATTTTTGCTCAGTGGAATTGGAATGCTCACTATGACCTTGCAAGTGTTGCTTGTTTATTTCGTAGTACTTATTTATTGACATATATTTGGCCAGAAGACTTCTGTTTGCAAGCTATAGAAATCCAACTTTAATTGGCTTAAGCCAAAAAAAGCGGGGGATGGTAACTGGCTCCTATAACTAGGAGGTCTGGTGGTACCGCTGGCTTCAAGCATGACTGGACCCTGATGCTTGAACAAGGTTATTGGAGTATCGGTTCATTGTCCCTTAGCTCTGTTGTCTTCTTTGTTGCCTTCATTCTCGGGCTCTTGCCAAGTGGAACTGAAGAAGACAGATTTACCTGCCACAGGTTTATCAATCCCAGAGTGTATCTCTTTTCCAGTAGTTCCAGGAAAATGTCCTCAGCAGACTGTCATTGGCCCACATTGAGTCATGTGTTCTAGTTTTGAAGCAGTCACGGTGAGGCAGCCAGGCTTAAGTCACATGCCCACCTTCGGAACAACAGAAGAAGTTCACCCCACAGGAGCCACGTAGGGGCTGGGGATGAGAGACTTGGTTCACAAAAGTAAAAAATGAGTCTTGCAAACCAGCCAAGGGGAAAGTAAATGCTGAATAAGAAAAAAACCCTCTAGAACTCAGAGTTCTCTTGGTGCTTTCCTGAGTTTATCCGTTGATCGGCGGTCTGTGACAACTTCAGGATTTTGAGTTTCTCCTACAGCATGATTTCAGCTGTGGGAAATTCAGAGTTGTCTTCAGGTTTCAAGATCTTGCCTAGAGTAGTGGAAAGTAAGTTAGTCTTCTTGTGAACTCACATCTCCCACATGTGTGCTCCGTCTAAAAGGGTAATCACATTGGCTTTAGTGAAACCAACTTTGCTTTCCATTGAGCTGGACTGAAAGAGCTGCCATACTTCTTGTGGTTCGAACAAAAGCCACATGGCCTCTTTGAATGACATCATAGTGGAGTCATTATTATCGGGAAGTGATGTTTCAAACGTTTCTTGTCAAACTGCCGGATTTGTAGACGCTGAAAGCACCTCTTTCCTGGGCCCAAGAGTGGGCCATTATCCCACTTCAGAGGTGTTCTCTTATGGTTTTAGCAAACTGATACCACTGGCGCTTAGATTCTCAAGGCAGTCTTACTCAACAAAATGTAGTATTGCTCTGCCTTTGATTTAGGTGTTGCTTCATAGATTTCTTGTTTTTCTCACCTAAAAATCCCTGATTCTTCTAAATCCCCTGGTTTTACACTCCCCTGGTAGAGCCCTGAACTGTGCAGCAGGCACAATTCCGAGTACTTTATGTATATAACTCGTTTAATACAGCCACCTTACAGTGGTATTATTGTAGTATTACTCTCGACCTACGGATAAGGAAACTAAGGCACAGCAAGGCTAAGCAGTTTTCCCAAGGTCACACAGCTAATAAGAGGTGGAGTCAAGATCCAAACCCAGACAGTATGGCTTCACAGGACTTACTCTTAACTGTTCTATAATACCGCCTGGTTAGAAGCAGCTCATTTTATTAACTGTGTGCTCTCTGCCTAAGGCAGTAGGTGTAAAGGAAGCTTTGAAGAAAGGCAGAATGGGTAGTGAAGCTACTTGCTAGGAGTGCGTTCTTTGAGCTCAGTATCAGCACGTGTGGTTTGGGACGATAGTAATAACTACCTCTTGGGGTTGTGAGAATGAAAAAGGTACCTCGTGTCAAGTGCCTGGCCCATAGCAGGCACTCTCGAAAAATATAAGTACTTGTTTTCTCGTCTACTTAAGTGTATTTTTTAAAATTAATTAATTTATTTTTATTTTTTTGGCTGCATTGGGTCTTCGTTGCTGTGCGGGGGCTTTCTCTAGTTGCGGTGAGCGGGGGCTGCTCTTCTCGTTGCGGGGCACGGGCTTCTCATTGTCGTGGCTTCTCTTGTTGCGGAGCACCGGCTGTAGGCGCACGGGCTTCAGTAGTTGTGGCACTCGGGCTCAGTAGTTGTGGCGCACGGGCTCTAGGCGCGCGGGCTTCAGTAGTTGTGGCACGCGGGCTCAGTAGTTGTGGCTCGCGGGCTCTAGAGCTCAGGCTCAGTAGTTGTGGCGCATGGGCTTAGTTGCTCCGTGGCATGTGGGATCTTCCCGGGTCAGGGATCGAACCCGTGTCCCCTGCATTGGCAGGCGGATTCTTAACCACTGCGCCACCAGGGAAGCCTGCCTTAAGTGTATTTTTTAAAGAGAAATAATTGCAACTATCCAAACATGGCTGACCTCATACCTAGGGAAGAGGTGGTGACTGTGCAGAGCTTTGCTATGTCAGAAGAGACTGTTCTTTAATATAATTTTTAACCAGAAATTTCTGGTAAAAAGTCCTATACAGTCGAATGTGATCTTAGGGCAAGGGTGGCAAACTTTTTCCATAAAGGATCAGATAGTAAATATGATGGGCTTTTGCAGGCCATCCAGTCTCTGAGACGAGCACTCAGCTCTGCCATCGTAGCACAGAAGCAGCCATAGGACCCTGTGTAAGGACTGGGTGTGGCTGTGTCCCTTGGACCAGTTTGCTGACCTCTGACCTAGGGTACAGTTTTTGGTGTCATTACGTTTTTAGCTGAGCCACATTCTTGCATTCCATGGGCATCGCTGTCCTGGGTTATTTTAGTGTGGATTCACAGAGCCCTCATTTTTGTTCATACTGGGGGAGAATATCCGTGCCTGCCTTGCCCTGCTACTTCATTCACCTAGTGCAGGTTTTATACTTACCTGGGCTTGTGTTCTTCCACCTGGTTTTCGGGGTTCGGTATGAAAGAGCAGAGTGACTTGGCTTGGCAACTGTTTTCCAGTCTTCTGTTGCTCAGGCTAGGAAGCTGTAACTTTTGGAGAGGCCAAGATCAGTTGTTCAGGATGAAAATCCCATGTGACAATAAAATGCCACTGTTGACAGAGAGAGAGGTGAAGAGAAGGGAGGGGGGACTCACAGGTCTCAAAATGTGGCCTCTTTTTTTTTTTTTTTCCCCTCCTGAGGGAAGAAGTATCATAACTGTTGGTCAATCAAAACCAGAGATTTGACACTCTTCTGTGATCATTCTGCAGTGTTCGTTCCCAAGGTGAGGGATACCACAGGGCCCTTGATTTCAAAGATAAATACTGTACAAATAACCATCCTGTTGTCTTTCCCTCCCAGCCAGCAGAGGGGCGCTTTATCACAACCAGCAGGTACCCAGTCCATTGTGTGCATTTATTTCCCTGTTTCTTCTCCAAACAAGTTGCAGTTTTAGCGCTGATTATTTTTTTTCTAATCTATGCGCCGTTAAGTGATCATGTGACAGTGGTGTTTGTTGGAGGAAACTGATGCCAGCAGGTACTCACGCTAACTCTAATGCAGCCCGCCAGCCCTGCATTGCTCGGAATCTTCCGATAACAGCCAAGCGAAAAGAAGCCCAGTACCATCCAAATAGGTGAAGCTCAGGGTGTCCTCCTGTCCTCTCCCCACCTGGATCAGGTTTTTTTCTTTTTTAACCAGGTTGACGACACGGTCCTCACCAATAAAAACAGGGATCTATAATTCTTCCCCTTTGCTTTTTGAAAAAGGGCCCATACCATTCTTTGGCAAGGTGGGGAGTGCATCTGAAGGCTAAATCATGACCACATTTTCCTGTTTCTAACTTAGAATGTAAAATCAGACACAGACCCCATAGTTTCACAAATACCAGTTCCTCATGTGTGTTTGGGGAAAATATGTCCATTTCCCCTAGTTTTTCTTTTCGACAGTCACTTGCAGAACATCTAACAAAAGTATAATTTGGGCCCTTGCTTGATAGCCGTTTGAAAGAAATTGGGGTGTTTTTTTTTTTTTTGTCTGTTTGTTTCTGTTTTTATCTTCTGGATATTGCTCATGGAGAGAAGCACCACGCCAGACAATCAAAACCCAAATTCCTTTGCACGTTAGTCAGATGTACATTACTTTTTAAAGCCAAAACAGATTTTATATGTGCTGTCATAGAAGACAGGGAGGGTAATGTCACAAGAAAATGCCCAGCGGTGGAACTTTGACCCTTTCAAAAAGGTCGAAGGCTGGAGACAGCAGAGGACATTTCATCACTAATTCACTTAAAAAAAAATTTTTTTTTTCTCTCTAAATTTCACTTCTGAAAACTGTGAAGAGTTTTATGTGCAAGAAACTCCTAAGTGCTGCTCTGTAATGTTTTCACAAGTGTTTTTATCATGGTAACATCTTGTTTACTTTAGTTCCTGGCCTAAAACTACTTGGAACATGTTAAGAAAACATTTCAAGAAAGCCTCCACAAAGAGGCTTTTGTTTTCACAGCCACCGCGAGGCTGCAAGGATCACAAAGGTGTTAACTTTCAGCCCCTTAAGCACTTCCACATGAAATTCCAGCACCAATGTTTGTGGTTTTGGAAAAACAAAGTGTACGTTAAAGAAACCAGGTATATGCTAATACACGTCGAAGGAGGCCGGATATCATAAATTGTTCCAAACCCATTCGTGGCTCTGGGTTTGCACACCTGGATGTTCTGCAGTGAAATTACCTCTGGGGAGTGCAGGAGAGCGCGTGGCGTGGCGGGGGAATAGTCTTCTAGAAGGTGGGCATATGCAAGTGTGATTCTAGCCTCCCCATCTCAATCACCGGAACTGGGGGAGGAAATTTTCCCCCATCAGAGCCCAGGTGACAGGTCTTGGAGTTTTCCACAATGAGCTTAATATGTTTCTGGATTTGACTTTCCCACTTACCGTGCCTTATTGAGTTGTTTGACAGAGAAAGATCAGGTGGTACCAAAAAAACATTTTTCCCCTCCTTGAAACGTCTCTCCTTTCACCTTTCTGACATTGTTCAGGAGTTCAAGACCTTTCCAAGTACTCAGAGGTCAGGGTGGCCTAAATACCACAGTGCCCTCTAGTGATCTATAGAATGTTTGATAGAAAAGTTGAGACAAGTTTGCCAAAGATAACAGGCCCAGTGCCATCGCTTTGCTCAAAAAGCAGCAAATAACATCGGAACGCATTGTTTCTTGCAGCAAACAGATTTTAGTCAGAAATGCAAATGAAGTTGAATTTTTCCTCGTAGGCTTTGAAAGCATTAGAAAAATTTTTGACTGTCTACTCACACAGTTCTGCACATCGCTGTCTGTGTACACAGAGCATTGTACCACTACAGAGACAGTGCTGTGTGTTCTTATATTTTAAGAGCCATTAGCTAGCCTAGGTGTTTCACGTGATCACTTCCGGCATGTAATTAGAAGGCATCGCTGAAAAGACTGGGGGATCGTCTTTGCTCCACACTTTTATTGACAGTGTCTACCATATTACGGCCATGTCTAAATGGTAAAATTTATTATTAGCAGTAGTGTCACAAAAGTCTGAGACAGCGATTTTCCTTTCAATAAAAGTAGTTAAAAACCTTTTAGAAAATCCATAATTTTGATTGCTGGTACTTCATAAATGTATAACTGGTACTTTTTAGCTGTCTCTTTAGGGAAAAATGAGTTTTATCACTTGCAGTACCTGGGTTAATGAAATTGTGTGTTGGAATTTAGCCAGGATGAAAGATGAGATCATTCCAAGATACTGATATTGGCAACAGGTCTCATAAAAAGCTCTGACTCTTGAGTGAAGTATCATTCGATTTTTAAAATTATTATTATTTTATTTAAACTGAGGGATTAAGCTAGTTGTCATCTTCAAAGTTTCAGTGCTGGCGAGATTCTCATTTGGCCTCCCATTCGAAACTCAGCGACCTAAAAACCTGGACCGAGCCAAGAGAAACAGAGAAATGTCCATCAGTGCCTCGTCGAAGAATTTCCTTGCTTCAAATTTCAACTCCAGTTCCTGTTGAGCCCTTTACAAATCACGACTCTCAGCTCAAATTTGAAATAATGCTGCCTTTTTCCCCGTGTTCCTCCTGTGTTTGATTGTTTGTGGATATTAACTGTCCAGGAAATCCCATACTTACAGATATAAATCCAGAATGATCTTGTTTTTCCGCAGCCAGCCCAGGATGTATTAGACAGTTATGATGATTTGTTAATTTTGGTGACCTGTATTTATTTTATGTGCGCTGTATTCTTTGAGGGTGGAATCAGCTGTTGAAATAGTCTCGTCTCTCACACACAGAAAGGAAGCGCTCTCCTTTTTCTTTTCTGCTTTGGGTTTTCTTGCGTTATTTTTGGAAGTTTTTTTTTTTTTTCTTCTTTCTTTCTTTTTTTTTTTTAATCTCTTAGTGTCTGTTCTTTGTGCGCTTCTCCATATGGCGATCAGCAAGAGATAGATTGTGCCTGATAGACTTGAACTCACCCCCATCAAGGGTGGGTCTTTGAAGATGTGCCAACAGGGCCACGTTCTCTATCCAGACATGTTATTGAGCCGTAATGTATCTTGACTCTGTAATTCTATTCTCATTTTCGTGGTGGTATACATTTCCCCCAAATAACATAT